>NC_081289.1:72448002-72809884 GCF_030490865.1 Poecile atricapillus
TATACCAGTGGAACTAAAAGGAGAACTGGAAAAGTTCCTGAATAATAATAATAAGAGGTACCAAGGAAGATGAAGAGTCAATTCATAGGACAGGAAAGAAACCCTTGTGCTCGAAGCTGGGCAACCACCTCCTACATGATATGTAGGATTTGCTGGGAGCACCCTTCCCAGGAAGGCATTTCCCACAGATCTCAGCAGAAGCCAAGTATCATTGAGGGCCACCAACTCCATTCTAATGAAATACTGCATAGGACATATGAGGTTACCAAATTGGTCTCCTCAGATATTTGTCCCAAGGTATTTTAAGTGCAACAACAAACTATTTCACCCAGTTGAGAGTTTCACCCTGTGAAGTTACTCCATGAAGCAGTTAAAGAATGCAAGGAAAAGAGAGAGGATGAAATAAGGCATGAGAAGCAACATTACAGAGTTTATCATTGCTCACTACTCTAGCAAAACAACACCCAAAATGCCCCAAAAGTTTGGAAGGTGTCTTTTCTTTCCTCACACGGGCTTGCAGATGGGGAGAAACTGGGTAAAGTTTCTAACTGAAACCCTAAAACAAGACAGCTAAGAGTTAGCATTCCCAGCACCAACTCTGGGACCTCACCTCCTGAAGGATCTTTTCAAGGGATTCTTTGTCCTTTCCCACAACTCCCTCTCTCTGTAAGTGGGCAAGTAGCTCTGGCTTCTTGTAACTCTTCAAAGCCAGTAAATGAATCACTCTGTCTCTGATGGGTCGTTGAGAAACAGTACTGAAAACTCTCCGGAAGAACTTTGCAGGGTTCGTGGGCATTGTTCTCTTCCTCTCAGGCACAAAATCTGGAGTGCTGTGTGGGGCTCTCCTGAGCTCTGGTATTTTAACTGGAGTAAAAGCAAAACAGAAAAAGAATTGTGAAATGAAGGCTTGGGAGGAAGGCAAGGAAGTTGATTCAAAAGGATGTACCAAGACTGTTGAACCTCTATTTGTTCAGCATGTAGAGATGAATCAAGATGATTACAAGAATCCAGATAGTAAAGCATGAAAAAGAAACAGTCCTTAAAAGCTGGTAAAGGAGGGATACTGAAGGACAGGTTCTTATGAAAAATCCTTTATGTGCATAATGTTTTTATATGATTTCCCCAGTTTGTAAGCTCAAGCACTGAGCTATATTAAGAATGACACAGACAGTGGCATTAAGGGCACCCTCGGCAAGTTTGCCAACACCAGAGGCATGGGATGCCATCCAGAGGGACCAGGACAAGCTCGAGAACTGGGATGGCCCTGGGACCTCATCACATGCAACAAGACCAAGTGAAAAGTGTTCCACCTTTGGGGCTGGGACATGCCCTGGCACCAGGGCAGGCTTGGGGATGAAGGTGGGGAGGATTTGGGGGTGCTGGTAGATGATAGGCTGGGCATGAGCTGGCAGTGTGTACTGGCAGCCCAGAAAGGCAACTGTGTCCTGGGCTGCAGCAGGCAAAGTGTGGCCAGCAGGTCGAGGGAGGGGATATGACAAGCAGGCACTGTTTTGAAACCAGAAACTTGTGCTTGGTAGCTGATGGAGACTTCATGAGTGTTGGTGGGAAATCCGGGAGCTTTGTCTCTTCCATCAGACACACAGACACTGACCTTTCTTTACACGTTCCTTCAATCTTTCAATGTAGGTCAAATTTTTAATGCCTTTCTCCTCTTCCTGTTCCTTGGACCAGGCCTCTCTAATATTCGCCTGCAAACCTAACCACACAAACATCACAGTTAAATTATTTAGAACACTGTAAACTTGCCTATTATTGAGTGAAGGCACTACTAATATTTTGAGAAGTTCAATCCAATGTAGATACAGAAGCTTCCCACAGCATTCAAGCAAAACACCTCCTAAAACCATAGCCCTGAATGACTTCTAAAACAAATTACCTGAAACCATAGCCAAGCATTAGGTAAGAGTTCTTCACCCAGAGGGTGCTCAGGTACTAGGGCAGGCTCCCCACAAGAGTGTTCATGGCACCAAGTCCACCAGAGCTCAGGAAACATTTGGACAAGATCCACAGGCACATGGTAGGATTCTTGGGGACAGAGCTGGACTTGAATATCCGTGTGGATACCTTCCAACTCAGCATATTCTCTGATTCTGTGACAAATCCCAGTCCTTAACTGATACTGCATGGAGCATGCTGCAAAGGCACCCTGTAGCCTACCAGCAACCAGACCCGTCTCACGTGAGTTTCTCAGTGCCAGCCCAAAGCAAAAGCGTCCCCAAGTTCCACAACTGTCTCACTACTGCCAAATATTAATATTAGTCGCTAAATATTAAATATTCCCTTAGGATCTATGGAAACCACCACCAAGAATCACACAAATCAATATTCACATGTGAAAGAGAATGTCCCCAATGAGAAATTCTGAAGTTTAATTTTGTCTCTCCAAAAAGCTGTGATGATGCTGCCATAAAATGCTCTACCCTAAGCTAAGGCAGGGCAAGAGCCACCTTTTCAGTGGCAGGGAGGTCCCTGCAGGCAGGTGACTGCAGCCACCTCCAGGTGAGAGCTCGTTTCTCTCAGGGCACCTGGCTGTACCTGGCTCAGCTCACTGCTGCAGGCAGCACCACTGAGTGCCTGGAATGGCAATGTCCACCTTGTGTGTGCCTGGAGCCAGGCTCCTTGGGGAAACAGCACTCACAACAGATTAAGAGCAAATGACAACCACCTAAGCACGTTGTGATTTGTGGGAAATTACAAAATCTATGGGGAAGATGACATCATTACTTTCCTTCCTCTTGCCTTGAAAAGAACCCAACACGTTCTTGTGGCAACAGTCACTTAGTAAGGACCAAGACAAAAAATGAAATCAAGCAAAGTTTTGCATATTGACCTGATGGAATTCTCTATGCAATTTCCTCAAAGTCATTTTCTTTCAATTTCCAGTCAAGGTGAATGGTTTAGCACAGTGCCTAGGTACTCCAAAACCAAAACATTAGCTACCAAGGCAGTGAATTTGAGTGCGTGCAGTGGTCCAAACCTTGACTTCAATGCTCAAAATTCCAACCAGTCAAGCAGTGTCGCCCTGAAAACTAATGCCTTCTGATAATGCTTTCATAGTTCCAGTTACTTTCCCGTGAAAGTTCTATAAACATAAATTTTCCTGTGAAAGTTCTATAAACAGTTTATCACATTCCTTCTAAGAAACATCTTTCGATGGACGTTTCACATGACCAGTGTTCTTGGGAAGGTAGTAACTTAATTATCCAATCCCTGGTCATTGTTGAGAATCTATAAATGCTAGAGTCAGAAAATAAAGGTTAGTTCTTTCCTGTTCTAACATTGAAAAGTGTTTGTGTGAATCATTTTGTGTCCTTTAGTGACAAAGCAGTATGGGAACAAGGGAGAACTGGCAGGCTTTCTCAAGTGAAAACAGGCCAATGGCTGAATGCAGTGACAAGAGATTGCAAAGCTGACCTGAGGACAAACCACCTACAGCTGAGATCTCTGAACACACCCCAGTCCCAAGAATATGCTACAAAAATGAATTACCAGGTTTCAAATCTTTCAGACATTGAGCAAAATATGAAAAGCAACCATACCTCCAAGTGGGTTATACAATTTGACAACCTGTGCACTTCCACTGTGTGACACCTCACTGGCATTCGGCTAAAAGGAAAAAGAGATTTTCTGTAAAAACTTCAGCCTACACTCCATTACTGCTGATTAACCAGGCCCTTAATTTTAAACAGGAGCTGTATTTGAAAAGGTTTGCTCTCATATCACTAAAAATTGACACAATTCTCCCTCTGAAAGCAGACAGCTACAACACTGCCCTGAGAGAGCGACCATCACTTAGTCTCAAATGCAGTCAAGCGTTCCAGTAGTATGTCGTCCTTTCCCAATTGCTGGACTATACAGCCACAGGCTTCCCTTGAAATCAAGTGCCTGAGTGCAATTGAACTGGCCAGCGCTCAGCTAACCAACCTGGCAAGAGTGGTTCACAAAAAGATTGCAGAGTTGGGGCAGGACCTGACACTGGGATTTATTTGGTACTAATGAAGAACATCCTGGAGTCAGCTCCAAGAACAACTTCAGCTGCAAAATATGAATTTCAGTTTCAGGTAACAGTCATCAAAACCCTTTCCCTTTTTCTCAAATCCCAATGCAATTATTTGTATGATGTGAAATGGAAACAGCTTATCCTAGGTTAGTCAGATGTAGCAAAATTTGGTAACTCATCACTTAGTACAGAATGTGCTTGTCATGGTTTTAGAGCATTAGCTAAAAAATCACTAGAAAACTCACTCATTTCTTGCTGTGAGATATGGATTAGAAGAAGAGCAAAACAGGCTTAAAACTTAAAAGGAATAAAGAAAGTTTATTAACAAAACCACAAGAATAAGAAACCAGAATAAAACCTCCAGAAACCCTTTTTTCTCCACTACTCAACCGTTCTCCTTGTTCACATGACAACATAGAGACAAAAAAACCCCTGGTGGTTAAAACAGTCCCAACAGTCTTTTCATCAGTCTTTGTAGAGAAAAAGAAGTTCTCTTCTGCCAATTCATGGAGTTTTTCACAAGTAAACCATTTTCTCATGGCTTTCTATTTCTCTGATGCCAGCCGCCCAGAAACCCTGCCATCAGTCCTTTCCTCCCATTTCACACCACTCTGAGGTGTGTTCTTGGGTCATGATTCAAGGGGTGTCATTTTAAGGATGAGTTCTTAAAAGGTAAAAGTTCTCTTCATCTGTCTCTGTGATCATCTCCAGAAACAGAAGTTTTCTCTTTGCCTCTTAAGGGCCACAAATCTTCAACAGCTATCACTTCTCTTTCTCTGTTCCAGCATCTCATAAGATCACAACTACTTCACCATTTGCTTAGATCTACACTTTGATATATTCCATTCCCCCCAAAATACTCTATCATGAATTAAAGGAGTTTTTTTCCAGAATACTATTGTCAATCTCCATAGTTTTAGCAAAAGAATATTTCAGCTTATTAAAGCATCTCCTTATTTCTCTCCCCCCTCTGAAGCCTTTCTTCACTGTCTTTGATAGTTTATGTTGTCCCTTTACATGTTGATCACTCTCTCTCTTCCCTTCTCTCTGGAAAAAAAAGGATTAATCTGCAAGAAGCCTCATCCGGGTAGTGAAAGGGTTAAAGTCTTGCCCAGGCCTTGGGGATGGTCCCGGGATCTCTGCCAGAGCAGCGGCTGGAGCTGTCTGTGATGGAAGATTTTTCATGGCTGCTCTGGAAGAGTGTGCCCACTACCTCAGCACACTGCAAGTCAATGGCTTTCTCTCTCCCTACTCGGCAGTCTCTGATGAAACCCAGCAGCGGCAGAAACTGCAGCCAAGCCAGGGACCAGCCTGGCCCGGCAGGCCCGCTGTACAAGGCCCAGCGAGCCCTCCGGGAAGGGGCTCTTGACTCTTCACAGTCTCCATCCTCCCTGGGACCCGCAGAGCTCTGGCCAGCCCCGCTTCCCGCCCGCCGTGGCCTTGTCCAGCCTGGGGTTGGGGGAGCAGGCTGAACCAGAGCCCTGTTACCTCTTCAAAAGCCGGAAACCAAAGAGAGCAAGAAAT
Organism: Poecile atricapillus; assembly: GCF_030490865.1. Lineage (NCBI taxonomy): Eukaryota > Metazoa > Chordata > Aves > Passeriformes > Paridae > Poecile > Poecile atricapillus. Next base: position 72,453,548 of record NC_081289.1, read on the forward strand.
TCCCGGGCTTAGGTCTTAAGGTGGTGTTCACAGGTTGTTCTCACTTTTCAACGGTCAAAACTACTGTCAGTTCTCATAAATGGCCAGTTATTGGCCAAGAGAAAAACACCCATCAGCCTCCAGCAGCTTCAACTTCCTTGGGTGTTTCTCTCTGTTTTTGAAATGCCAATCCATCACAGTGCTGAGTTCCATTGGAGCCTAAAAATCACTAAAATATCTATCGGCATAATCATATTTTTTAACAAAAACAATCTACTGCCATCCAACTGCTTCATTCTGAAGGCAAAATTGACTAAAAGTGAAGCTAAAAAGCTGTTCACCTGAAATTTGCCTTAACTTTTCATGAAATAGGAGTATCACTTGCAAAGCTCTGTGAAAGCAATATTCAACAGTCTTTTAGAAATCCTTCTATATTTTGCTTGTGAGGATGTTCCTCCTTCATCCATGTTGCTGTCATTTGCACAAAGTGCTGCCTCAACACAATTCCATAAATATTTCTGTTTCAATCATCAGTACAGGCAGAGCTTAGGACAGGGACTGGACATGAAGGGGAACAGGGAGTCACCTGAGCTTCACATCCTCTTACATCAGCTTAACCAAGGAGTATGCTCTAAGATATTTGGCAGAACCCCCAAGACAAGGAACAAACCAAGAAAGCCAAAGCAGCAACTGTGCTGAATCAGCTCCGGCGGGGCAAAAGGTAATTCCAGCAGGGCAGACCATGGCCACCCACTCAAGAAACCTCTCACTAAGAAGAGAGAGACAGAACATGCAGACTAATTAGCATGAGAAGTGGATCGTTATGTGCATTTTAGAGAAGCATGGAAACCAATCATGTAAGGTACCAAGACATAAGCTTGGATTACTTAATGTAGCTTTTCATTGCTCGATTAGCCTATATGCTTTTCCTGACTAATTATTTTAATTAACTTTGTAAGTAATTGTTCAATTATAAGCAGTATATTAATCATAAGCACTGTATCAGTCTTAAGCATTGCAATTTTCTGCTTTAGAGACAAGGTAGCTAGGTAAATGACCCTGGTAAAAACACGGAACAATGAGAAGTCCATACATTTTGACCAAAAGCCATGCCCAGAGCACAAATTTCCTGAGTGTCACAGCATGGGGAACGTCCAGCTGCCACTGGTGCCTCTTCCGTGTCATCTCTGAGAGCCACTTCCATCAGACAACCTTTGACTTCCACTGGCACCTCTTCGGTGTCATCCCTGTGAATCGCCTCCACCGGGGCAGCTGCCTCAAAGGGGTCCCTGGAGCACCAGAGGGGCCCCAGCCCTGCACAGCAGGACCCGCAGGGCCAGCAGCACCTGACGCCAAAACCATGGCCAAGACCCACACAGTGTCATCCCACAGAGCCCGACAGCCACCCCTCACCTGTTGGTCCTGGGACCTCTGGGTCACCCTGAGAGGCATGGCAGTGGTGCTGGGGGACCTGTGGGGCGCAGTGTGCATTGGAGCCCTGTGGAACATGGTGGATCGTTCCCAGGCTCGCAGCTCGGCCATCCGGCTCTGCCTTGGCTGCTCCTGCTCCCACACAGCCACTGCTTCTGTCGCAAAATCTAGAAAATGTAAAATTGTTGTTAGGAAAAGGTGTTCTTTGCTGTTTGCCCTTTGTGGCTTTCAAGGCTCATCAACGAGAAGGGAGATTATTTCCATGAAACAGAAAGTAGCCAACAAGCTCTAAGTGATGGCCAGGTGTTGGAAAGGCAAATCACTTCTTGACTGAGTTGCCTTTTTAAGGTGTAGGGCTTGACAGGCTTCAGTGACCTCTGACCTAAGGGAGGTTAGCAAGGCTTGGGAAGAAGGATGTACCACAGATGGTGGACAGAAAGAATACAGAATCTATGGGCACAAGGACATTTGGCAGAACCCCCAAGACAAGGAACAAACCAAGAAAGCCAAAGCAGCAACTGTGCTGAATCAGCTCTGGTGGGGTAAAAGGTAATTCCAGCAGGGCAGACCATGGCCACCCACTCAAGAAACCTCTCATTAAGAAGAGAGAGACAGAACATGCAGACTAATTAGCATGAGAAGGGACAGGATCGTCATCTAACAGTAGAGAGAATACTAATTTTGAGGAGAACTAGGTAACTAGCAGTCAATGAACACTAATTCTTTTATTTGATAAAACGTATAAACACTAAGATGTTCTGATTCTTGTGGTGCTGGCTTTGTCAATTTACCACTGAGCCCCCCTTTCTGCACAGAACTGTAAAGAATTACCTCCACTCAGTGTGTGGATTGGCCTCTTGAACAACTTGTGCTAGAACCAACCAATCTGGAGCAACACTCCCTAGCACTGTGACACCTCCGCTCTCGCTGTAGCCGCAGAAGGGTCTGAGCGGGCTTGCTGTGTGCCGGTGACAATGGCCACGTGTCCTTGGAAACGGGGAGTTCCATGTTCCAGGCTTGGTGGGATGTCACTGAGGAGTGGGACGTGACACACTTGGGGCAGAGGGAATTTTAAATGGGCAAATGTGGGGAATGCCCTGCCCTGCCCCATGACTGACTCAACTCATTTCCAAGTGCAGAAAGGGCCTCTCCAGCCATCCCAGTTGCTGCAGCTGTGCAAACCAGGGCTAACAGAGTGTTTCTGCACAAAAGTGCTGTGCTTGGCTGTCTCCGAGGTGAAGGAGCAGCTTAACACCTCTAAGCAGGGCAGCAAGGGGCAGCCCTCCCAGCACTGGTCAGTCCTGCCATGGGCCGGTCAGTCTGTGAGCCTTTGAGCATGTACACGGTCACTCAAATATCATCTCTTTGGCAAAACCCCCCAGACCTTTCCTCATCCCAGCCTCCTAAAAGGAAGCAAGCCTGTGGCATGCCCAGGCCCCCACGTGCTCTGCAGGAGGAGCTGACATTGGAAGAGCCAGCACAGACCCTGAACATAATTACAGGCTGATATTTGTGCTGACTGCATGTGGCCATTGAAGTTACTGACACATGTGGAAAAATATTTTATACTCTGTTTATACTTTCATTTTCCCCATACCCAAGCTTATTCCTGATTTAAACCTGGCACCAAAATAACCTGTCCAGTCATTACAGGGAGAAGGATTAAAAGCTTCTCATTGAAAATGTGTCAAATAGTACTTTCCAAAGCTCATTTCCCATTTCTCTCTTCCCATTTCTCATTTCTCTTTTCTTCAAGACCATATCCATATCTTCCAGTGTCTGGTCTCCTGGCTTCCACACTCACAAGGACAGTGTTTTTTTGGGAACAGAAAGGAAGAAAGCAAGTTGTCAAACACCAGAGCCCAGATCTAGAAAAGAACTGTGTCCTTTTTTGGGAGTGACTGGATGATGTTGATTATGGATCCCCAATTATGGACGATTGGAAAAGCCTTTGTATGAACCATCAAAGGAATCCAAGGAGGTGTTACACTGGACTCCCAAATACCCAACAGCCTTTTCATATCTTAAATTTGATGACACCTGCCCTAGGGTTACCAGAATTGACTGAACCCTTTGCACTGTTCATACATGAGTGCCTTCACCTTGCACAGTAGCTCCATATTTGGACCTCAAAGACTGGGAATGCAGAAAAGAGCCCAGTGGAAAAGAGTGTATTTCTCAAAACAGAACTAAACAATGTACTCGAGGGATGGCCAGTGTGCCTCAGAGCAGGAGCAGCCACAGTCCTGACTGATTGAATAGACTTGAAAATTAACAGAAAAAAATGCCAGTTCATGTCCCACACATGCTTACGCCTGGTTGAGAGCAAAAAGGAGGTCACTGGTTATGCCTGACCAGAACCTTAAAGTAACAGGTGGTACTCCTGGCATAAAAGATGTGGCGCTAAAGACAGCTACTGCCTTGAACCCTGCTATGCTCCTCAATCCTTCTGCAAGGAATCAGGATCTCTAATTAAACATGGAAAGCTTTGGGAGTGTCCAATTCCCTGCTAAAGCAGCAATAATGCACTGCAAAGCTCACCAGTTCAGATAAACACCAGTCAGCATCAGAAACCAATTAACAGACAAAACTGCTGGAGAGGTGCCAGAACAAAGCTTCTTGTTGGCAATTCTTTCCTAAGTTGTGAACCTTTCCAAATCAGTCACAGAACACCACGATGCAGACAATCAACTGCAAAAACTTTTAATGTTTGATTGAATCCTGACAGGTGGTGGGTAGCAGCATATCAACAAGTCAGAGTGTCTCAAGCAATGCGATAAATTGCAGAAGATAAACATAAAGAAACTCCTTGGGGTATTGAAAGTGTGGTAAACAATTTGAAAAGGCAGCTACTTAGCGTTAGGCTGACAGGGATTGTGACAAGTGTAGATAGCAAATGTCAAATCTGCTTACAGAGCAATGCACAGTTTTACAAAAGACTCCCATTAGAGATCACAAAAAAGGGAGGTAGTGCAGGAGATTAATGCCAAAGAGATTTTCTTGAGTTACCTCAAAAAGAAGCATCTAGGTATTTATTAGGTTTAGTAGACGCATACTCTACATGGCCAGAGGCTTTTCCTCGTCACACCAACAAAGCTAGGGAAGTACCTCAAGTAATGATACAAGAACTCATACTCAAGTTAGGGATCCCGTTTGGAATGTCACCAGACAGAGATTCTCATCTCATAGCTGAAGCGGTACAAAATCCATGCAAAACACTCCCAGTTAAATGGGACCTACTTAGCCCATGGAAATCTTACCCCAGTGGCAAAGTCGAGAGAACAAATCAGAGTCTAAAAAGACAAAGGAGTAAAAATGGCCAGGGAAACTCACTGAAGTGGCCATAAGCACTTGCCCTTGCTCTTCTGAGAATCAGAATTCAAGTGGCTTCTAAAGAAAAAGTGAGCCTATATGAAATGCTCTATGGGAGACCTCACCCAAGTTGCAATCCTTTCTGGAGAAATAATGGGATTGGAAATGGTAATTTAAGACAATGTCTATTATCTTTGGGAAGAGTGCTCTCATCTTTGTACTGGTTTCTGGTTTAACCATCCCTGATGACTTTGGATGCTCAGGTACCTCCTCATCAACCTGAGGACTGTGTCTATGTCAGAATGCAGAGCAACGAGGTACTTAAAGAAAAGTGGAAAGGAGCATTTCAAGTACTCCTAAGCACTATTGCAGCAATAAAAGGGGATGGGATCAGTGCATTGATGCACCTTCCCCAACACACAAGGAACCAGAAGCAAAAATAGAGTCGGCAGAGGATTTGAAGCTTAAACTTGTTAAACCATGAAAATATTACTTACTTTGTGCTGTGTAGAATTATTTAGAACAAATGCCATAGAAGGAAAGAAAAGTTATGACTTGTAAGTAAGCTTACCTTATGAAGGGTAAGCGGTGAAAAACCTATTAAATTTGAAAATCAAGCTTGTGGAAACCATGAACAAGCTGTTACAAATTGCTGGATTTGTTACAAGAATGCTGATGGACTTGATATCCAGCAATCTGGAATATCATCAGTCAAATAGAGCAGTTTAAGAATGGGAGAAGACTAAAAGTCCCCACTCTTGTTGGGATTGGCTTTCCTCATGGCTACCAGACTTTTAAAGGCTTAAAGAATTCTTTATAACCCATGTTGGAATTGTTGCAGTTTGTACTGTTTTGTGTAATAGTTCACTGTATTGCAGTTTTCATGAGATGTTTTGCAAATACTTGTAATAAACGTTATAATCATAGATAAGAAAAAGAGTTTTAGAAGTGAGACTTCCGAGATCAACCTTGAAAGTCTCTAAGTGGGGAATTGTTGCAAATAGCTTAGGAGGAAGTAGTGGTTAGTGGAACACTAACTCTGAACTGAGAACTCTGAAACCACCTGTGTCCAAAGTCAAGGCTCGCAGCTCGGCCGTCCAGCTCTGCCTTGACTGCTCCCACACAGCCACTGCTTCTGTTGCAAAATGAAAAAATAGAGTTAATTTGTGTTTTAAGTAATTATGAGTTTTTGCAGTTGCAGTTTTTTAGAGTTTTACTACAGAAATTATCGTGATGCTTTAAAAAATCTTAAAAAAAACCTTTTAAAAAAATGTTTAAAGTGAATATTAACAAAAGTAAAAGTGACTTTGCAATAATTAGTTTTAAAACCTAATGTTAAAATATTAAAGTATTTATAGCTACTAAGAAAATGACCTTCCAGTTAATGTTATCTACAGAAGATATTCATGGTTTAAAAAATAATTAGCTAGGAAAACTTCGCTGCACAAGACAAAGTTAAGTTAAACATATATTACCCATTTGTTTGTTTTTTTCATGATTTTAATAAGGTAATATCAATGCGAGTCCTTTTGTTATAAAAACCACATATAACAGCATATATATATATATCAATTTGGACTTCAGATTTTAATTAAGAATTGGACTTGATGTTTTTGAAAAGTGCTACAAAGGCTGAATGGCAACTTGCCAAATCATGTGTTGTTGCGGTTTTTCTCCAGTAAAACTGCACTTCAAAAATTCTAACCAACTTAAGTATATACCAAGCAAATTCCTGTTAGGAATAAGTATTTTCAGTAACATCTGCAGTTATTGTGAGTTATCCTCAAAGCCAGGTAACAGGAAATTATAATGTATTTGTTACATTTCAATCATTTTTATAGTGACACCATGTTACTGTTAGATTGTGTTCAAAAGGCATATACCAAACTTTCAGTTGCCTTTTTGTAACAATAGAATAAGATTAAGTCTTTATTTGATATAGATTAAGTGTTAATAGAATTAAGCAAAGTTAAGCTTCATCATGTTTAAGTTTGAATGTTTTTAAGTTATGTTTTATAACTTTGATATTCTTTTAAGGTTTTGTTATTTCCTTTTGTCATATTTAATTTTTACCCAGTCAAAATATTGTTTAATTTGAATTGTTTCACATCTTGTTGAAGACACTTGTTTAAACTGCAAAGTATAGTTCTTTTCCTAGGGAGATGAAGATGACTACAACTGAAAGCTGTGATAGAACACTGATGAACTCCTGCTTGTGCATAGAGTGTTTCCAGAAGTCCAAGAAAATGTACCATGGCTGAGGGTCAGCTGCCGTGGGAGAGGCTTCAGATGGAACCAGCTGCTGAATGGTTTAATTGGTCTGTTGCCTAAGGCTCCTGATCATCTGCTTTGTACAAATGCCTTTTAACAGTTTGCTGTGCTGTAAGCATCTCATAGCTGCTACTATTGAGAACTTTGTTTTGAAAATTAGTTAAGAGACATCTTTCCAGTTTAAAGCCTAAGGCCCTGGCCAAGCCTTGGCTTTACCTAGATAAAATGTTTGCCAACAGATCCAGATGTCTTCTGCACCAAATCAGTATTTGAGTCACTTTTGACTTGGCAATTTGACCCTGTTAATATGACAGCCAGATCAGTTTTAAAGTGGGCTTGGAGAATCATTTCCGGAGGTGGTTATCCAATCCTTCACTGATTTTGTTGTGTGTTTGCAGACTATGAGATGCTAGTGCAGTGTTTTAGCAGTTCATAGTAATTCTATATCACATATATTATTAATAAAGTTTATTATTTGATTGATTTTTAACTGCTACAGGGTTTTTATTCATTGTGTATATGGTTTTGTGTTGGTATTGATGTGCATGAAGGAAGTATATCTAATTTTTAAAAAATGGGGGAAATTGATGCCCTAAAATCATTTGATTAGTGCAATATGTGCATTAGAAATTTAGACCACAATAATGAAATATTTATATCAAAAATTTAGCAAGATCATATAAGCTGAATTTACAATTAAGTGTACCACAGACACAAGTCAAAATGATTCATTGACTTCAAAGGGAGAAGTGCCTGTGTTTGGTTGACAGGTTCAAAAACGTCACCTGTTCATCTGACCGGACTGTCTGCCTCTGAACACATGAGACCCAGGGAACGGAGAAGTCACCATACAGCCTTAGTACTCCAGACAAGATCAGAAGTGGAGCTGCCAGGACACAGTTGTGTCTGAAAACTACACAGACAGTTTGCCAACAGAAATTTTATGTTGTCATCATGACGTTGTGCCTCTACCAATTTTTTCAGTTATTTTCTGTTTTAAGATTTGAAAGGATGTGAAGAACAATCCGAACATCATTGCCCTCAGTCAGTCACTGATCGGCTGCCAGCTGACATCACAGGAGCAGCGAATGTTCCAAGACTGAATCGCATTAAATCGTAGTCTGTTTCTGAGAAGAATTTTGTAGAAGATCTAAAAAGAGTATAGAGACTCCATCTGACTGTATATAAAAGCAAAATTGTAACTGTATTTTTACCCTTTAAGCAAATTGCTTTCAAGCTTAGATTGCATAAATACCAGAGCATGTGTGTTAAAAGTAGTTAGAGTATAATTGAAGATAAAAAACTTTAGCTTGTGTGATAATTGTTATCTGTAGGTTATTGATAATTGTAGAGAAGATATTAGTACAAGGTGTAAGTATTCCCCCTTCAAGAGTTAAGGTGAGCATATTTGAAAGGTCATTTAACTTTAAACCTTAAAGGAATTAATTCAACAAATTACAAAAGCCTGATTAGCTGTGATTCTGAAAGTATGGTGTCATTTAGTGTGGAACAAACTGCTCATAGTAATTGTGCTGTGTATGGTCCCAACCAACTGTGTTGCTAACTAACATCCAAAAGCGACGGAACATATGGGCCACTCTGGCACATTTAACAGGCCAAAAATCAATGTGTTTAAGCCTAGCCACACCTGGAGATCCTTTTTGCGCCTGTCTTATAGGAGTCCCTGAATGGGATCCTCAAGCATTTAAAGGTTTAGTTAGCAGTGAAACTCGACTGAATCAATTGGCAATGTTGCGAGAGTGTAATCACACTGTTGGCTTCACGTCAAGACAACTTGAAGCCTGCTGGCAAGCAAAAATTATTGACGTTCTTAATGTTACCATAGGACCTCCAAAAGAATTGGACTTGTTAGGCTTCACCAATACCTCAGGTGGATGGATAATGTTTGAGCCCCCAACAAAAAACCACTCCTTCAAAGTGATTCAACACTGGGCTACAGTTAACCCTATAGTTGATCTTATCACTAACACCAAAAGTAAAGCTTTTTATTCACGGTGCAATCTCACAGGACGATTACCAAGGTGATTAGCTAGTGCAATATTCTTAATCTGTGGAAAAAGAGCATGGAATGGGATTCCTGCTAGCCCACATGGAGGACCCTGTTACCTTGGAAAACTTACTTTGTTCCATCCAAATTTACACCAATTGCTGAATGTAGCGGATAAGATAAAAAACATTCAACAGTCAAAGCGAAGTCTGAATGAATTACAGTGTGATGATGTTAGAGACCTAGACTTTCGGGCTCATGGTATACTATGGCTAGCCTCCTTTTTTACTCCAGGAGCAGCTGCTGCTAAAGGCTTGTCAACTCTAAAAAGGCAAGCTTGTTGGACCAGGAAGGAACTGAATTTGACGTCAACAATGTTAAGTGAACTTTCAGCTGATGTACGTAGTGTATGTCATGCCGTATTGCAAAATGGAGCTGCAATTGATTTCTTGCTCTTAGCACAAGGACACGGTTGGGAAGAGTTTGAAGGTATGTGTTGTTTGAACCTTACTGACCATTCAGTTTCAATTCACAAGCAACTAAATCAGCTACAGAATGGGTTATATGCCCTGAAAGAAGGTAGTGACCCCATGGGGAGTTGGTTAGCCAAGTGGGGAAGTGGGGCATTACTGGATGGTTGAAGTCTCTTGTGCTGAAAGGGGGATGAATTTTACATATGGTATTAATAGGGATATGTGTTTTAAGCTGTATGTTATCTTGTATCTGTAGAAGTGTAGAATGAATTGCATCTAAAGCCTGGCTTGTGCAAAAAGAGAAAAGGGAAATTGTAGAGAAACATTTTAACAGAGTAAAAGCATGACATTTTAGTAAAAGCCTGCCTGCACAAGCCAGTTTTTAATCCAGGCGACAATATTAAAGTCAGGGTCCTTGAAACTCTCCTGGAACAGTGAGAATAAAGGGAAACAATGGCATTGTGAACTGGGGAAAGAATGTAAACAATATGTATTAACCAATAGTAGCTTGCTAAGCCCACGGACCCTGTCAGACCCTATAAAAGTGTGCTAAAGATAGAAATAAACGACGTTCACCATACTTCTGTGAAGACTCGGTGAATAGTCTGAGCGGTTTTTCAATACCTGGCCAGGGTCCACCCATGGTCAATCTGTTGCAGCGCGGGTGGCTGCGACAAACCTTTTGGTCCCCTGACTTCAGGGCAGAGGGTGGTGAAAATAAATAGGGGTGGGAACGATTGTGTGCCTCAAAAAATAAAGATCTTTAATAAGCAAAATAACAAACGCATAATCCAAATACATATGGGGATGCACACAAAAGGCGAGGCACAGGGTAGCACAGTAACTTATATAAACTAAGGTAGGGGTGGCGTCTATGTGAAAGGGACCAATAAAAACTGGGGATTAGGAATATGTAAAACAATGCACCAAACCTTAACCAATGATAACAAAGAAACTATAGAACTTTCTGGCAACATTTACATAAAACCGAACAGGTGGCAATGTGGGTGATACTTTACTCTCCACAACTAAGAGGGGTTTTCCCACGGCCTTCAGTCGAGATTTTTACCCACCCCAATGTCTACCCACTAGATTTTTCACATCTTGTCCTGTCTTGACTGCCCCAAGGGCTACTGCATAAATAGTTTAATTTGTTCAGGACCCCACTTAAAATTATTCCTCTGTGTCACATCTGACTGTACTCTGGCTTATGCATTCTCCAAAAGCCCAGAGGGCCTTCCTTCTTGCTTGGTCAGTGGGGACAGATCTGCTATTTTATTGACTGAATTCATGGGAATTGCATTATAGCCGTCTTGACATTTTACCCCCAGAAGATGAATTTCCTGGGAAGCTCCCTTGACCTTACTTTGTTTTATGACAAAAACAGCTTTCAGGAGGATCTGGATTATCATCTCTCCTTTCCAAAAGCTTCCCCTGCTGTGCTGCCTCATACAATGATGTGGTGGATGTACTGCAGATGTTCTGGAACCTCACCCTTTTCTAGTGCCATGATAAATACTGGGGCTATGTTTCCAGCCCTGGGGCTATACTGGATTCCTGTGCAAGTGAAAGCAAACTGTGCCTGCACTCTCCCGACGAAGGAATGGAGAAAAACACGTCAATTGTGTCTATGGTGCCGTGGACTCCAGTTTACACTGAAGTTTGAGCATGTCTGGTATGGCAGCACTTGGTGATGGTGTGACTTCATTCAGGCCATGATACTCCACTGTCAGTCTCCACTCTCCCTTAGACTTATTCACAGGCCATATGGGACTGCAAAGGCTTGCAAGTCTTGCTGACCACTCCTGGGTTCTCCAGTTCACAAACCATCTCATGGATGGGGGTCACATAGTCCCAGCTGAGGTAGTATTTTTGACAATGCACTGTTGTGGTAGCGATTGGTACCTGTTGTTCTTTGACTCTCAGCAGCCCCACAGCAGAAGGGTCCCCTGAGGCACCAGGGACCAGCTCTCTAGTTTCCTCTGTCTCCACAGCAGCTATCCCAAAAGCCCAACAATGACCTTCTGGGTCCTTGAAACATCGTCTCCTGAAGTACTCTATGCCAAGGATACACAGGGCCTCTGTGCCAGTGGCGTTTTATCATTTGTGGCTGTTTGAGCTGAAGGCTCTCTTCAGCTTGCAGAGCAGGCAGCTGTTGGGATTCCCTGTCACCCCAGGAACAGAGATGGATTCTGCCCCTACACAGCTCAGTGGCATCAGGGTACATTTTGCACTGCTGTTGACCAAAGGCACCTGCTCTTGTGGGTCCAATGTGCCAGGCCATCAATCCACACACTCCAAGAGAGCTGAATGTCTCTTTCCTCCACTCAGGTGGGCACAGAACCCCGCTAGTCCTGGTCATAGTACTCATTGCTCACTTCTAATGAATACGAACTGGAAGTCCCTACAAGAAGATCAAAGTAACATCAGCCCTTCTATTCTGAGAACTTGCCCACTGGAAACTAGAGCAGATTTATCCCTGCAGAATTTCCTGTGCCGGTGTCAGAGACTGGAAAGATCGATGTCTTGAGAGCTTCTGGGACACATGTGTGGAGGAGGAAAGCTCAGGCCTTCCCCAGGCAAGGCAGTGAACTACCTCACATCTGCCAAAGGGCCTGTATCCCAGCCTGGCTGAGCTGTCAAGCACTGGCACACTGTCAATGCCCCACTCTCCACCCCTGGAGCCCCTGACCCAGTTTCTGTGTGGCCAAATGACCAGAAGTCCCACCTGGAGGGTGGGCTCATGGAGGCTGAGGGATATTTAAGGCTCAGCATGAGGCCACATGCCCTGGTACTACTTTCATCTTGAAGTGTCTATCTGAACACCACTGGAACTCAGGAGTTTGTATCTATATGTGTGCTTTTATGTATCTTTTCTCTCTTTTTCTTCTTCTAATTCCCTCTTCTTGGAGTAACTTAACATCATTTTGAGGAACTTAACGTCAAACAGATTTGAAGTTTGCGAAGTGGAATGGGTCAAGTTAATGCTTTGAGAAGTGTTTTATGTTGATTGGGTGCTGTACCAAAGCTTTTGCCAAAGCACACTGATTTTCTAAAGTTTTCCAGTAAAGTTGTTTGGACCTCTCAAGAATCTATTTTTGGTTTTTCTCCCATGCATTTAATCCAGAGTACGAGAACCATTTTAACATAATCCCTTTCAAAATGCCCTTTTAGCAAGTTGCTTGGGACCTTCCAGATGGTTGTTCTTCCTCTCAACCCTCTCAAAATACCTTTCTTTGCTTTTTCTGTGGAATTACAGCCTTCAGCCCTCGTTTGGTTACCCTTTTGCTAAGGACAGATTCAGCATTAAAGGCCAGCCTTGCTGGGAAGATGAATATATACCTTTGAATCAGCTCCAGCCCAGCTCCACAAGTCAAACAGGCAGATCTATTTCACCAAAAAAAAAAATACCTCAAAAAGCAAAGGAATGTTCACTTTTCTTCATCTAGATTAGGATATACATCAGACATGAATGTTAGTTTCTTAAGATGAATTCAGTTACAAGACATGAACTTGAAATCAACACTGCCACCATCAACAAAATAAAACTGCATTCAGGAAGGAAAATGTAATTGGTTTAGAAGCACATACTGTAAAGGCAGAACAACATCATACATTAACATGTCTATGTATTTCACACTCAGTATTAAGGTGTTGGCTTGTTGGGTTTAACCTGTAGTCCCATGAATGACTGTGTCCCTTAGAAGGGCCAGGAATAGGATGCTCAGTTATATAAGCACTGAGAATTGTAGTGGTTTTTTTCTTGTTGCTGACTTTACTGACATTAAGGCAGAATATTCAGGGTTTACAGTGACAGTGCAGATCCTACTGCATAAGGGGCAGTGATGTGGAAAAAGAATTGTTTACAGTCAGACTGGTTAGAGGCTGTTTCTTCAAAAGTTTGTTTCAAGTGCCACAGAAAGAAATTCTGACAGTACAGAAAGTGAAACAATTAAAAGATTTTGGGTAAAAACTCCCATCTCCTATGCCTCAGCCTCAATGTAGAACCTTGTCCATGGGGATATTTTAATGTGACACAGGGAAAACTGCTACAAAACGCTGATAACTAAATGACCATTGCATCTGAAGCATATGTTGATCCAGCAAGCTCACACCACCCTGATTGTCTGTAAAGGATGCCTGTGATTTATGAGCAGAACACCATTTATACACTTCCCAAAAAAGTCTACAGATTTGTCAAAATACAGACTACAAATCTCTTGTTTATAAGTGTCTCTTGAAAGACATCTGGCATTTGCTTTTCACAGGATTTATCTGTAAACCAGCACTATATTATACTGGAATCGTTATGAGATTACACTTGCACAGACCCACATCAACTATTTAAGTATGGGACTTAGAGAAGCAAACAATGGAGCTCTTTGTGTCAGAGACTGCCCTTAAGCATTTTCACACCACCATTCACAGCAATTCAATCCTGATAGCAGTGGCTCAGCTTTACTGCAGCCTACAACATAAAGACAAGATCACTGAAATGTTGAGACTCAAATAAAACAATAAGAAAAGTGACCCCAAATTGAAAACAGTAAAAATTAGAAGCAAGAAATAAATAGAGATCCTTGATGCACCAGCTTCAGGACACAGAAAATCTTTTTAGTAATGCATTGCCTACACCTACAATTCATCTTTCTTAATGCTATATATTAACTGAATATTTATACACAAAAGTGACTGACTACATCACTAAATACATTTTTATGCTACTACAAGAAAAACACCAGCTTCCATTATTTCATGGAATCTTTTCTATTTTAAAGCAGCACAATGGCAGTCTCCTATTCAAAACTCTATGCTAGCTATTCATAAACCATTGGGAAAGAAAAGTCTCAAAACAAAACTAAACTAAACTGCAAAGCATAGAATTAATTTACCCAAACAACATTTTGGAAAGACACTACTGTTTGGGAACTAAAGATGCTCACCCTCTCAGTATTATTTTTTTATAGCACGTTACTCAGAATGATTTATATTCAGCAGCTGCTCTGATTTGCTCCAATGCTGAGCTAAGAGTCACCTCAGACACTGACTCAGTGAGGTAGGGATTTGCTTTATTCGGCGCCGGGTACATGGGGGTCGCTCCTCCTAACACACACACTCAGCACTTTACACAGCACAGTTTATGGTTAAATTTCATGCATATTCATTACATTCCTTGGGATAGGACTGATTATACAAATGACTTCTTGAAAGTCATTCATATCACTAGCATAGTTGACTCGCCAATGCAGTGTACTGTGGTGACTGCACTGAGGAAGGCTGCGAGCCTTCCACAGGGGTCATTCCGATGAAGGCTGGCAGTCTTCCTCACTTTGCACTTTTCACCTTTCTTTCTGAAGCATGAACAGTCCTCCATCAGCAGTTTCTGTGCCAGTTTCAACAGGTTTTGTTCCTCTTCTCTTCTTAAGCATTCTGTTTATGTTGACAAGGCTAAGGTACATCCTGCTTCTTAGGCTTGTGATTAATATTTGCTGACTCTTAATAGTTAATTCATGCTTACATGAGTAAACTCTTGATCAACTCCTTTCAACTCCAGCAGCAAATAAACCCACAAGTCCAACAGAGACTAATCAAAATACAATAGAACTATCACTGAAAATGTAGCTTTTCTTCCTAGGAACTCCATAGAGAAATAGATCCAAGGTTTCTTCACTTAAAAGCCTGGGTAAATCCAGGCTCATATTCATTGTTATAAATGAAATTGAAATTTAGTCAACTAGGTTTTTTGTCTTGGGACTTGATTTTGTCTTGGGACTTGATTTTGTCTTGGGACATTACTTAGCTCAAAACTACATCCTGTACCTTAATTTTAACATGTAACACCTGTAAAGGGGTACATCTGCCTTGTAACACTAATTCCCTTGATTGCTTCTGTTAATAACTTTCTAAATAGTTACAATTTAGTTGGCATGAATTATTTCCATTTATCACACTCACGATATCCAAGAATTTACTGCCAGGGTGTCACGATCCGCAAGGTGGGATTCATGATGTGGTTCTTTGATTTGATCTTAGAGTACAAACGATTATCAGCAAACCAGGGACTTAAACAGCAAAACACACTTTATTGAGAGCTCATCAGCACTAATATGTGATAGAGTGAAAAGAGGAAAAAGCAAAGCATAAGGAAAAGAGAGTAAGGGGATTATAGCTACCAACGTCGAAGTCCACTCAGCCGTCCAACGACGCAGAGTCTTCTGTCCATTGGGGAGATCTCAACTGAAGGTAAGTTTGGGGTATAATTTTATAGTCTTCTGCAAAGCAAGGGGCGCAGGGCCAAAACCAGAGGAGACTGATGATCATTGTGATGAATTCCATTGCGCAGGGGAGCAGGTGTAGGGTACAGAGCGATCCATGTCTTGCAAGTCTTTGCTCACCAGCAGGAACGAGGGCAAGGTGTTGTGGAAAACCCATTGCACAGGGTACCACGCACAAGCCTCTGCTCACCAGCAGGTATGAGAGCCATGAGTCGTGGAAAACCCATTGCGCAGGTTACCAAGCCTCTGCTCACCAGCAGGAACGAGAGCAGTGTACCGTGGAACCACCTGCAAACAATCACTTAGCAAACATCCACCTCAGCTAGGCCCAAAACCCCAAACCAAGTCCCTTGTGATATTCAGGGTCTCAGTCTCTGTTCTTGAGACGGTTGTGAGACAGATGAGGGAATCTTCGGACGGTCTCTTACACCACCCCGTGGCTCACAATCGTCGAGGTCTTTCTGCATGATGTTGTAGTGCTGCTGTGAAGTTCTTCTCTGAAGCCTTCAGGACTCTTTACAGTTGGTAGTATATCCCGGAAAAAACAGAGACAGGTAGTAGGGAAAAGATAAGGGACAGAAAAAGGAAAAAGACAAAACAAAACAATAAAAAAAAAATCAATATATTAATTTCAAAGGAAAACTATTCCATATATATAATTTCAACTAAGGCTTACATATTGGTTTCTTATCTTAAAACAAACAATAAATTTTATTCTAAAATACAACATGATAAAATGATTAACCTCATAGTCACAATGGCAAATTATTTGTTGTAGTGCCTGCATAATTCATCGAGTATCTATAACCTTAGGGGTATCAGCAACATGTAAAGTACCAATCATGTTGTGTGCATCCATTTTGGAAGTCAATTGTGTCAACCGCTTCATCATTCTCCAATTCAGGATGTACAAGATTGCTGATAGAACAAAACCAAGTAAAACTAAAACCAAGAGGACGATGATGGGATGACACAATTTGTTCAAAACACCAGTAGCAGTCGGTGACCACTCAAAAAGAGTGTCCCACCACTCGTGTTCAGCATCCTTCCTTACTCTTTCCGAAACACGATGTATTCCTTTCACATTGTGGTGAACCGTAACTAAGGTCTTTTGTCCATCCTTTTTGATCTTTTCCAAAATTTCTATTAAATCCTGGCGAAGCAACAATTTCCTCACCAAAGTAAAGTTCATTCCAATTGGAGCAGGCACTAAATGATGAATCAAAGTGTAATTATACTGCAAAAGATAATATGAAGTAACTGGAGCTAAATAAGAAAAGTCACATCCTATAATCTCAGTAAAATTGCATACACAAAAATTTGAATGATTCTTAGTATCCACTACTATGTTTTCTACAAGCATACTCTCATAAGCAGTTCTCAAGCATACACATCCATTGCCTACATACACAAGCACTGTTTCAGAAGTCTCATTAGGATGGATTTCAAAATGACAGATATTCTGTTCTGTGTCTGAACAAATGTCTTGAGCTTTGATTGCATTCCTTTCACAGATAAACCCTTGTTGTTCCCGGACAATACAATTTTCTAAACCAACAGTTTGCCATTTCCCACCAATCTGACGGGCCCGTTCCCTATGCTCTAAGGGATAGAGAACAGCTCCGTCATGATTCAGCCCCAATGCAATGATAGGAAAGATTGAATGTACTGAAGCATTATGTATTGTCAACACAAAAGCTGTGGCTGTGTTTGTGGTGGGATCGTAGGTAAAATTCACCAAATTCCACCAAGATTGAAATTCTTTTTCAAAATCATTGGCATTGTCCCAGACTATTTTCCGAATTTCAGTGGGAAAGGTGCCTTCTTCACCCTCTCTGAACTGACTGCATCCACAACTGGGCTTGAATACAACTAAGAGCCAGAGAAACATTGTTTTGGGTAGCACTGAGTGCATCAATTATTAATTTGTGATCATCTACATTTACCCTTTCCCAATTTGGTAATATGTTTGATAGCAACCACTGTTGGGTTCCCAAAGCAGTTAAAGATGACCTCAGTGGTTGTTGTATTTTGGTCAAATCTTCAGTTGCAACAGCCAATTTATTCATCAATACTTCTGAATCAATACTATTCAAAATTCCTAGTCCTGATCCCACGACACCAGTTATATCTCTTGTCATCCGTTTGTGAAAAGAATTTCGCTTTCACAACCAGGTTGTCCACCCCTCAAAGGAAGTTTGCAAAAAAGGTGAACAAGCTGGCTGAATCTCTGAGACATTGTTTTGCATTAGTAATTTGACTTGTTTGACAGACCATGCTGGATTAAATAGCATTTGTTGTTGGGCAGTTTTCCTGATTGTATAGGGTCCAATTTAAAAAAAAACAAAACTTTTGGGTTCAGTATAACCAGTGGTTGGGTGGTGATAGGTATAGGTGTTACAATATTAACATCAAGTTCTCCCCAGTATTTTAGTATTGTTTTACCATACACAACTTTAGAGGACAATTGTACAGCCGTTAAATTCAGCCAACAATCTTGATTCCGAGTTTCACAGGATATAACCTGGCCATGAAATCCAGTGACACGACTGTGTACAGGTTCAGTGTGGGATCTGGGACTTGGTCTGCAGCATGTTGAAACATCATCACCTTGGGCTAACATAAAAGAAGGGAAAACATTAGCTTTGTCATTTAGCACAAGAAGGGGTATTCACACCATGGTATATGATTATTACACTAAATATAGGCCTTGCTACAGCATTTATTTTAAATCCATAAGTTCATGGTTTATCTGATCTTCATGTCCCTCGGTGTTCTTCTGTAGAAAATAAACAAAACAGAGTCTGCCACATAGGGGCAGGAGATTAAAATGATGGAATTATCCAGTGGGTGTTTATCCAGTGCTCTTTCCCCAAGGCATCAGAGGCTACCCATGCATATTCTCCTGTAGTTCTTTTAAAAGCTTCAGTTTGGACTAACCCAGATATAATCCCCACTCTTACCAGCAGAAAGCGTAGAATTTCTTGCCACTTTTCCTTCTGCCATACTGGAATTCTGTTTACTTCCCAGTCCTTTTGTTTCCAAAAAAGGAAGCCACTCAGTATATCCCTTGAACATAGCATAGGAGTTAGTGTAGATACAGACAGGAGAGGTGTTCTGTGCCTCATGTTGGAAAACACTCCAAACAGTTATCAGCTCCCAGCCTGAGCGCTGCTTTCTTCCTCAGTAACGATTTGTTCAGCAGAGAAAAGGTGGAGGGCTACTGCCCGGCACATCCTCACCTCTCCCTCTCGTTTGGCAGAGGTATCAGTGAACCAAGAGTTTGCTGATTGTTTTTGCTCACTGTCCAGAACCTGTGAGTGGTATTGCTTTGGCCCACTGCCCAGAATCAGTTGAGGGCAACGTGGAGCGCTTGGTACAATGGGGCTGGAATCCTGCCACTGAGAGACCAATTTATTTAATTTTTCAAGCGGCAGGTTAACCATTAAACCGTTCGGTACCCCTTTCTTCACCCCCAAGTTCCACCAATACTGTAGGCTAGAAATTTGCCTACCTTTTCTGGTTTTATGTTAGGAGGGGTTTCTTTAATTACCAAGTCAGGTATGTCATGGCTGCTACTTAAGCTCTCAGTTTTTTTATCACCTGATTTTTTACAGCTCCTTCTGTTATTGAAAAGATGTGAGAGTAATGTTCAATCTGGGCATACCACTTTCTCACTGAGGCCCTCTGGGCCACCCCGTCAGGGTGGAGAGTCCCAGTAGTGACTGTCTTAGTAATTTCAAAAGGGCCTTTTAATGCAATTGATTGTTGTTGTGCAATTTTTTCTACTTCTATGAGAGCTGGATTAACTACAAACAATCCCTTTTCCCAGGTAGTGTACCTCTTTTCAGCATCTTTAGTTTTCATTACTTCTTTTTCATCTCCTCCCACAAGGAGGAGATATTCTCTTTTGTGTCTCTCTCTTCTCTGCCTTTATTTTTCTCCCGTCTCACTCTGCCTGAGCACAGCATGGCTGTCCTGTTCTACTCCATCCTCGGCCCTGAAGGTTGCAGTGGGAGTGGGGAGCTTGTGGCCGTGTGCTGTGGCTTTGGAGCCAGAACCTTTGAGAAGGTCCTTGGGAAGTGCTGAGAGATGATTGAAGGGCACTGAGGAAAAGTGAGGGCTCCTTAGTCACCACTTGTGAAACTCTCTTATAAAAATTTCAAGATGCCCAGCTATGAGCTTTTGAGTCTAAAGTGTGGGGTGGCTGCTGGAGTGAAGGTCACTCTTGTTGAAAGCACAGGAATTCCTTACATGTGACTGAGGTTTTTGTTCAGCCTAAGGAGAATTCACAACCAACCCTCCCACGTTGTACTGATGGCTTGTGGCAGTGAAGATTAATCCTGTCTTTACCACATAAAACCTGAAGACAGTGAGATGCCTCTTTAGTAAATCATGTGGGTGTGTGACAACAAAAGCTGAGTCTTTTCCTGGTATGTACTAGTGGAAATTGAGACCTAGACAAAACAGACCAGACCTTTCCCTCTTTGGGGAAACCTTTGTTAGAGCTGCTGAAGGGAGTGTCTTTCTCCCACAGCTTGGAGAAGGACTTGCTGAGTCTTAGGATGAGAAAGTAGGAGTGAGATAGAGAATGTATTTACCTGCAGTACTTCTTGGTTTCAATGCTCTTTTCAGTTAAGGTATGTTTTCAAGCACTGCCAGCTCAGAAATGCTGCTTTTTCAGAATGGGAAAAAACCTGATCTAGATACTGGATCCATAGATGTATGGACATAGATGAATGAGTTCTTTTCATTTCTATTTCATCTTTTCTATTGTTGAAGAAATGGCCTCTGGCTTCTGACTTTAGCGGTCCTGTGATGAGCAAGAAGCAGAGAATTGCTCACCAGCTCAGTTACAACCAGCCAGCAGCTGATGGCCACTTCTCTTCCTTGCTGCTGCCTTCCACATCCACTTCCACTTTGAACATGTCTCCAAGTGTTGGCTCCGTTTCCCCCTGCACCTGTGAGGTGGAAGAAAATGACAAATTTCAGAGTTCTAGCAGCCCAGTGCCTTCTGGGGTGGAGGAGGAGATTCCCAATTCTGATGGAAAGAAAAACCAACTGGGGAGGCTGAAGCAGTTCTGTCCCTCGGAATTCGATGAAGGTATTAATGTGCTGCCTTTCCTAAGTCCTGGGTGGATAACCGTGGTGTAAAGATTTGGTTATTAAGAGAAGCTTCTGCCCAGATTCAGGTGCAAGTGCAGCCCTTTTCCAGTGTCAATAGTAAAAATGTTATTTAACAGTAAATGCAATCTAGATATAAAGATATAAAGAGATATAAAGATATAAAGAAATAAGAGAGGCAGGGTGGGGGAAGAGAGAGACATTAAGTAGGAAGATATCACTACCACCTGGATTCTGTGTTGTCTAGTTGGTCCTTCTTCACTCTGGTCTTCTTGGTGGTGGGGGTTCCCAAGTTGCTCTGGAAGTACCACCTTTATACTGGACCCACAGGGTGCTCACAGATGTTCCCACATCTTGGGCTCGAAGTGATGGAAGCATTCGTTCTCCTGCCCACAGTCTCTCCAGTGGAATGTTTGTCTGGTGTCCTAATTGCAAACCTTCAGCACTGTTAGGCAAAGGCTTGGTGCTTTCCTTCATGCCATCTGTGCTTCTCTCAAATTCCTCTTCTGCTGCCTTATCTCTTATGGGAACATCCTTCTTTGACAGTGTTCTCAAGTAGATAATTGTGTTCTTGCACCTTGTGAAAAGGCAGCTTTGAAGGCTGCATACATGAAGGCACTGCTCTACATTTCTGCTCTACCATTATTCCTTGCTTTATGGTCATGATAAACCAAGACTGTTTTATCTGCCATTGCATTCCATTGTTACTCTTGGTTTAAAAGACAGCAACAGCAAAGGCCAGAATCTGTGCTGCTGCCACCTTATCTAAAACTACCTTAATTTTTAGAAATTCTGCCACTGTAGTGCAAAACCAATCAAGAACAAAGAAATGTCAAATAGATTGCTGTTGGGAGAATGTGGTTAAAAGGAAGAGCCAGGCCCTAGAAAGTCACAGGGAATGGATTTTTTTCTTTCCGTTTGATTTCTAATAAACAGAAAGTTGTCTCAGACAGTTGACTGAGCCACCACTTTTTACAACAGCAGCTTTTCAATTCTGCATGCAGGAGATAGAAACCTATCACCCATTTACTGCAGACTAGTTTACTGAAACATGTAAGCATCTCAATGATTTCATTGTTGTTTGTTGAACTCAGCCTTTTCATGGAAACTCCATGGAAGCTACAAAACCTGGCCTGTGGTTTCCTGGAGTTGTAGTTTGAAATGGCCTGGGAGCTCCTCTCCGTCCTAGCTGCAGAATTTCAGTCTTCAAAAGCTCTAGAAGTGGTACAGACTGAAGACAGCATTGAAAAGCAAACCAGAAAATCCACAAGGAGCACTTGATTTGTCATCAGAGGGACACACCCGGTAGGGCAGAGTTCAGTTGCTTTGTTAAATCTATGTCTTGTCCCTTTTGGAGGTTGAACTTGCAAATAACAAGGTTTTTTACCCTGGAGGCATGTCTAGAGTGTGCAGTCTTGCAAGTGGTGCTGTGCTTGTAGAGACAGGTGCCTTGAGATGGTCTTTGCACATTTCTTCTGCACATACACATGGTAGCTGCAAACCTTGTGTTGAGGGTTAGGTGGGAATTTTTACCCATTATGTGCTGGGAAACCTAACTACCGGTACTTAAGGGTGCTCACGAAGGACAAAGAGTAGCCGGGCCCAGGGTGGCGGGGAAGGGGGCAGAAAAAGGAGGGTGGGGACAGTTTTTGGCTGGCTTTTTCCTCGGCTTCGGGGAAGAAGGACGTTCGTGCGCTGGGTCGCGGAGCTGCTTCTTCTCCTTCTCCCCTCTTGGTTGGTGGCCTCGCACCCGCTGTCCTGCCAGGCATCGCCGTGGAGCTGCTGATCCACCTCATCCACCAGCCCAGGATCGCAGCTCGTCCCTGCTGTCCCAGCTGACTGTTTCCTCGGAGCCCTGCAGGAGCACCGGGACTGACTGCCCGAGGGGTTTGTGAAAACAAAGCCTCTCCTCCATCCCGTCTCAGCCGAGAAAGCTGTCCCGGGGTCCCTGGTTCTGTGTTCTTGTTATTGCTGTAGTTATTGTTTGTTTGTTTACCTGGTTATACTAGTAAAGAACTGTTATTCCTATCCCCAGATCGCTGCCTGAAAACCCTTTGATTTCAAAATTATAATAATTCGGAGGGAGGGGGTCTACATTCTTTCATCGCAAGGGAGGCTCCTGCTCTCCCTAGCAGACACCTGTCTTCTAGAACCAAGACACCTTGGGATGTCTTTGGAAAGATTCCTGCTTGAGTCTAAAGATGTGAGCATTGTTCTTCAAAAGCAAGTTAGAAAATTCTGCCCAGTTGCTGTCGGAAAAATCTGTACTGTGTTTCAAGTTGAGACTTAGGCTGAAGCTTTTGTGTGGACTGAGCCATGAGAGCAAATGCACTTTTGGAAATGAAATGCCCAGCCCAAAGCTTACCAGTTGTATTGAACATACTGTGACTACTGCTATTTCTGTCCAGTTTTATTACACCTTTGACACTTCTGTTTATACTTCTGCTACACCATGTAGTAAGGCAGAACCTGTAGAACAAAGTGGCCATCCTCGTTCTAAACCCTGGGACTGGCTACTGTGGAGAAGGTCACATGTGCCCATCCTATGATAAAATGTTGTACCTTTTTCGGAGTCATTTGCTGTGTGAAAAAAGCTCTAAAAGGACTTGTTCAAGCCCATACAGTGGCTATTTATGGATATCTAAAGACCTTATAATTAAGGTGCTACTTTTCTGCAGGAGAAAGAAAAGATACTTCCATTGCCTCTACATGCTCTGCAACAGCCAACCAACCAGACTACTTGAGGTGAGTAAAACTGCCATTAACTCTTGCCACTCTCAGTGGGGTGCAGTGTCAAGCTGTTTCCTGTGTGGAAAGGATAAGTTGGAGAAGGTTTTGCTGGGCCTCCAAGGCTCAGAGCTGAGATGAGCACCGAGGTGGGTTAGGCCTCGAAAGGCCCTTCCTTGCTGCAGTGCAGTTGCGCAGGGCAGCTGCAGCAGTGGTGCTGCATCCCGTCATGGGATTTGCAGTGCAGGAGGGGAGGGGGAAGTGTGTGTGTGTTTGTGGTATAAAGCAGTGGGAATTGCTCTCAGCTTCTGTCAGAGCTGTGATGTTGGCAAGGGCAGTCAGGCCTCCTGCAGCCCTTGGGCTCTGGGGCAGCTGCAGCCTTTGGAGCAGGCGCGGCAGGGCCCTGGCTCATATTGGATACAGCCAGGGATGTTCCGTGGGGAGGCTGAGGGCAAGGCGGGCCCTGCAGGGGAGCAATGGAGGGAGGCCTGTGGTGGGGCTCTTGCTAGGGGATGTCACTGGACAAAAGCCAATAGTCCATGCTATTGCTTCTCTGCTACCTCCCAAAATGTTGAAAGGCCTCTGCAGTTTTCTTTTCAAAACCATGCAGCACGCCGGTCAGGTGCATCTGGCCTGGGGTGAATCATTGGCACACATTGTCTGTCTTGGTACTGAATTTCAAGTTGTTAAAGATTTCCTGCTTGTAAATATTAATCTCAGATGCTTTGAAGGATTCCTTCCCATGTGAAGGGAGTTCTTGTCATCCAAAAAGAAGCTGGTCTTCAGGCTCAGTGGAGCAGAAACACTGGTGTGGCGTTGCTGAAGTGGTATCTATTCTTCTCATTGCCACTTCATCTTGGATTTGTGTCATGAGTTTGATAGAACTGCACTTGTGTTGATTTGAGGGGGAAGGGAATGAAGAAGGTTTTACTCCCATCAGTGGCTTCAAGCATTAATGAGTTTTGCCCTCCCAAAGAGCTGATGTGGTTTGAGGTTTAGTTGTAGTTTCAGACTAGTCTGCAGTTTGTTCCTGTGCCTCTGATACAAGTGCCTCAATTCAATGGTCAGTGATGTAACTGCTGCTCACAAGAAAAATAAAATTTTATCCTTAACTCTGCTTTGCTGTTAGACAGACAAAAATGGAGCTCAGAAGTCCAACTCTGCACCCAACTCAATAAAAAATGCAGTCCCTGCCAAAATGCAGATGGATTTTCAAAAAGAAATGTAAATGAAAAAGTTTTCCTACCCAGAAAGAAGATAAAATTAGGCAAAGTTTCTTCTCTCCCTGAAGATGATGTGTTGGTTAGTCCTTTGACATTGAATATATATATCAGTGCTGATATTTCCTAAATGTGATCCACTTGCTAATGATGAAAACCTCTACAATGTGAAACAGTAGTTATTAGGAGTCATAGAAATGTGGCAGATTTTTAGAGCTACCTGACTTCATTCTCTTGAAGCACATCAGCTTGTATGTAGAATCATTGAGTCCCAGAGTGAGTGACTGAGAGTTTGGGGGTCTGTATTTGACATTCACCACATGCTTGGTGTAACAATACACGTGTGCTTTATGGAATAGAAACATATCAGAATGTTCTCTTAGAGTACACTCCTAGAAAAATGGTCTGATTTTTCCATTAGAAAATATGTAGCCATAGTCTCCTTGGACCAACGCCAGCGCTACAAGGATGACTTCAATGCAGAGTATGAGGAATACCGAAATTTGTATACTCGGATTGACAAGATCAGAGAGCACTTCACACAGCTTCAGGAACAATGGAAGTCTGTGACCGCAGGCTCTGAAGCCCATCAGGTAGAGAAGGATAAACCCATGAAGACCCTGCTTCATCAGAGCAGTCTTTTGGATTCCCTGGAGTTGCTCATTGAGATGCAGGGAAACAGAGGAATTGGCATATATGCTCAGACATGGCTTGGACTGGGTCAGACTTTTTGCAAGACCCTGCCCATAAAACCCTGTTTGAACTGTCTGAGAACAAACCGTAGGGTGAGAGGTGTCCCAAGCAGAGTCTTAGAGCATGTGCTCCTTCTGGTGCCTGTTGAGAGGCTTAATTGCAGATCTTGGGTGATACTGGGAGTTGGGGATTTGTTTTTGCAAAGCTCCCAGAAGAGTGGTGGCTCACAGAGAAGAAAATCTCGGGAGTCAAATGGAGTGCATTTGTAGTGCTTTAGCAAAATTTGCATTTTATGGTGGTAGTGAAACATTCTTTTTGTGTCTTTTTCTTGAAGATGCTGCTTCATCGAATCCTAGCAGATTATCAGCAGATACAACAGGTATGTCTGACATCAGATCTGCAGGGCGTGGTTACTGCTGAGTCTGGCTCAAGGCTTTTTTAAAGCAAAGCACGTCTTGTAAACTCTGCAGAAGTGTTTGCATGCCCTAATTTTCTTTTGATTTCTCCTTCATAGGGTAGCCCCAGCTACTTTGAAATGAAGAACTGAGGTGCCTGTACCTCCACAGCAAGCTGTCACATATTCAGAGCCTCATATCTGAATTTGACAAGCAGTAGGTGGAGTTCTGGCACCAGGCAAGTGCTTCAGCCAAAAATATCTATGAACTCTGGACTTTTTATTTAAACCAGAAGATTAGGCTTTTAGGATTATTTACTTTAGTATTAAACAGTAGGTTCTGTTAGCAGTAAGCAGTTGGTTAGTTTCTAAAAATGTAGGATTAGTTCAAAGAAATTTAAGAAGTTTAAGAATTAGAAAGACAATAGTATTGAACTTAAAGAATAAAGAAATTTGATTTGTGACAACTCCTCTCATTGTTACTTGTATCATATTGGAGTGGTTTTTTTTCTTCTGGTCAATTATTTTCTTCAAGATGTAGGTTTGTCCACTGAAATAAATTTATCAGGAAAGTGCTGAGGCCCAGTACCTCTACTGTGAGGTTGCCTACATTTTAAGAAAATATTAGAGGAAATGGAAATTCGTTATGATACATATAGGGGTGTTTTCCAACCTTTCCTGTCAAAGCACACACTTTGCCTTAAGTGGTTGAAAGTGTAGGAGTTTGGACAGCCCCCTCTGTGAATCAGCTTGTTTGGGAGGGTTACAGAGGAATGTGTTATGGGTTGCTCTAAGCTGTCAGCTGAAGCAGCTGCCAGGACTGCTTGGAGATCATGGCCTCATCTTGTCAGTGAGCCAAGGAATATCCAGATCTTTTGCAAGTGTTCCATAAAACACATGGAGAAGTGTGATAGATTGGCAGTTCAGAAAACAAAGTGAAGCACCTGAGGAAGTTAAAACTGCTGGAGGCTGATAGGAGTTTTTCTCCTGGCCAATAACTGGCCATTTCTGAGAACTGACAATAGTTTTGACCATTGAAAAGTGAGATCTACCTGTGAACACCACCTTAAGACCTAAGCCCAGGAATTTCTTTGTCTCTTTGCTTTCTGGCTGTAAAATGTAACAGAGCTCCAGCTGGCCTCCCGTCCCCATGCGGCCCGGGCGGGGACTGGGCTGAGCCTGCCACAGCTCCCGGCCGGGAGATGGGGCCTGCGGGGCTTCCCCCAGACTCCAGCCGGGCCAAGTCAGTCCTTAGCTCGGCTGCGGTTTTCAGTGTGACTGAATTCACCAGAGACTGTCAAGTAAGGAAATAAAAAGCTCTTGACCTGCAGAGGGCTGAGACAGTGACCACACTCTCTAGAGCAGCCATGAAAAAAATCTATCACAGACAGCTCCAGCCACGCTGTGGCAGAGATCACAGAACCATCTACAAAACCTGGGCAAGATTTTAACTCTTTCATTACCCAGATGAGACTTGCAGATTAATCCTTTTTTTTTTCTAGAGAGAGAGAGGAAGGGAGAGAGTGACCAACAGGTAAAGAGACAACAGAAACTATCAAAGACAGTAAAGAAAAGAATTAAGCTTCAGATGGGGAGAGAAATAAGGAGATGCTTTAATAAGCTGAGATTTTTTTTTTTGCTAAAACTATAGAGACAGACAATAGTGTTCTGAAAAACTCTTTTAATTCATGAAAAAGTATTTTGGGGGGAAATAAAGTCTTTCAAAGTGTGAATTTAAGCAAATGGTAAAGTAGTTGTGATCTTATGTGATGCTAGAACCGAAATGGAGAAGTGAGAGCTGTTGAAAATTTGTGGCCTCTAAGAGACAAGGAGAAAATTTCTTTTTCCAGAAATACTCACAGAGACAGATGAAGAGAACTTTTGCTTTTGAATAACTCATCCTTAAAATGAAACCCCTTGACCCGTGAGCCATAACACACCTCAGAGTGATGTGAAATGAGAGGAGAGAACTGGTGACAGAATTTTCTGGGTGGCTGACATCAGAGAAATAGAAGACCATAGGAAAATGGTTTTCTTGTTAAAAACTCCATAGATTAGCAGAAGAAAATTTCTTTTTCTCTACAAAGACTGATGAAAAGACTATAGCAAAGTTGAGACTGTTTTAAGCACCAAAGTCTTTTGTCTCTATGTTGTCATGTGAACGAGAGAATGGTTGGGTAGTGGGGAAAACAGAGTTCTGGAAGTTTTATACTAGTTTTGTATTCTTGTAGCTTTGTTAATAAACATTCTTTGTTCCTTTCAAGTTTTAAGCCTGTTTTGCTCTTGTTCTAATCCATATCTCACAGCAAAAACATAAGTAAGTTTTCTAGTAATGTTTTACCAAATGCTTTAAAACCATGACAAGAAGTGTTGGAGGCAAGGCTCTTCAAGAGGTTTTAAAGAGAAATTGGGTTGAAATGTCCCTATGGAAACTCTGTTTTGTAGTTTTTTCCAAAATAATAGATCACAACCAGTCTTTCTAGAGAGACACAGATATTGATTCCTGCACAGACCTAAGAGGACTTTGAAGTCTATACTTCTACCTAAGTCTCCTGCTGCTAGTTTATTCAGCTGACAGGGTAGAGGTGTGTCCAGCAATTCCATAACCTTCTTTTGAGGATGGATATGAAATTGACTGAGGGAGGACAATACTTGGGATCATTCAAAGGGGCTGTGAATGCCCCTTTCAAACTTGGAGACTATTTTACCAATTCCTCAATTGTCTGCATGCCAATGATGTTAAGCCCCCTGTATCTGAGACATCTTGGGGTGTTTTGTGATTGAACACCTGATCCATTGTTGCCCTTCTGTTCAAGTGAAGTTCAAGAAAATGTCACCTCTTTAAACCCTGAGACTTGGGTCTTGCTTTGTCTGGACCAGGGGCTGCTCCTACAGCTCGTCAGTGCAGCAGCACAAGGAACGGTGACGTGGGGAACACAGGGTGAATTCTGCTGGGGTGCCTTCCCTTGGGCACTTGGGGACTGCTGCTGCTGGACAGAGCATGCAAGAGTGCTGCTGTTGAGAGTGTGGGCTGAGACAGAGCTTTTACAGGCACATCCTTATTCTGGATCACATTTCACGCTTGCTGTCAACTGCCTTTAGGATGTGTAATGTCCACATACTCCTTAGACCTGTGTGTTTCTGGCTGTCATTTCTGTCCAACTCCCTAAAAAACCAAAGGAGAAATAAAAAATGCTCTATTTCAAAGAGGAAGAAATAAAAAAGTCAATTTATATTAAAAAAGAACTTCTGAATTTTACAATTAGAAAGACACCAATTCAGTAAATTATAGTTGCTGGAAAGCTGCTTTATATACCTGTTAAAAATGATTGTATGAGCTCAGGTGATTTGGTGTAGCTTGGATCTAGCTCTACAAGTTCATAGCTGGGGAACCAAGTAGGAGCATCCCTGAAGAAGAGAAGGCTGCTGGAATCTGCTGAGAACGGGGCAGGACACAGTGTCCTTGGCAGAGGAATGTGAGGGAGGGTTGGCACCCTGCTGGCTTTCCCAGAAGCCTGTCACTACTCCTCTGTCCCATACCTGCTCACAGTTGGGATAAGCTCTGGTGCAAACCAGATCTCAGCATCCCAGCTTGCAGTGTTTGTGAAGCTGCACCTGTGCATGAGGCGGTCCCCACCTGCTGCAGGTGAGAAGATTTTGTTGTTGAAAAGAGCAGAACTCATCAGGTTAACGAATACAAAGATGCCCCAGTCTTTACAAAGTCTTGGTAGATGAACAAGTGTCCTTGGCCTTCAGAAGGAAGGGCCTGTTGTGGCCCAGGCTTGTCCAGCTGATTTCTCTTGTTAACTGAACATGGCCGAACATAGAAAAGAATGTAGGTAGTTGTTGATTGTGCATTTACAGTCTATAGCCAGCCCCCAAATCTTTGTGCTTTTGAGGAAAGAAGAGTGAGAATTGAATGTCTTCAGCTTGGAGTTCCCAGGGGAATCTCCAGATAAGGTGGAAAATCCTTCAGATTACAAACCTTAAAACACAGTCTTCACCCTGACAGCCACAACAATCACAATCAGGGCTGGCTTTCCTCTGACTACGTCTGCCTCCCTGACACACAAAGAACTTGGCCAGCCTCCTGCACAAGATGAAGATTGATAGAGTGATATTCTTGTTGGGCTCAGCCATTGTGTTCAGCTGTCCTTGAAGGAGAGGCTGGGAGCAGAGCAGAAGTGAGAAAAGGGGTGGATGTCAGTACTGGACGCTTGGGGGATTTTCCCCACCACTTGACCTCAACCTCCTCTTCCTTTCCAAATGTGACAGCCACATATACAGGCTAAGAATGGCTTCAAGATTTCATGAGATACATCCTTTCAAAATAGCCATTTTTGTACTAATAACACTGAATGCAAAACACATGCAGTAAAAACATTCTTTGAGCACATCACTTGGCTGGAAAGTCAGACGTGGAGAGGAAGAATAATTGCAGACCTCTTAAAAATAAAACTTTAAGCAGAATTCAGCCTTCCACCTCAAACCACCCTCTGTACCTGGGTGAAGTGCTGCTGCCTTAGGTGTTTGACTTCCCTGTCTTCAGCCTGAGGCTTCTGGAGCAGACCTGGATTGGCTGCTCTCTGTGTCTTCGTACTGACACCACTTTTTGCAGTGCTTTCTAAGAAACACTGTGGCCTTACAAGGACAGCAAATCCTGTGTTACTTGCTCTCCAACAGCAGAGCTTCCCCTAATACCACTGCAGTGAAATGGGCACAAACCATCCCTGGTAACCCTTGATGGCTACCATGCCACAACCCTGGAAACAAGACACCATCTCCAGCCAAGTCAGTGCCAATCCTCAGCATGAAATCGAATGATTCACCCATCCATCCCTTCCCACTGTAAATTTCTTGCAGTCTGCACTTGCCATAAGATGACAAAAACTTCACCAGACAAGCTTTTAGGAAAAAGATCAGCAGCCTCCCACAGGTTTACAGTAATGTCAGGGAGGATGGGATAAGAGTCTTAATGGTGTCCTTGTTGCCTCTTGTTTTCAGAACCACTGGCAAAGTCTGACAGCGATGCAGGGAGCCTACATGGCCTTACCTATATAAAGGTATCCCCACAGAGCCTGGGTGAGGAACTCACAATACCCTGGACACCCTTGGCTGGATCAATGCTGGTCCCAACCCTGGTGATCCTCTCCTATGGGATCTCTGCTTCCTTTTTCTCTTTCTTCCCTCTTTCTTCAATGCCTCATAAAGAAAAGCCTTCCTCCCAAATCCTCCCAGCATTGCCTGAACACACTCTGGCTTTTGGGACACTGCCTGCAGCTTCCAGCACTGCTCAGTGCTGCTGTTGTGGCTCAGTGGGTGCTCAGTTGAGGAGCTGAGTGTCCAAGGTGAGGCTGGGGCTCTGAGCAGCCTGCTCTAGTGGAAGGTGTTCCTGACCATGGCAGGAGTTGGGACAAGATGGTCTTTAAGTGCCTTGCAACCCAAGCCATGGCTCTACCCAAGGCAGTATGGTTCTATGATTCTAAGAAGCTACAAAAAGTATCTCCAGTGTAACAAACAAGTATGCTAATACATAAGTAATCACATGAGACTGATTAGAGAAGTGTTGTTTTTTTTTTATTTCTTTTTATCAAAATTTTACATATTCAGTTTAAAAAATGCCTCTGTCAAGGTACACTAGAAGAAAAACACAAGTGTTTCAGAACATGCCTACTTAAATAGTTATTCTTTATTCTAACTTTCTGTTTTCTTTTCTGACTTTCTAATTATTTGAACTTTTCTCACTTTTTTCTAACTTTCTGTTTCCTCTTTTCTGGTTGGTTTTTTTTTTTTTCAAAACCAATACACCATGGCTTAAGGACAATAACCAAGGTTTTCTGACTATCATGTGGAAAACTTTACTAGTGCTGAAAACTTTTTTTCTCAGTCTCTATAAAGCTTAGTGCTAGTCTGGGAAAAGGACACACCTATCTAGGACTGCAAGAATGAGGGTTGTAACCTGTTTTTCAAAACATTATTTTCTAAAAGTTAATTTTGAGAGTTATCTCGAATGAAGGACTTAGGAGTTGCATCTCTACTTCAACTTAAGTCTAAAGATATCATTTCAAATGCTCTAGGTACTGTCTAGGCACATACAAATTCACCACTGACCTCTTTCTTTCATCCCAATGCTGCCAGTGCCAGGGCAGTTTGGGAGGTGTTGGAACCAGTGGAAGCATTCCAGAAACATTTCATTTCTTCAAAACCACTTCCTTAAATAGCTTTATTTTACAAATTGGTTCTTGATTTTTACTTCCTACCACGATATAAGGTGGGGGATTTGTATCATAGCAGTTTTCCTTTTATTCCTTACGCAGTTATAAATACCTAATTCTTCTTATTATTAATCTAATATCTGTGATGGATACATCACAGCCTCCACTAAAACCAGCTAAGAATAGCAACTCACAAAGCATCATTATCTACTTCTAGTCATGTTTATAAATGCTAAAATTATCCAGTTTAAAAATAATTTTAAAATACATACATTTCTACAGAAAATCTTTTTAGAGAATGTGGTAGTTTGGGATATAGGAAAAAATGTGGAAAACATCCATGGACACAATTTCTCTGAGAGAGGCTGCTGGGAGTTTCTTCTCTGCTTGAGATCAGGCCAACAGCTGGCCACTTCTGAGATTGACAGCTTTTTGCAGCATAAAAAATATGTTCCCCTTTGTGAATACCACCTTTTAAAGCCAAGCCCGGCAACTTCTTGTCTCTTTGTTTCCAGCCTTGACAGGTATCGGAGCTCTGGTGCGGCTGGCCCCGTTCCCCCGCGGCCTGTGCGGCCTGGGGGAGGCTGGGCCAGACTCCAGCAGCTCCCGGGCGTGGGATGGAGACTGCGGGGCCCCCTCGCCCAGGCCAGGCCAGACTCTGCTCTGGCCCCTCCTGGGAAACCCTCCAGGTCCCATTCCAGCGGGGTGGCTGAAGCCATTTCCAGGGGGGCCACTGGCCCTAGGCTGGGCCGGGCCACGGCTGCTGACATCTCGCCCCCCATGGCCCGCACAGACGGCTCCAGGCTGGAAACCATCCACTGCCTTCCAGGGGCTGCCCAGCTGAAATCTGACACTGTGAATACCTAGCCCTGGCCTGGGCAAGATTTAACTCTTTCACTACACAGATGAGACCTGCAGACTTTAATTGCCTCTCTAGTGAGAGAAAAGTCAGAGTAATCGACATATAGAGAGAAACCATAAAACATCATGGTCAGTAAAAGAAATTCAAGCCTCAGATGGAAGGAGAAGGAGGAGATGCTCTTATCAGCTGAAAGATTCTTTTGGTCGGGCCATGGAGATGGACAATAATCTTCAGAAAATGAACTCTTTTCATTCATGAAAGAGTATTGGGGAGAATGAAGTATTCAAACTGTAAATCTGAGCAAAGGTATCCATTGACAAAGCTGAGCAGACAGTGGAGTAACTGTGATCCCATGAGATGATTGAACAGAGAGAGAGAGAGAGAGAGGATGAAGAGCCTTGGCCCCCATGGAAAGAGTAAAACCTCTGCTCCCAGGGATGATCACAGAGACAGATGTAGAGAACCTTTGCCTTTGAATAACTCATCCTTCAAAAATACCCCTTGAGTTGATGGCCCATGAACACACCTCTGAGTGGTGTGAAAATGGGAGGAAGGCATGACGGCAGAATTTTTTCCTGGGCAGCTGCCAGTCCTGGAAATGAAAAGCCAAGAGAAAACTGTTTTCTTGTGGAGAACTCTCCATGGAATGACAAGAAAAATCTCTTCCTCTCCCTACAGAGACTGATGAAAAGACAAGTATTGTCTAGTTGGTACTGCTTTAACATCCCAAGATTTGTTTCTATGTTGTCAGCTGGGAAAAGAAAGGTTGGGGGGTTGGGGGGGGAAAAGTTTTTGGAGGTTTTTTTCTGATTTCTTATTCTTGTGGTTCTGTTAATCAACTTCCTTTATTCCTTGTAAGTTTTAAGCCTCTTTTGCCCTTCTCCTAATCCATGTCTCACAGCAAGAAAGGAGTAAGTACTCTGGTGGCTTTTAGCTAGAGCTAAAACCCACCCCATTATTTGGTGCATAGGCTGGGAAATGAACATTGACAAATCTAAAGTAGTACAGAGAATGAGAATAAAAATTTCTAGCCAGATTTCTTTCTAAGAATTAAAATTTATCAGATAGTCTATGTCTGCAAGTACAGCACATCTGCACCTGATACAGGCAGCATGACAGGGATGCCCAGTAAAATGGAAACATGGTTTATTGTCAGAGTAGTAGTAAGCATAAATCTTTGAAAAAATAATAAATATCTCTATACTGCCTGACTTCTCTGTGTAAAACCTGTGTCTATCACTGTCTAAAATGAATACTGGTCAAATATTACTCTGGTTTGGATATCAAGTTTTCCACAAAGCCTATTCTTGAATACCTATAAAACATTCCAAGAAAATGAAAACCAGTACTTTCTTATGTGTTGTAAATACAGAAATCATTGGCAACAGACTAACTCCTAGTAAAGAAACCGAGAGAGCTTCTAAAATATTGAAAATGTGGGACTACAGGCAGCTTAGACTGACATTCACAGAACTTTTGTGTCACTTTTGCACAGCACGCCATGGTGAAGCATTTAATCCCCACTTTTGATACTTGAGCTGGCTTCTGGTAGAAACACCCAAGGATGCTATCAAATGTCTAGACAAGCCATAGTTTAGATGTAGGCACAAATTTTTCTAAGATTTTAAGCTTCAAAAATCTTCATTTTATTCATATCTATCCAGTAATTCAATTTTTGCTTTAATTTTTGATAACCATATTATGAAAAACTAATTTTTTTCACATATAAGTTCCATCAATATTATTCCCTACTAACTTTTTTGTTTAATAATTTCAGTTTTCTTTCATCATCCTGAAAAAGCAATGTAATGCTCTATATTTTAGACTCCCTATGTGCAAGACATAGGTAATTATATTCATCTTCTAAAGAACTTTAGGGTCTGCAGATGCCAAGTTTTTTTTTAAATCAACCATTCTTGCATAAAACTAACCATCAAATTTTGAGTCTGCAGCAGCCAGCTGAGTCATAAATTGTTTTTTTATTTTGTATGTATACTAAAATGAGGAGGAAAACACCTTCTCAAGTTCTGAAATGTTGGAAAGGTTGAATCAGAAAGGAATTATAAATATGACTCCTTAGCCAGAAAGGCTAAGGAAGAACTACAAATGAAAGCACGGTTTGAATAATTCAGAGAAACCGGTCTGGTATGCCAGAACACATTCTTTCCCCCAGTAAAACTAAGCTGAGACTCCTCTCCCCAGCCTTATAAGGAAAAGTCCAAAGCACCCCTGAGATAACTAAAAATATGCAAAAGCAGTGATTTCTATAGGTTGCACACAAATGTTACTGTATTAGTATACTTTTAAAGATTGGTTAGTAAAGGAATAGAATATTCAAATGTATAGGTTATATAAGTAATTGTAAAGGAGAGCTCGCTCTCTTGCCTCTCTTGCTGCTCTCTTTCTGCGCTCTTGCTACTCTCTTGTTTCTCTCTTTTCCCGGCTCTCTCACTTCTGTTCTGTTACTCTCTTTCTTAGCTATCTTAAGTCTTAAAATCATGTATTCATCTTTTACCCCCTTTTGATTGTTCCCTCTGAGCCTGCTTTGAGCTTCATCTGCTGCCTCCTAGCAGGGCTCTATCACCCAGGCCCTGAAATAAACTACCAACATCTAACTCGACTATAGAGGTCTCTGCCATGCCCCAGACCGTCCACACCCCGAAGTATCTCTTACATTGAAAAATATCACAAAAAAAAAAAAAAAAAAAAAAAAAAAAAAATTGAAAAAAAAAAAAATCTCTGTGACTTTAGAATGGAATTTGAAAAGAACAATTTACCTATAAATCTATATTGAAAAATATAACAGTTTTGATATCTTACTAAAAGAAAAAAAAAATCATCTCCAGCAATTTGTTTTTCCACCTTTTTCTCACAAGTCCAGTTTCCAGGTATATTTGATATTTATTTTGTATTTGTTATTTGATATTTGATTTGTGGCAGAAATGCCACAGTCTCCAGTTACATACCAAATTACAAAGGCAGATGAAAGAGCAGAATTGAAAGCACAAGAGTGATCATGAGGGATTCAGTTCCTTCATTAGATTTTGCTTCTAGAAGAGCACCTATGCTCAGGTAAAGACTGGGTTCATTTTTCCACGTCTTGGTTCTAGAAGACAGTGTCTGCTAGGGAGGTTGAGGCTACCTTCACTTTAGTGGAACCTTTCTGGTTAGCGCTTCCCTCCCTGAGTTGACGCACTCCTGCTGCCAGGGCAGAAGTGGGTTTCCCATCCCACTTTCCCATGTCTTCCCCATGGTCACGTAGAAAGAACCACAGCTCAGTTCGTGAGGTGTACCCTCTCTCTCTAGCTGGGGGACGCTGGGCTTGGAGTTTTGGGCTTGTGACCCGCACTGGTGCCATATGGGAACTGCTCTTCCTCATCTCTTCCCTCATTTCCCTCATCTCCTCTTTGAGTTCCTTAATCACAGCAGAAATCTTAGCCTGCTGTGGGCCATGGGCCATACTGTCGTAATTTCTAATCCTGGTGGCAGCAGAACCCACCATCTCTCGGCTGTTATCAGCGTTAATCAGTGCAATATAGGTGGTGTATTCACATGGCCCTAGATTTGCCAGACTCCACAACATCTGCCCAGTGCACCTGACTTTGTCGGGGTCATTATCATGCTGTCCACCCCTCCCAAAAAGGACCTCTAATATCGCCACTTCTCTCAGCTGTTGGATCCCTTCCTCAATGGTTTTCCAGTCCCTTCTATGAGAGTGCTCTTCCATTCTCTCTCTGGGGACAAACCTCTCTCTTACACTTATCAAAAGCCGCTCCCAGAGGGAAAGGGGCCCTTGCTCCCTGACAAATACCTGATTCACACCTGAGTCCTGCGTCAAGGGTCCCACATTCCTTGCCTCACCACCATCCAGCTGCACGCCTGTACCCATAAGGTCCCAGACCCGAAGTAACCAGGTTGTATAAGGCTCATGCCCCCGCCTCACAATGTCTTTTTGTAACTTATGGAGACTGTCATATGTCAGAGACTCAGTAATGATTTCAACTTCTGGCTCCCCTGTGGGTTGTGAGGGCCCTCCTTTCTTATCCTTATCAGCAGGGTGCTGTGATTTCATCTTAGACTTTCTTGTTTCCACAGGGGCAACAGCTGCTGGCTGTGACTGTCCTTGTGGTTCAGCTGGAACGTGGACGGTTGTAACATCTGTGGGTTCCACTGCAGCACCATCAGACTCTCCCTCTTTGAGGCAGGGGGAGGGTGTAATAAATTAATCTGTAAATAAAAATTCGTAAAAAGTATAAATAAGATATGTATGTGTTGTAATGATATAAAATCCAAAATGTAAAAAAATCCTTCTCCGGGTCTGGCCGGGATTTCCCTCCGAGAGGCAACAGATTGCAACCAACACCCAGATAACGAACACAAGCAGGCACATCAGCTCAGAAAATAGACAGGAAGAGGGCCATCAGGAGGACAAAAGAACTAGCTCGGAGGAGATATCCATCTCCGGATCTGAACAACGCCCCTGCAGATCTCTATTGGGGAACAATCAGGTCGACAAAAAGACAAGCCCCGAGAAGGTAGTCGTCGCCAGACCTGAACACCCCACCTGTCAAACCGATGTTGGAGAAGCAATCAAAAGAAACAAAGGGAAAGACACTGCCGAGATATCCATCGGCACCGGCCCCGATCACACCACTCTGCCTTGATGACACAAATTGAAATACATACAGAATCTCTTTACATATGAGGAGATCCTGTCCGGACACTTGTTAGTTCTATTTTTCCATGCCAGGAAATCCATTCACCGGACAATCAAGGAGACTTGGTGAATGGAGCCTGCTTGGAATTCTAGCCTGAGGACATAAAATCTCTATAAATCCCCAGGCTTGAGAACACTCAAACGTGGATTTGGGAATCCTACACCCCTGGTGTAGACCCTGTTCACCCAGCGCTGCGCTGACCGTTTTATTGTGTTTTTTTCTCGTTGTTTGTTCTTTGTTGTTTATTAATAAATTTCTCGTTTTATTTTTATCCTGAATTTGCCTTTGCATGTATAACAATGTCATTAGCATTCAGAGAAGATTTTAACCCTTTGAAAACTGGTGGGGTAGGCCCAAGGAACTGGGTGAAAGGTTGGGAGAAAATTTCCCCAGCTGTCTTTTTCTCCAAGTAGGTACCATTATTAAAGTAACCCAAAAACCATCCAGTTAGTGTGTGACAGCTCTGAATCCATGTGCCTGCCGTCCAGAGGACGTTAAACATCCATGAATTCCTCACCTTATCAACCCACAAAACAAGCTGGATAATAGCCACAGTAGCCTTAGTTATAGGACACATATTTAGGTAAGGTGCAGCAAATGGGAGAAATATAGCTGTGACCACATGCCCCGCGAACATGGGTAAGCTAAACCACATGGTTCTACCTAACAAGGTTTCTAAATCCAGCACACAAAAGTTAGGTTATTTAAGAACTGTTATTCCTTTCTTGCCCTTTTCCTCTCAGTGCCCCACGTTGGGTGGCCAAAATCTGTCTTGGTTCTAGAAGACAGGTGTCTGCTAGGGAGAGCAGGAGCCTCCCTTGGGATGAAAGAATGTGGACTCCTTCCCTCTGAATTATTATAATTTTGAAATCAAGGGGCTTTCAGGCAGAGATCTGGGGATAGGAATAACAGTTCTTTACTAGTATAACCAGGTAAACAAACAAACAATAACTACAGCAATAACAAGAACACAGAACCAGGGACCCCGGGACAGCTTTCTCAGCTGAGATGGGATGGAGGAGAGGTTTTGTTTTCACAAACCCCTCGGGCAGTCAGTCCTGATGCTCCTGCAGGGCTCTGAGGAACAGTCGGCTGGGACAGCAGGGATGAGCTGAGATCCTGGGCTGGTGGATGAGGTGGATCAGCAGCTCCGTGGCGGTGCCTGACACTGCCACACGTCCTGGCAGGACAGGGGGTGCGAGGCCACCAACAAAGAGGGGAGAAGGAGAAGAAGCAGCAGCTCCGTCTGGGTGATGGCGAAATTCCCTTCTCTCCACCGCTGCAGCTGCGCGACCCAGCACAGAACGTCCTTCCCCAAAGCCGAGGAAAAGCCAGCTAAAAACTGTCCCCACCCTCCTTTTCTGCCCCCTTCGCCCCCCGGGCCCGGCCACTCTTTGTCCTTTGTGAGCACCCCTAAGTACCGGTAGTTAGGTTGTCCCAGCACATAATGGGTAAAAATTCCCTGGGCAGGCCAGAACACAAAATAAAACAAAAAAAAAAGAACACCTAACTCTCAACAGAAGTGAAAGAGAAGAACGAGTAAAAATCCCTGGGAGGGACGGGAGGGAGAGTTCCAATTTTAAAACCCACGGAAAAATCCTCAGGGAGAAGGGAGCGATCTGATCGCTCAGTGAAGTGACTCAGGAGGAGAGTGACTGAGTCAGGTTCAATTTTCATGAAAAAGATAAATAGTTGGCAACTTAAGTATGTAGATAAGAGGGATTGCAAATAGAAGTAGCCAGAAAGAAGTAGTTGAGGGGAGGGAAACAAATTGAGAAAGAGAGAGAATTAGGCGGGAACCAAATAGTTGGCAAAAGACAGGATAGTGCAACAGAATAATATTTAGTGAGGCAGGAAGTTGAACCACAGACCGAATGAGTGGGATCAAGATTCTCCTGGTACCGGAGATTTCTTGGTTAGTTGCTGCCAGAGATGGGTTTAAAGGAGAAGAAGTCCTTAAACCCAGGGGCTGCAAATTATAAGGGGAATTTGCAAGAGCCCAGGATATCTGAGAACCATGAGGGGGTTTCTCAGGGGGGGAGCATTCCTCAGGACAGCCCACTGGGGATGATGGTACAATTTGAAGATACATGGGAATCCCAGAGAGGAAAAAGTCAACAGAAAATGATTCATTATTGCATGTTTAAAAAGACAAAAGAAACGATCCAAAAAGATAATTTAAATTGGTCAAAATCTGGATCGTTTAAAGATTGGATTTGTTAAGCTTTAAATCAGTATGTAAATTCAAAAGAAGCTTTAAATCAGGAAGAGAGTGACTATGCTACCCTGTGGCTTCCCTGGGGGGGAAGATAAATTTGTTACTAAAACACAAGAAAGTGAGAGTTATCTGTTGTATCCTTTACAAACTAAAAAGCAACTGCACAAAAAAAAAAAAAAAAAAAAAAAAAAAAAAAAGGGGGGGGGGCAGAAAACCAGTAAGTCAGGTTTGGGGAAAAACAAAGGTAAAAAGAAATTGCTAGAAGAAATACCCCAAGATAGCCCTTTGGGAGCTAATTGGGATATTACCCCAAGTACAAGGAAAAAGGATAGAGGAAAGATGATTAATTTTTGCATGATCGAATGGGCAAACAAGGAAGTAAGATCTGACCACGTTTGTTGGCCTAGATATGGTTCTTTTGAAACTTGGATTTGTCAGGCTTTAAACGTCTTTGTAAATTCAAAAGAACCGTTTAATGCAGAGGAGAAAGAATATGCAGCATGCTGGATATTGGGGGACACAAACTCTGAGAGAGTAAAAATTCTAGAAATATCAGAATTCTCAAAGACAAAACAAGAAGAAAAAAGGAAAGAGAAAAGCTGGGACCCTTTAGAAGTGTTACCCCCTCCTCTCCTGCTTGGCCCCCCGCCTGCTGCAGATGTCCCGCTGGGGGTCCCGCCTGCCCCGGCTGCAGCCGCGTGGCTCGCACTGGGCAACCCGCCGGCCCTGCCGGGCGTTCCATCTGCCCCGGCCCCGGCTGCTTTGCCCGCACTGGGCACCCCCGCTGTCCCACCCCCGGCCACTTTTCCCGCAGCTGCCCCGGCCATCCCGGCCCCGGTGGCTGTGTCCGTGCCGGCTGCGCTGGGCACCGCTGCTCCTGCCCCAGGAGACACGTGCAGACTGTCCACGCCCCGCTTTGCTTCCCGCCGAGAGACTCCGCTCTCTCGGTGGTTCCGCTACCAGTTCCTGCCTACGGCCCCCCCTTGGAGGACTCAGCGGCGGGACGGATCCCTGCCTTCACCATCCCATCAACCTCTGCCATGGATGCAGCGGTCCTAAAGAATTTCTCCCTTAACGGAGAGGTACCATACCAAAATACAGGAAACTTAGTTCAAAAGCGGGTTTCCCCTGACTCCTCCGCAAAACAATACAGAAAGGCTACTAGTTTATTCCCATGACGAGAAATCCCAATGGGAGGGGGAAATACGGGATTTGTAAATGCCCCTTTGCCTTCCTCAGAAGTCAGAGATTTTAAAAAGGAGCTAAAAGGACTACTAGAAGATCCTAGAAGTACAGCAGAGCAATTGGAGCAATTTTTAGGTCCCAACATATTTACTTGGGAAGAAATGGAATCAATAATGAAAATTTTATTTTCCCAAGAGGAGAGACAGATGATTAGGGTCGCTGGCTTGAAAATATGGGAAAAGGAAAACCAGCAAGGACCACCAGGGGACCAGAAAATGCCAATGGTACCTCCCAATTGGAATCAAAATGATGAGGCAGGACAAAGAAATAGGAATGATTATCGTAATCTGATAATCAAAGGAATAAAAGAGGCAGCACCTCGAGGGCAAAATGCAAAAAAAGCATTTGAAGGACAACAAGGAAAGGAGGAGACCCCAACTGAATGGTTAGAAAGACTCCGGAGGGATATGAAACAATATTCTGGGATAGATCCTGAGACAATAGCAGGGCAAAGCCTTTTAAGAGTTAATTTTGTCACCCATGCCTGGCCAGACATTAGGAAAAAACTGGAAAAAATAGAAAACTGGCATGACAAACCTTTAAATGATTTCTTCAAAGAAGCTCAAAAGGTTTATGTAAGACGAGATGAAGAAAAAGCTAAAGAAGAAGCAAAAATCCTGGTAGCAGCTATGGGAGAAAGTAGTTTCCAGAGAAATTTGGAGCCTCTAAATACTACCCCTAGGCATCCAGGGTTTAGGGGCAGGGAAAAGGAAAAACACAAAACCTCAGTACAAATAGAATCCCAAGAGCGCTTTAAGAACACCTGTTATCACTGTGGGGTGAAAGGGCTCTACAGGAGAGAACGTCCTCACCTATTGAAGGACCAGAAAATTTTCCAAGGAATAGGCCCAGAAGAAGAATAGGGGAGTCATAGGCTCTATTTTCTTGGGGACAAATACCATCTGGAGCCTGTGATAACCTTAAAAGTAGGTCCCCAGGAGGAAGAATTGGAGTTTGTTGTTGACACGGGGGCAGAGAGGACCTGTCTATTACGGATTCCAACAGGTTGTGATGTAAGTAAAGAGACTGTAAAAGTAACAGGGGCAAAAGGAGAATGTTTCACAGGTCCAGTCATCAAAGATGTGGTGATTGAGGGAGAAACTAAAATTTGGATGGGGAATGTTTTATTAGTCCCTGGAGCAGGTAGCAACTTACTGGGGAGGGATTTACAAGTGAAGCTAGGAATAGGAGTTATACCTGAAGAAGGGAAAATGACTGCCAAAGTTCTAAAATTGAACCTAGAGGATGAAGATAAAATAAACAAAGAAGTTTACTGGGCTGGGGAAGGAAATAGGGGAGGACTGGATATTGACCCCATAAGGGTCACGATTGAGAGAGAAGAATGCCCCATACATGTGCGTCTGTATCCCATATCCTTAGAAGGAAGAGAAGGTTTAAAGCCAGTGATAGAAGGACTAATAAAAGATGGGACATTAGAACCTTGTATGTCCCCTCATAATACCCCTATTCTCCCCGTAAAGAAACCTGATGGGAATTACAGATGAGTACAAGACTTACGGGAAGTTAACAAAAGAACTCGGACCCGTTACCCAGTAGTTCCAAATCCTTATACTCTCCTAAGCAAAGTTCCACCCCAGCACCAGTGGTTCAGTGTGGTAGATCTTAAAGATGCTTTTTGGGCTTGTCCATTAGCTGAGGAAAGCCGAAATATCTTTGCTTTTGAATGGCAGGATCCCACTACTGGGAGAAAGCAACAACTGAGATGGACAAAATTACCACAGGGGTTTACTGAATCTCCAAACCTATTTGGGCAAGC
Organism: Poecile atricapillus; assembly: GCF_030490865.1. Classification (NCBI taxonomy): domain Eukaryota; kingdom Metazoa; phylum Chordata; class Aves; order Passeriformes; family Paridae; genus Poecile; species Poecile atricapillus. The sequence goes on from NC_081289.1 coordinate 72,496,490, forward strand.
TTTAGAAACAGTATTACAAACTTTCCCCACTCCTCCAGGAATACAAATTATCCAATATGTTGATGATCTTTTGTTATCAGGGGAAGCTGAAGGTGAAGTTAAAGAGGCTACTATAAAACTTCGGAATTTCCTTGGGAAAAAAGGACTAAGAGTATCAAAAGGTAAATTGCAATTTGTAGAATCAGAAGTAAAATACCTCGGACATTTAATAAGCAAGGGTAGCCGAAAGCTAAACCCTGAGAGGATGGCAGGAATTCTATCTCGCCCCGCCCCCCCCCCCCCCCCCCCTTCAAAAAGGGAGATTAAGAAATTGCTTGGATTATTGGGGTATTGTAGATTATGGATCGAAGGCTATACACAAGCAGTAAAATTTTGATATGGGAAATTGGTAGAAGGTGAAGAAGTAAAGTGGACCCACGAAGATGATAGCAAATTAGAAGAATTAAAGTTAAAACTAGCCTCAGTATCAGCTTTAAGCTTGCCATCATTAGAAAAACCCTTTTATCTCTACGTGAATGTGGAAAGCGGAGTAGCTCATGGAGTTTTAGCCCAGGAGTGGGGGGGAGTAAAAAACCCAGTAGCATATTTGTCAAAAATGCTGGACCCAGTGAGTCATGGCTGGCCAGTATGTATTCAATCTGGAGCAGCTACTGCAATCCTAGTAGAAGAGAGCCGTAAACTTACTTTTGGAAGCAAACTAATTGTGTACACACCTCATGCAGTCTGAAATGCACTAAACCAGAAAGCTGAGAAATGGTTCTCAGATTCTAGAATGTTAAAATATGAAGCAAGCCTAATAGACAGCGATGAATTGACACTAGAAGTAAGTAAAAGTTTAAACCCAGCTCAATTTTTGTATGGAGAACCAAAAAGTGACTTAACTCCTAATTGTTTGGAAATGATCCAATATCAGACTAAGGTTCAGGAAGATCTTGAAGAACAAGCTCTCTCAGAAGGGGAAATAATAGATGTAGATGTCTCTTCCAGATGTTTACATGGGAAAAGGATGTCAGGTTATGCAGTAGTTGATGGGAGAAACATGCAAACTGAGAAAGGAAAATTACCCTCAAATTGGTCAGCTCAAACTTGTGAATTATATGCTCTAAAAAGAGCATTAGAACATTTAGCACATAAAAAGGGACCCATCTACACTGATTCAAGGTATGTCTTTGGAGTGGTACATACTTTTGGAAAAATCTGGGAGGAAAGAGGATTACTAAATTCAAAGGGAAAAGGATTGATACATGAAGGAGTCATTTTAGAAGTTTTAGAAGCATTAAAACTGCCTGAAGAGATAGCAGTAGTACATGTTAGGGGTCACCAAAAAGGAATGACCTCAGAAATAAGAGGAAATAATTTGGCAGATCAAGAAGCTAAAGATGCAGCAGAACATGGGATCAAAAGAGTTCTGTTAATTCTAAGTCCGGACATGGAAAAATGGACAATTCCCAAATTCAGTGAAGCAGAAGAAAAGCAGTTAAACAAGATAGGGGGAAAACAGGATGAGTGTGGAAAATGGAGGCTCCCTGATGGAAGACAGTTACTTAATAGGTCACTCACTAGAAAAATACTAGAAGATATGCATCAAAAAACTCATTGGGGCACTCAAGCTTTGTGTGATCACTTTTTAAGGAATTATGGGTGTGTTGGGATTTTTGGAGTGGCAAAACAAGTAACTGAGAGATGCATAACTTGCCAGAAAGTAAATAAAAAGGTAATGAGACAAACGACATTGGGAGGTGGTGAGTTAGCCCTCCGACCATTTCAAAGTATCCAAGCTGACTTCACTGAACTTCCCCAGGTACAAAGATGGAAATTTTTATTAGTCATAAGAGATCATCTAACCCATTGGGTGGAAGCAATTCCTACTGTCAAGGCCACAGCCAATGTGGTGTGTAAAACCCTTTTAGAACAAATAATTCCCAGATACGGGATGGTTAATAGAATAGACTCAGACAGAGGAACACATTTCACATCAAAAGTCTTGCAGCAAATAACTCAAGCCTTAGGAATAAAATGGGAACTACATACCCCATGGCATCCCCAGAGTTCAGGTCAGGTAGAAAGAATGAATCAAACTCTAAAGAGAACTATAACAAAATTAATCATCGAAACACAAATGTCATGGGTAAAATGCCTACCTCTAGCTTTACTGAGGGTTCGAACACAACCTCGATCAGATTTAGGAGTGTCACCCTATGAGATGATGTTTGGGTTACCCTTTCTGACCACCCAACATGAAACTGCTACCTATGAAGTCGGGGAGACAAGTATCAAAGAATATGTGAAAACAATTGCAAAAACACTTGAAAATTTGCGGTTAAAAGGGATAATTCCTCAAACCACACCTTTAGACTTTAAAATTCATTATATCCATCCAGGGGAATGGGTATTGGTAAAAACATGGGAAGAACAACCCTTAACTCCACAATGGGAAGGTCCTTTTCAGGTACTGCTGACAACGGAGGCTTCAATCCGGACCAGGGAACGAGGGTGGATCCACGCCAGCAGAATCAAAGGACCTGTGAAGAAACCTGAGGAGTGGACTGTAAGTTCTGAACCGGGGGATACCAAATTGACTCTAAAGCGGGGACTGGGTGGTAATGAACTGGGAAAATCCACATGATCCAAGGAATGTACAGAGAATAGCACCTACCTGAGAAGGAAGGCCAAGCTTATACCAGTGGTTTCAAGTGCTGCCTGGACAAGCCTTAAAACATCTCAGATACCCACCTTGGGAAGGAATACTCCCACCTCAAACAGGGGGATCCGGACTGTTTCAAATTAAGAAATTCCCAAGTTCTGCCTCTTGCCTGTGACTTATACAAAGAGGAGGGAGAATTACAACTCCCATCAGTGCCATACCATATACCCTGTCTCAAACATCCTAGTACAAGACATGCTAGCTGGGTTAAATGTAAGTGTTTAAATTGTAAAGAAAATTGGCATTGTATTTTATAAATTTTATAAATTGCCTTTCACATGGCAGCTGATCTTCAGCAATGGTACATCTTCTTAAAATTTTGGAAACACTGAAAAATAAGAAAGCTATAACAAACAAAAACTGCAGAGATTGCAACAACCAATAGAACTCCCAATGAAGTCAAAAGTGTCACAGACTGCATTCACTTCTATCCACAAGCAGGTGTTCATCTTCATCTCTTTAGGAAAATAACTATACTTTGCAATTTAAACAAACATCTTCAATAAAACATAAAGCAATTTAAATTTAAACCTGTTAGAAATTAATTATGATAAAAGGAAGTCACAAAACTTAACATCAAAGAATACCAAAGTTATAACTTAACTTAGAAACACTTCAACTTAAACATAATGAAATTTAACTTTGATTCATTCTATTAACACTTAATCTATATCAGATGACAATACAACTCATTCTTACTCTATTATTATAAAAAAAGGCAACTAAAAGTTTAGTATACACTTCTTTGAACACAATATAACAGGAATATTGGTTCACTATAGAGATTATAGGGATGTAACAAATTTATCATCATTCTGTGTTATCTGGTTTTGAGAATAATTCATAATAATTGTAGATGTTATTAAAAATACCCATTCATAACAAGAATTTGCTTGGTATATGCTTACATTTGTAAGGATTTTTAGAATGCAGTTTCACTAGGAAAAAAAAATACAACACCACAGATTTGGTAATTTGCTATGCAGCTTTCGTAGTACTTTTCAGAAACATTAAGTCTAACTTTTTAACTAAAATTCAAAATCCAAATTGATATATATATATGCTGTTATACATGTTTTTTATAACAAAAAGACTCACATTAAAATTGCCTAATTGTAAAAAAATACCAAGCAAATGGGTAATATATGGTTAACATAATTTTGAAATTACTGAAAACTGTATTGAACTAACTCCACAATACAGTTACTCAAATAAAAGGCTATAAATGAAAGAAACTTGTCATTCAATCCTTTTTCTGTAGGGTTAATCATATGATCTTTCAACTCAATTTTAAAGAAATGTTTCTTGCAGAAACTGACTGTAACTACTGTAATAATGCTTGATGATCACTCCATATGATACAGTATTACATTATCAGTAGATGTATAGAGAAGATAACATTTTCAAAACCTTTATGTATTGGGAATACTGAAACAGAATAAAAATCTTTTAGATTTCTTGGGATGTATAAATATAATTTTCCATGCTATTTTGCAAAAACAAAACCAGCAGATATTATTAGAAATACAACATCTATATATATTTCACTATACAATATCTATAAACTTTTTGATCTATTTTTGAAGGCACTTCATTCAATAGAGACTTCTTTTTAAATGTCAATCATGATTACAACAATTCGCTGATTTACCAACAATACAATTTGCAAAGTTTCTAATTTTTGAATTGTCCAATCAAAACACTCTCTTTTTTATCCCTCTCTGAGATGTCCAGCTTTCTGTTCTTTCTCTTTTGTTTTGTTGCTTTCTGTAGCTTCATCGAAGTTGCTGGAGTTGTTTCACCGGTGGTTGCTATGGCGACAGCGTTTCTGGCTGCTGTGTGCTGCCATGTGCTACCAAACCCGTCCGTGCCGGGCTGCTTTTGAATCTGAGAAAAAACTCTAAAAACTTATATTTAGGGAGAAACTCCTTTTCAGGAGATAAATCCCTTTTTGGGTGACTGCTGTTTGTGCCAGAAAACGGACCCACGACCCTGAGATTAAGAGTCTCAGGCTCTGCCGTCTGAGTTAGTCGGGCCAACTCCCCGAACTTTGCCGGCTCGGCTTCAGTGCCGAAACACGCATGCGCGGCTCGACAAGGGACCCCCGACAACCTCCCCTCCGGAGGGCCGGGTCCTCCTCGTCATGGATCGCGGCAGTGCTCTCTCTGCGGGGTGTGCCTTTGAAGCTTTGGCCAGCCCCTTTTCTTTCACTGTCTGTCTATGGCAGCGTCCTAATATTTTTTTTTTTTTCTAATCTCTCCCCCCTCTGCTCGGGGTCACTCCGCGGCGCGGCCATCCTGCCATCTCCCGCCGCTCTTTGAAGCCTTTCCTCTTGGGCAGCTTCTAACTCCGCCTGATGGGCGGGTATTTTCGGGGTCGCTTGCTGAGCGAACACCCCCCTCCGTGTCCCCTCTTGGGCAGACACACCTTCACCAGCCTTTTCTAACATCTCTGTGTTATTCAATTCGTCAGAGGGCGGGGTAAGCTCCCTCCCTCGCTCTGGCTCCTCTGACATGCATGGAGGGTGCAGGGCAGGGGGCTGTTCTAAAGGCGTGGTTTCAGAAACAGCGTGGAACTTTTCTAACTTTTTTTTCTCCATCCCCCCCCCACGATTTCTTCTAACTGCAATAATTCCAGAAAGACTCTATATAAACCATCATGTCTCTCCATGCAATTTTTTAACCTCCAGCAATATGACAAACTGCTCACTCTGCTTTCTGAAGTAACACAAGCTTCCCGGTGTTCAGTTTTCCCTCGCATTCCTCCCTCGTCCCCCCACGTTCTCTGAAGGGACAGGGACAGGGGTACCACGCCGCTGGGGAATTATCTGGGTTTCCCGCGCTTTCAGAAAGGGCAGTTTATCTCCCCACATTCCCAGGGCTCCTAACTCTTTAAACATCATATTTATATTTTCCCCCATATCCTGGGTTTAAACAATCTCTCTTTATAAATACTCAATCACATTATCTAGACTGTATACAGCTTACCAGACTTGGCTATCTTCAGATTACTGACTAGCAGAATCCAATGTTCCGAGTCCAGGGCCCTTGGAATTTCGGAATGTGATAGCAGATGTTTTTCTCCAGACGGATTTCTTTCAGGAACTGGTTGCTGTGATCCTGCAGGTGTTGATTGAAGCTTCTGTGAGTTTTTGTAGCACAAACATGGGGCACCATTTCTAATTTCTCTTTCCTTGCCTCCTTTGGGCTCAATTCTCTATGGATATAACTTTTCTCTAGTCTCTCAGCCTCCTTTGGGCTGAATTCTCTGTGGATACTCCCTCGTGGGGAGTTCCACTTATCTCAGTCTTTATGATTGGAAGAAAACTCCCGAGCTCGTTAGAATCTTGTTTCTCGTGTTTATTAACAGGTGGTCACAAAACTTAACAGCTCTCTCCAGGCTGGTTACAAGGTTAATCTTTGCAATTTGGAACATTTCTTTCTTCTGATGGTACAAACAAGGCTTTGTGGCACACTTTGTGTCTGACACACAAAATGGCCTCGAACTACGCAGTTCTTTTATCTTTAGACCTGTTTTTACCCAATTAACAAGAGACACATATATTATTTTTCTTAATGACCCAATGACCCATCACCTCTGTGATGCACTGCGGCATTTTCTATCCAATCACTTACTATTACCCAAAAACCTCTAGGAGAAGAAGATGAAGAAGAAAGAAGAAAGGACAAGGGACAACACCCTAAATCCTCCATCTTGTCTCCTGTTCTCTAAACTATTTTTTTCACCCAGTGATTTAAGAAACTTTCTAATCTACACACCTACCTTTCTTATCTAACTTTAGCATTTGTTTTCATGTATCACTATGAAAACATGCTCATGAATTTCATATTATATGAAATTCAGTGTTTTCTTGAATCTTAGAACTAAATATTAAAAACAAGGGCACACAGTCTGTATCTCAGACTCCAACATGTTACTCCTTTTTTTGTCACTCATTTTTTGTCTTTTCTCTTTTGGAATACCAGCAAACACGTGCCATAAATGCTACCGAAAGCTGTATATGCAAAGACACCGAGGTTCCTTTTTTGTCACTCATACCCGTAGCAACAGTCACTGTTATAACCCATCCAAACTAGGTCACTGTATGCATAATGGGAAAAAATATTGGGTTACAGAAAATTTGGGAGCAAGTGGTAATAGGTTAGGAAGTGAATGTCCAAAAGGGGAGAGATGGATTTGTTTTACACATATTATTGGGAGCAAAACCCAAGATTTAGGAAAAGAACAACTGATAAGCAAAAAGGCAAAACCAGCACAGCAATCTAATCCTGTGTCAGTTTCACTTCAAGATTTGTATACAAAACTGGAACAACAATTAGAAAAAGAAATAGATATCTCAAGACTGGGAAAAAACCAGTTTGTGGAGTTGGGAGACAGAATCAGTAAGGAACTTAGCATCACTAACTGTTGGGTATGTGGAGGGGCTTTGACCCTTCAGAAGAATGGCCATAGAAAGGCAGCAGTTTAGGTCCAATTGAACTCCTAAAATGGAACCAGACAATTACAAAGAGAGAAAACCGTCCTGAAGGGTGGATTTTAAGCTCAACAGTGATAGGAGAAGAATGTCTCTGGCGCACGGGGAGGAATTTCCTTAATGAAGTAGGAACTACTCCCTGTAAGAGATATAAAGTTAGTAATGGAACTTCCACATGGTGGGTCCCAGAAGAACCAACTTGGTACTGGGCTCCCAGAAAAACAAAGGAAGGAGATTGCATATATAATAATGAAACTAAACTGTTTCAATGTAAGGATAAAGGCAAGAATCCTTACTTTAGTATACCTGAAATCTCCAAACTCTGGGAGAACTTAAATCAACAGAAAATTGATTTTTGGAAAGCACCAGATGGCTTATTTTGGATATGTGGAAAAAGAGCATAGCCAAAAGTCCCCCCACGATGGAAAGGGAGTTGTACTTTGGGAATTATACAGCCAGGATTTTTTCTTCTGCCAGGACCAAATGGAGACAAACTAGGAGTGCCAGTATATGAGGACCTAAAAAGAAGCAAAAGGGAGGAGATTGGAGGATTTCAAAACTGGGGAGATGAAGAATGGCCCCCTGAGCGCATATTGGAAACCTATGGGTCAGCCACCTGGGCACAAGATGGGAGTTGGGGATACCAAACCCCAATTTATATGCTAAATCGCATCATCAGACTCCAGGCAGTAGTAGAAGTAATAACAAATGAAACTGCTCGGGTAATAGAATTAATATCTGTAGGAGTCTAGAAATGCCGGGACATTTCTCTGTCTATGTAATTCTTTGAAAAATACATCAATTATATATAATACTGATAAAAAGGCTTCCAAATATCCCTGAATAAGCCAGAGTTTGTAAGAGATTAAATAAAAAGTAGAAAAATGTTTTTTTTTACACAGAGGTGAAAGTATAGGTTTTAAGAGGGTTCCACACGTGGAGTAAAGATGGAGGAAAAAGGGTGTAGTTTTTAGTCCTTCTTCTTCCTTCTTCTCCATGCTTCTGCAGTTTATAAAAGCACAAAATATAATTGGTTTAGAGTTAGTCGCACTTTTGATTATGTGAGTAGATATAGAAAACTTATTTGTTGAAATATGATAACAATACACATGTCACTAGTTAATAGGATAAAAGTTAGTATAAGGGTGAAAAGACCGTGTGGTTCGGAAACATTTTGTATCATTAGAACAAGATGAGCCAGGCTGTGGTGATTTAAGCTTGTGCAGTTAGTCTGGATAGACCTGCCAAGTTTTGTAAGGATCCTTTAATAAACACGAGAAATCAGAATCTAAAGAGTCCGGGAGCTTTCTTCGAATAATAAGGACTGAGATAAGTGGAACTCCCCACGAGGGAGGATCCCAGGAGAATTCAGCCCAGAGAAGGCTGGGGGATTAGAGAAAAGCTGTATCTACAGAGAATTCAGCCCAGAGGAGGCTGAGAGACTAAAGAAAAGTTGTATCCAGAGAATCAAAGAGAATTGAGCCCAAAGGAGGCAAAGAAAAGAGAGAGAGAGGTAACACATATCTTTTCCCAGTTTGCCCAAGCTTTGGTTTAGGAGTATTTTTGGGATTGGTTTAGAGGCAAAGGCTGCATTGGTGAGTTACATGAATTACTGTACTTTGTAAGTTTCTGGCTATGATTCTTTGAAATAACTGTGTTATAAATACGCTCGAGAGAGTGTTAAAGTTTAATAAAGGGAAGTTTTATTAATTATAGCAAGCAAGCAATAAGCAAAATACAGCGCTGGACAGCCGGGAAGCGATCCCGCTTTGCCGCGGCCGTGCTTCCGTTTTCCGTGTGCCACTTTTTAATCAGTCCGGCTCTCCGGGCTCTCCGGTGACGTGTCCTTTCTCGGGTATTTCTGCGCATGCGTCTTCATCGGTCTAGGGGTTCGTTCTTTACCTTATCTTCCTTTAACCTTTCTTCACTGTTCTCTGTAAAGGCTTAGCTCAGTAACTTTCTGGAATTCAAGGAATCTTAGCAAGGCCATGATAATTATACAAACGTCAGTAACAATCTTGATTTTACAGAACATAGCATTACAGAATATCATATCTGCATGTTTAGTCGAACAAAAGGGTCTCTGTTAATCACAAATGGAAGGACCAACTGGAAACCCCAATGTGTTTTCTCATGTTTTTCTCTCACTAATGGCCATAACATGTAAGAGGGGATCACAAGCCTTTTTTCCCTTTCACCTGTAATAGCCCACCTCTTTTGATTTTAACTTCAGTTTTCTTTCCCAATAAGTCCCTTGTCCTTTCTACTATACCTTAGCTTACCATAAATGGGGTCTTCATTTTTCATGCAGGAACAGAAACGACACAGCACCAATATGATTATCAGATTGTTTGTTTATTCTCTAAGTTTGGTTACATATATACTGTATACAAATCTCTTCTACAATTGGCTGCATGTATTGTTTACGTGCCCTTATAAGCATTTTTATTGGATAATTACATTTGTGTATATGGGACCACAACTTCCTCAACTTCTCTGTTTCTCATTCTGTTTAGCTCTTACTTTGCGCTCTTTTGCTGACCACGAATGTTCCTTCTCTGTCTGATAACCTTGACCTTTTTCTTAACTTTCTCTTTATGGTCATATTTCTTCTAATGCAGCTCAGGGTACTATATCTCCCCCTCTTTTCTTTAAAAATTGAGTCACTAAATTGTGCAACATTTGTTGCATCATAACAATGTACATTTAATATGTACAAAATATATGTACATATATGATAAATGTTACATAATTATGTACATTTAACAAGGTACATAATGTAACATTTAGGCATTGTAACAAGCAAGGAAGAATCAGCAGAAAACTTAGAAATACAATCAGTAACATTATTGCCCTCTTGACCAAGGTCTGCCACCAACCCCTTAAACCCAAACTTGCAAGCCAGTCTGAAAAAGGATCATGTCTTTCTCTAATAGGCTTCATGTTTTCATGTCGTCCTGTCAATTGTTTACGAATATTTTGGGAGTGCTCAGATAAATTAAAACAACACATTCCTTCAAAATCTTCACACCCGTGTCCATGTGCTAGTAACAAAAAATCTATAGCTGCACGATTCTGCAGGGTGACATGCCTAATACTATCAACATCAGTTAGCAACTCACTCAACACTTTCTTAGTCAAATGCAACTGTTTGTCTCCCCAACAGGCAAGACGAGCTTTATTTTTCACATTCGTGGCAGCCATTCCCTCTGGTAAAAGGAAAGATGTTGCTATAAGAGTTGCCAATGATGGTAAATGCACATTAGCATTACAAGTCTCATCAAAATTCCAAATTCATGGATGTGATCTTTGATGATGACTTTGACTGGCGTTCAGTAACTTCCTCATGTGGGGAGCAAATAATGTTAGTGGACCAAGAGACCATGGTCCACAGTGATGGTTTGGCATTTAAAAAAAAAAAAAAAGTAGAAAAGGTGGAAGTGAAGGCTTTGAGAGAGGCTGCTGGGAGTTTCTTCTCTGCTTGAGATCAAGCCAATAGCTGGCCATTTCTCTGAACTGACACCATTTTTGACCACTAAAAAGTAAGATCACTTTTGTGAATACCACTTTCTAAACCTAAGCCTGGGAACTTCTGGCTCTCTTTTTGTAACTGGCCTGGAAAGGTAACAGCATTCTGGCTGGCCTCTGCTTCTGCTGTGGCCTGTCCGGCCTGGTGGGAGGGGGCTGACCTGGACTCCAGCGGCTCCTGGGTGGAGAATGGAGATTGTGGTGCTTCCCTTGGCTCCAGGCTTACCCAAATTCCAGTAGCTCCTGGACAGAGGATGGAGACTGAGGGGCCTTCCCCAGCTGCAGGTGGGGCCGGGCTCTGCAGTGGCTTCCAGCTTTGGGCTGGGCCGGGCCACAGCTGCTGATATCTCGTCCCCATGGCCCGCACAGACGGCTCCAGGCTGAAAACCATCCACTGCCTTCCAGTTCCTGCCCAGCTGAAATCCGACACCATGAATACCTAGCCCTGGCCTGAGCAATATTTAACTCTTTCACTACACAGATGAGACTTGCAGACAGTAATTGCCACTGGTATGGTACCTCTCCGTTAAGGGAGAAATTCTTTAGGACCGCTGCGTCCATGGCAGAGGTTGATGGGATGGTGAAGGCAGGGATCCGTCCCGCCGCTGAGTCCTCCAAGGGGGGGCCGTAGGCAGGAACTGGTAGCGGAACCACCGAGAGAGCGGAGTCTCTCAGCGGGAAGCAAAGCGGGGCGTGGACAGTCTGCACGTGTCTCCTGGGGCAGGAGCAGCGGTGCCCAGCGCAGCCGGCACGGACACAGCCACTGGGGCCGGGATGGCCGGGGCAGCTGCGGGAAAAGTGGCCGGGGGTGGGACAGCGGGGGTGCCCATTGCGGGCAAAGCAGCCGGGGCCGGGGCAGATGGAACGCCCGGCAGGGCCGGCGGGTTGCCCAGTGCGAGCCACGCGGCTGCAGCCGGGGCAGGCGGGACCCCCAGCGGGACATCTGCAGCAGGCGGGGGGCCAAGCAGGAGAGGAGGGGGTAACACTTCTAAAGGGTCCCAGCTTTTCTCTTTCCTTTTTTCTTCTTGTTTTGTCTTTGAGAATTCTGATATTTCTAGAATTTTTACTCTCTCAGAGTTTGTGTCCCCCAATATCCAGCATGCTGCATATTCTTTCTCCTCTGCATTAAACGGTTCTTTTGAATTTACAAAGACGTTTAAAGCCTGACAAATCCAAGTTTCAAAAGAACCATATCTAGGCCAACAAACGTGGTCAGATCTTACTTCCTTGTTTGCCCATTCGATCATGCAAAAATTAATCATCTTTCCTCTATCCTTTTTCCTTGTACTTGGGGTAATATCCCAATTAGCTCCCAAAGGGCTATCTTGGGGTATTTCTTCTAGCAATTTCTTTTTACCTTTGTTTTTCCCCAAACCCGACTTACTGGTTTTCTGCCCCCCCCCTTTTTTTTTTTTATTTTTTTTTTTTTTTAATTTTTTTGTGCAGTTGCTTTTTAGTTTGTAAAGGATACAACAGATAACTCTCACTTTCTTGTGTTTTAGTAACAAATTTATCTTCCCCCCCAGGGAAGCCACAGGGTAGCATAGTCACTCTCTTCCTGATTTAAAGCTTCTTTTGAATTTACATACTGATTTAAAGCTTAACAAATCCAATCTTTAAACGATCCAAATTTTGGCCAATTTAAATTATCTTTTTGGATCGTTTCTTTTGTCTATTTAAACATGCAATAATGAATCATTTTCTGTTGACTTTTTCCTCTCTGGGATTCCCATGTATCTTCAAATCGTACCATCATCCCCAGTGGGCTGTCCTGAGGAATGCTCCCCCCCTGAGAAACCCCCTCATGCTTCTCAGATATCCTGGGCTCTTGCAAATTCCCCTTATAATTTGCAGCCCCTGGGTTTAAGGACTTCTTCTCCTTTAAACCCATCTCTGGCAGCAACTAATCAAGAAATCTCCGGTACCAGGAGAATCTTGATCCCACTCATTCGGTCTGTGGTTCAACTTCCTGCCTCACTAAATATTATTCTGTTGCACTATCCTGTCTTTTGCCAACTATTTGGTTCCCGCCTAATTCTCTCTCTTTCTCAATTTGTTTCCCCCCCCGTCAACTACTTCTTTCTGGCTACTTCTATTTGCAATCCCTCTTATCTACATACTTAAATTGGCAACTATTTCTCTTTTTCAAGAAAATTGAACCTGACTCAGTCACTCTCCCCCTGAGTCACTTGACTCAGCGATCAGATCGCTCCCTTCTCCCTGAGGATTTTTCCGTGGGTTTTAAAATTGGGACTCTCCCTCCCGTCTCTCCCAGGGATTTTTACTCGTTCTTCTCTTTCACTTCCCTCCTTTCCCAGCTTGTATCCTCATGGAGAGCCGAAAACTCGGTACATTGGAGGCCCACTCTCACTTCAGGGCTCAGGGCTGCCCAGCCCCCATCTCAGACACTCCACACATACACACAGGCGCACAGCTGCCCCCCCGGCCCAAGCCCGTGGTACTCACACAGTCCGTTTTCCCACGCAGTTCTTCTGCACAAGACATTTTACAGGCACCTTCATCTCTGGCTGGCACTCCTACAGGAGCTCTTCTGAGCCCTTGCTACAGCTAGCTTCTTTTGCTTATGCTTGATCCTAATTGTAACTCCTATTTCCAAGGGAGCACGAGCTAACCTTGGGACCACCTGAAATGATTGGTAAGGAGCTCCTTCCCATGGTTAGATGCTCTTCCCTTGGACTTGAGTTCCCAGTTACACCATTATTTATTTATAACACCAAAGTGTTATAAATAAAATTAGAATTTTGACAACTAGGTTTCTTGGGTTAATGGCAGTTTAAGTAAAAATGAATATGATTCAGTCAATTGAATAGCAATTTGGTATAAAAGAATAGCGTTCAGGAAAATAATACAATTTAGTAAAAAAATTACAATTGATAGATAGAATTTGCCAGGAATTCAGTACGATTACAGCATAAGCAAAGCCAACCAGGGTACGGGGAGGGCTTGTTACCCCACCTCACGTCCAAAACCGACCAGGGTGCGGAGGCTTCCCACCCTGCCTCACGTACAAAACAAAGCACTTCAAGCTAACCTTATATGCTGTATGCTTATACATATTCATGAATATTTCCCATAAGTTTCCTCTCAGTTCCAATTTTTCTGACTTTACCTCACTATTCTTCACGGCGCACGCTTCACTTGTTGTTAGGGGTCTTCAGCCTTCCTTTGGTGGTCTTTTGGCGAAGGCTTCTCCTCTTCCTCGTTGTTCTTTGGATAATCTTACAGGTTTGCGCCTGCATATTAAGCGTTGTGTTACGTGAGTCTACTCATTAGTCTGATATTTACTGATTTTTAGGCCCAATGCCAAAAGTGGTTCTAATTTAGTCCCTCTCAAGGTCATTTTCGTCTTGGGGCATCACCCAAACGACATCCTGTACCTCAGTTTTACCATGTCCCATCTGTAAAGAGGTGCATCTCTCTTGGAACACTGATTCTTTTGATTGCTTCAAATAATCACTTTAATAACAGTTACCATTCAGTTAGCATGAATCAATTCCATTTATTATAAGGATGTTCTAGTTTAGGGTGAATTTGGGAGAAAAACTCCAAATGGGGGTTCCCCAGGGAAAATGACTGGTCCGGGAAAAAAAAGAAATTTCCTTGGTGAGAAGTGGAAAAAGCTGTTTATTTAACAGAAAATTGAATAATAATAAACAATAAAACCTCTCACCGTTCAACGGGATGGCAAATCTAGGAAGAAAAGTCCTTTTCATGTGGTGTAGCTCAGCTCGCTCAGGTTCTTATCAGAGCCTCCGGTGCCAGAAAATGCCGAGGCCCAGGCCCCGGTGGGCCACAGGCGTGAGCTCCTGGGATTTGTTTTTCAGTCCAGAGCAGGTTTGCACAGATCCAGGAAAAAAATTTTAAAAAGGTCCAGGGAACTCCTCTGCCTCAGCTGGCTAAAACTAACTAAAAGCCAAAGAGAAGCTCTGTGCTGCTGTCTGTCCATGCTGCAGACACCACAGTCCAGCAGCAGGATGTGGGGGAGTGATGTTTTCTTTCACCACAAACTGTGTGCTTCTTCTTCCCCCTCTTCACCCTCAGAGCCAGTCTTAAAGGTGCAGAACTTAATAGAGAACATAAACCAGGCGATTGAGGATACCAGTATCATAAAGTCACCCCAGGACAAAGGAGAAAATAGGAGTTCAGAAAAGAAGGGACATTTTTCTTCATGTTTCATGGCCCTTATTTCCCACATGTCCGTCTTTGTGCTGCTCCATCCAGAAAAGGCCTCTTTTTGAGGACCTCCTTTGTCATCTGGGTGAGGCACGAGAAACACACGAATACTGACCTTGTGCCCTACTAGAGAGAAGGAGGCAGGTGGTTGAAAAGTGGATGGTACATTGGACAATGTTTAGTCGCCCCTGTAGTAGAGTTACGGTTAGATTGACTTTTCCACAGTACTCCGTGGCTAAGAATGAGGAGCTGCCCTTGGCTGTGTTTGAAGGATCCTGACACTTCAAAAGAAACGTGCTTCTCTTGTGTGTGGCAGCATGAGCCTTCCCCAGTTTTCTACAGTACTGGTAGAATTTAATGACACAAGCACCTCAAGGTAAATGATGGATATTGCATTTCAGTGTTTGGGCCAAAAATTGGTTTAAAAATTAGCCACAGAAAAGGTTGTAATTTTTAGGAAAGAAAAATTCTTCAAACTGTGGTATATGGTTTTCAATCAAGATTTTTTTTTTCCTAAAAATTACTTCTTTCCCATTTAAAACTAATTTGTAAAGAACGTGTGTCAATGTACAGGTCTGATCGCTTTAGGCCCCATATCTTTCCTTTTTCCTATAAGGCAGTGTAACTTTTGAATCACAATAATTTTTACCACTTTGAAAATGCAACTTTAGTGTTTTTCCTACTAGTGGACACTTACCTGTTCCATGTTAAAGAACAGACAGTTCCGGCAGTGAAATATGCTTTACGTAAATGTATCTTTTTTCACTGCTCTTCTGGTATTACATGCAGCAGGGGCAACATTAAAGCAGTCTATACTGACTTATTTTTGAGGAGCTATTAGAAATTATTAATATTTTCAGTATATCTGCAATAAATTAGTGTGTGTTTCAGGGGCAACTCTCCTGTGCGCTCCAGTGCCAGCAAGATCTCCTTGCAGTGTAGGAAGACACAATTTTTGCTTTCTGATATGCACCCAGCGATGTGACTGTCCTGGGGGTTAGGTGTCTGGTTAGGTGTTGTTATAAATGCAAAGGCAATTTTTGGATAAAATTAAAGAGAAATTTATTAATAAACAACATAGGAAAAAACAGAGAGAAAAACCACAATAAAAATGATCAGCGCAGCGGTGGGTGGACAGGACCTACACCCGAGGTGTAGGTTTCCCAAGTCCACCTCTGAGCGCTCTCAGGCTTGGGGTTTTATAGGATTTTTAAGTCCTCAGGCTAAAATTCCAGGCCGGTTCCATTCACCAAGTGTCCTTGATTGTCCAGTGAATGGATTTCCTGGCATAGAATAAAGACATTAACTACTGTCCGGCCAGAATCTCCTCATATGTAAAGGAGTTTCTGTGTGTGTTGCAATGTTAGGTTTTTCATGACAGGGTGGTGGAATCCGGGCTGGTGCCGATGGGTATCTCGGCCGGGTTTTCTCCTTTGTCTCCCCTGATTGCTTTTTCAACACAGAAATGTTTAAGTCTGGCGAAGTCTTTCTTTTTGGAACTTGTCTTTTTCACTGATCAGTTTCTGTACCCACTGGAATCTGCAGGGCGTTGCTTGGGTCCGGAGGTAGATAATTTCCCGAGCCAGTTCCATTGTCTTCTTGATGGTCCGTGTCCTGTCTGTTTGTTTGAGTTGATGGGCCGGTTTGGGTTAGTTATCTTGGGCGTTGCTGGCAATCAGCAACTCCTTGGAGAAAAGCCTCATCCTACTTTGAGGAGAGGCTTTTCTATGCTTTATATTTTGTTTTGTTCCTACAAAACATATCTTTCTTATATACACTCCGAATTTTTAATACAACAATAATTTATTACAGTCCCCCACCTAATAATTTATCACATTTAAAAATTCGTTACTTTCACACTTTCTTTTAAAGAAAAGTATCCTTTTCTTACTCTTTTTCATTATCATTTTTTTCTTTTATTTTACTTTCTGGGTCTAATCCTTCTTCATCTTTTTGAAAAACAGAACACTGGGTTAAATTGAAGACACGAGTTCTCGTCATCTGACTTCAATAGTTCCAAAATTATGGGTTCATTATTGAATGTCAGCTTTGCCTCGTGTTTCACATTCTTCCCTTCCCAGTACAATTTTCCCCCCATCATGCATGGTTTTAAGTTTGCTTTACTGTAGCAGGTAGGGTTAACTCGGTGGTAAGCCAGAAATGTCGAGTGTTTCTTTCCCCCAATTCAGACAGTTTTATTACACTGTTCACAGACTTCGATTGGGGGAGTTCCCTTTATTTCTCTTTTGTTTCGGAAGTGGGTCATTGCAACCCCTATTTCTTCCAAGTTCCGAATGGGTTTTTCCTTGATACTTGCTCTCGAATTTGAGCACCAGATTTTCTCTTTTGATTTACACAATTTGAACTGAGTGCCGTTTAACCAACAAATACCTGCGTGTAGTTCTAAAGGGCACTCGGTCAAGCGCTCGATTTTTGTGGCAGTCTGACACTGCTCACACTTCCCCTGGGGAACCTCCCCTGGGGGTACCTCGGGCTCTATTTCCTTGATTGAGCACATGACTAGGCTCAGGGACATCAGGATTCCCCACAATTGCATCCCTCTGCCATTCCCTCCGCCCGTACAAAAGTATACGGCGGGGATAACCATCTTCCCGGCAGCAAGGACTGTCTTCAGGGGCCCTTGATGTCCTGATGGCAAACCTCCGCTTCAAGGTTGCCCACCGAGACGCTTTAACCGGTTCAAATCTGCACGGTACTTTCACGGTCTTACGGCACTCAATTTCCAAGGGTTCTGCTTTGCAATCAAGCTGACCCCCTAATCCTTTTTGATAAAACAAGAACCACTCCGGAGAGTCTAGTTCTAAAAGGCCCGCTCGAGTTGCAAGTATCAGGAATCTGTTTGTCTGGTCTAGTTCTCTCTCGTGGCACCTAGAGCACAATTCCCTCGGTTTATTACCCCTTATGCAATGAGCTACCCAAATCTGCTTACAGCAAGCACACTTAAAATGTATAATTTTGACAATTGTGATTTTAATGTTCGATTCATCCTTTCTACCTGTCCCGAGCTTTGAGGATGCCAGGGAGTGTGATATTGCCATCTGATTCCCAATGCTTCTGACAGTTGTTTAATGATTTTTGAGGTAAAGTGAGTACCTTGATCTGTCTTCCAATCTTCGGTAATTCTGTGAAATCCACCTGGATTCTCTCAAATGGCCTATACGAAAGCGGTCGGCCACCCCAATTTGTTTGTTTTGAATTTGAACGGTTTACTTTCTGGCATATCACACACCCCTGTACCTCTTGCTTGGCAAGTTCAAAAATTCCTTTACATCCGAAAAATTTTAAAAATTGTTCAGCCAGTGCTCTGGTTCCCCAGTGGGTTTGTTCATGCAATCTCCGGAGTATTCCTCTCGCTATACTTTTTGGAACTAGCTCCCTCCCGTCTGGCAACCATCATTTATTTTCTTTGAAATATCCACCTACCTTCTTGAAGTCTTCTCGCTCCTTCTCCGAAGGAAGCACGGATACTTCTGGGGGTTCCTTGGGACTAATCTCAGGAATACTTACCGCCAGCAATGCAGCTCGTTTCGCCTCTTTGTCCGCTAAATTGTTTCCCCTGGTGTGAAACTGCCACCCAGTTTGGTGTCCTTTTACATGGACTACCGATATCTCCTGGGGCTCCCTGACAGCTTCTAAAATTTGTTTAATTATCTCTCCATGTATTAATCTTTTTCCCTTGGTATTTATTAAACTTCTTTCTTCTCATATTTTTCCGAAAGTATGCACTACTTCAAATGCATACTTTGAATCCGTGAAAATAGTTCCCCTTTTTCCCTTCAGGCCTTTGAGGGCTCTTAAGAGTGCAAATAGTTCACAGGCTTGAGCCGACCAGCATGCCTGCAAGGGACCTGATTCTATGATTTGTTCGGTCTTACCATTTATGATGGCATAACCTGACTTTCTTTTTCCTTCTACTATTTTTGATGAACTATCAATGAACCATTTTTCCCCCCCCTTCTAACTCTTGATCTTCCAGGTCCGGTCTTACCTTAGTTTGCAATTCTACTGCTTCAATGCAATCATGCAATAGCTCACCTGTTGGTTCCCCAAACAAAAACTGCGCCGGGTTCTGGGCAGTAGTTGTTCTTAACTCGAGGCCTGGTGAGCTGATTAGCATGGCTTCATATTTCAGAAGTCTTGAATCAGTTAGCCATTTCTCGGCTTTTTGTTGTAAGATATTTCTTACATCGTGTGGGGTGTAGACTGTTAAAGAGGCTCCAAAAGTTATCTTTTTTGCTTCCCCAACTAACAGAGCTACTGCAACAATTGCTTGCAAGCAAGTAGGCCACCCTCGACTGACTGGATCTAGGATTTTTGATAAAAATCCTATGGGCTTTTTCTTTTCTGCCCACTCCTGGGTCAGAACTCCTTGGGCTGTTTGTCCACTTACATCAACAAATAGCTGGAATTCTTTGTTTGTGTCTGGCAAGGTTAGAAGAGGGGCAGTTATGAGTGCAGTTTTCAATTCCTGAAACTTGCTTTCATCCTGAGTGGTCCATTTCACTCTATCTGTGTTTAATCTCTCATACAAAAATTTTACTTTTTCGCTGTATCCTTCAATCCACTGTCTGCAATATCCCAGGAGCCCTAAAAATTGCCTGATTTGTCTTTTCGTTTTTGGGGCTGGGAGCACGAGAATCCCAGCCACTCTGTCAGGATCTAACATCTTTTTCCCCTGAGAAATCCAATGTCCCAGATATTTTACCTCGGGCTCTGTGAACTGCAGTTTGGATTTTGATACTTTTAAACCCTTTTTTCCCAAAAAAAATTCAGCAACGATATTGTACTCTTTCTGACCTGTTCTTCCATGGTTCCGACAATTAGCAAATCATCTACGTATTGCAAGAGCTTTGTCCCTTCCTCTGGAATGAATTCAGTAAGTAATTGCTCCAATGCCTGTCCGAATAATTTTGGTGATTCTACGAATCCCTGGGGGAGGACCGTCCACCTTAACTGTTGATTTCTGTTCGTGTCAGGATCCTCCCACTGAAAGGCAAAGAAATTCCTACTCCCTTCATCCAAAGGACAAGTCCAGAATGCATCTTTTAGATCAATTACACTGTACCATACATCCTCAGGTGAGAGTCTGTTAAGTAAAGTATAAGGATTTGCCACCACCGGAAACCTGGTTCGGGTTCTAGCATTTACTGCCCTGAGATCCTGAACCAGTTGGAAGCTCCCATCCGCTTTCTTTACTGCCAGGATGGGAGTGTTATGTTGGGACATGCAGGGTTCGAGGGTACCCCCTCTAAGGAGGTCCTCAATTACTAATTTTAAACCTCTTCTCTCTTCTATTGGGATGGGATATTGTTTGATCCTTATCGGATCCTCTGGGTTTTCTATTTCAATTTTGATGGGGGTAATATCTAATTTCCCCACCTCCCCTTTTGAATGCCATACTTTGGGATCAATCTCCCTTTCATCTCTTGGAGTTAAATGGAATATCTTTATTACTAATTCAGAATTCTTTACAACAATGTTTATACTCAATGCGACAATCATATCTCTTCCTAATAAATTGTAATCGGCTTCTTCTACTAATAATAAATTTCCTAGGCATATTCTATTTTGAGATTCGATTTCCACATCTTTTATTACAGAAACTTTGAAGGGATCTCCTTTAGCACTAATTACAACTACTTTTTCTTTATTTGCCACGCACCCCCTGGGTAATTTCTGCAGGGTGCTTCTCTCAGCTCCCGTGTCAACCAAAAATTCTATTTCTTGGTGATGGGGACCTACTTTTAATTTTATCAAGGGTTCTTTTGCTGTTACCATTCCTATCTGAAAGAGCCCAAGACTTCTCTAATCTTCTTGAAATACTTGTTTATCTTTTAATTTCTGACGGCAGTTCTGCTGAATGTGTCTTACTTTCTTACAGTAAAAACATTCTGGGGAATCCTTCCGCGGGGCGGAGCCGTCCTTTTGAGACTCCTGCGGCTTTTTCGGCGCTGTTTTAAATTTGCCCTGTGCCTGTTCTTGTTTTCTGAGCCTCCTTTACTGCGGCCACTAGTATTTTGGCCTGGAGTTTCTGTTTCTCATCCTCTCTCCTCATGTAAATCTTTTGAGCTTCCCTTAGAAGCTCTTGGAGACTTTTCTCTTGCTACCTTTTAATCTTTTCTAATTTCTTTCTAATATCCTCCCATGACTTTTCCCCAAATTGGTTTTTGAGCAAAACTTCCCCCACTGAAGGGCTAGGATCAGTCCCAGAATATATCTGCAGACTTTTCCTTAATCTCTCTAACCACTCAGTGGGTGATTCCTCTTTTCTTTGGCATTCCTCAAATACTTTGCTAATATTCTGTCCTCGGGGGACTGCTTCTCTTATTCTTTGTTCACTATGCTTCTCCTACCTTCCTCTGTCTGGCCGTTCCAGCTCGGGTTTACGCTAGGCCATTTTTCTGCCTGGCATCCCCTGTGGGTTACGCCGTTCTCAATCCCTGATACCAACTTGCTTACTACTTCTAAAAAAAAAGTCCAACCTCTCAGTTACCTCAAACGGGTCATCTAACAATCGTCTCATCTCTTTCTTAAACGCTCGCACATCCCCTGAGTTTAGGGGTACATTCACAAACCCAATCACTCCCGGAGCAGTAGGCACTTCCCTGAGAGGGAACATTCTGTGCCTACTCTCATTCTCTTCTCATTCTTCACTTATCTGCCTAGACTTAAAATGAGTCCTGCTTGCGGGGGGGGGGAATAGGGTTTTTTTGAGAGTCTGGTCCTTTATTACTGATGTAAAGTCCGTTGCCACCAGGTTATTATGAAAGATTCCCCCTGTCAAATTTGAGGGACCTGGCTGTGGCAGCGGGACGGGCAATGGGGGATAAGGAGATCCCCGACCTTGCACCACCATGGATTCTGGAGAAGCGGCGGCGGCTGCGGTCCCCACAGGAGGAGCCAGAGGGGGGGGCCACCGGAACCACTGCTGGCGCCGGTTCCCCTGTTCGCGATGTGTGTGCTTCACCTGGTTGTGCCGGCGAGCTCGTGGGAGCTGATGGCACCACTTGATCCACCACGGGAGGTCCTGCCGGCCCGTGGTACGGAGGGGGTAAATGATCAAGGGGCTCCCAGGTTTCTGTTTTTGTTTCGCTTTTTAGTCTTTTTACTCTGGCCTTTAGCCAGAGTTTGGCGTATTCCTTCTCCTCAGAGTCTGAGGAAACCTTGCTCTCTACATAAGAGAGCAATTCATTACACGTCCACCTTTCAAACATTCCTAATATTGGCCAAATGAGATGGGGTCTCAGTTCCTGCCCACCCCAAACCTCGGCACAATAGTAGATCATTTTTGCCTTGGACTTCTTTTTCTCTCAGGGCAATTTTCTCAATATTTTAACAACTAACCTAAAAGGACTTTCTGGTGGGATGTCTAACAATTCCTTCGTTTCTATGGAAGGATTCTTCTTATCTACTGGCTTTTGTATTTTACTCTTTCTCTGTCCCATGGTGAAAAAAAAGGGAGTCTTACCTGTTTCTCTGCGTTGTGTTTGTGTTTTGAGAGACAAAAGTCTGCTAATACTCACCTTCGCGGTTTGCTGTACCGGGGTCTTTCTTAGCGCTTTGATCTCTCCTCCGGACCTCTCCTTGGGCCCTGATTGCTAGAAGAGTTTACTCATTCCCGAGCTCTACTGGACGTCTTCTTCCTCTTCCAGCCCTTTGTGATCGGTCTCCCAGAGCACCCCTTTGGCCCCAGGCTTTACAAACGTGTAGAGAGAGTCCTCTCACCCCGACTCGCTTCCTCCGTGGCCGGCCAATTCCCTCGCGGGAGGATGGAACCGCGGCTTTGGAGTCCGCTCTCGCTCCGTGATCAGATCACGTCTCACACACGCTCGCCCAATCACCCTGCTCAACCTCGCAGTACTTACAGCAATTTTCTTGCGAGGATGTCTTCGTGCACGACTGACTTTTTATGAGCTACCAAGCCATGGCTTTTTCCCGAGCTCTTCTTGGATCCGTATCCTCTTTTATTGTGGTTTTTACCTCAGCCTAAATTTGGTTCGGATATCGGAGTGAACTGCGGAGGTTCTCGGCTTCCCAGGTCGCTGAAATCAGCGGGGGTACCCTCCTGGACAGCGAGGTTCTCCCACAGTTTTCCGATCCGAGTCCACGGCACCAATCTGTTATAAATGCAAAGGCAATTTTTGGATAAAATTAAAGAGAAATTTATTAATAAACAACATAGGAAAAAACAGAGAGAAAAACCACAATAAAAATGATCAGCGCAGCGCTGGGTGGACAGGACCTACACCCGAGGTGTAGGTTTCCCAAGTCCACCTCTGAGCGCTCTCAGGCTTGGGGTTTTATAGGATTTTTAAGTCCTCAGGCTAAAATTCCAGGCCGGTTCCATTCACCAAGTGTCCTTGATTGTCCAGTGAATGGATTTCCTGGCATAGAATAAAGACATTAACTACTGTCCGGCCAGAATCTCCTCATATGTAAAGGAGTTTCTGTGTGTGTTGCAATGTTAGGTTTTTCATGACAGGGTGGTGGAATCCGGGCTGGTGCCGATGGGTATCTCGGCCGGGTTTTCTCCTTTGTCTCCCCTGATTGCTTTTTCAACACAGAAATGTTTAAGTCTGGCGAAGTCTTTCTTTTTGGAACTTGTCTTTTTCACTGATCAGTTTCTGTACCCACTGGAATCTGCAGGGTGTTGCTTGGGTCCGGAGGTAGATAATTTCCCGAGCCAGTTC
Organism: Poecile atricapillus; assembly: GCF_030490865.1. NCBI lineage: Eukaryota > Metazoa > Chordata > Aves > Passeriformes > Paridae > Poecile > Poecile atricapillus. The sequence continues at coordinate 72,520,122 of NC_081289.1, forward strand.
CATTGTCTTCTTGATGGTCCGTGTCCTGTCTGTTTGTTTGAGTTGATGGGCCGGTTTGGGTTAGTTATCTTGGGCGTTGCTGGCAATCAGCAACTCCTTGGAGAAAAGCCTCATCCTACTTTGAGGAGAGGCTTTTCTATGCTTTATATTTTGTTTTGTTCCTACAAAACATATCTTTCTTATATACACTCCGAATTTTTAATACAACAATAATTTATTACAGTGTCCTTCCTTTTGTTCCTTCTCACCTATCGTGTTTTCCCCATTAACTAGCTGCAGGGAAACCTGACTGCTCATACTTACTGGGTGTTGGAGAAGACAAAGAGTTTGGCTGGGCCCAGGGGGGAGGTGGCCCAGGGAAAAAGGGAGGGCGGGGGCAGGTGGGGGCTGGCTGGTTTCTTCAGCTGCAGAGCAGGACACACTTGAGGGGCTGTTGTTGCTTGGGGAAAGGAATTTGCCATAACCCAGATGGAGATGCTGCTGCTGCTGCTGCTTCTTTTCCTGTGGGCCTCGCAGCCCCTGTCCTGCCGGGACGTGCGGCAGTGCCAGCCACCGCCGCGGAGCTGCTGCTACACCTCAGCCACCGGCCCGGCATCTCTGCTCATTCCTGCTCTTGCAGCTGGGTGGGTGTTCCTCAGAGCCCTGCTGGGCTACCGGGATCAACTGCCTGCAGGGGCTTTGTGAAGCAAAGCCTCTCTTCTATCCTTTCCCGTCTCAGCTGAGAGGGCTGTCACGAGCTCCCTGGTTCTGTTTGGTTGGTAACGCTGTAGTTCGAGTTGTTTGTTTGCCTTGTTGTACATACCAGTCAAAAGCTGTTCTTCCTATCCCCAGATCTTTACCTGAGAGCCCCTTCATTTCAAAATTCAGAATTATAATAATTTGGAGGGAGGGGGGTCTACATTTTTCATTCCGGGGGAGGCCTCCTGCCCTCCCTCACAGACACCCATCTTACAATTACAAATGGCTACACCTGCGCTAACAATACATTCCACCATGGAAATCTCATTTAAGGGTCAAAAAAGGCATTTATTAGATTATTAGAACAATGCTATGTAAAAATATACAAATACTGTTATGTAAGGATATACAAATATACAAGTACCAACTTAAATTATGTTAAGAAAAGATAATTTATTTCCAGCCTCTACAACAACTCACTATACATAAAAATCAATTAGATGTTTAACCATTTATTACATATTACTAAAAACATATGGCCCATATAGAAATACAAAAATATACTTTCCCTCTCTAAATAACAGTATACAAATAGTGATCATCACAGATAACAGAATTATACAACTCTACTACTCCATATCATGTCAATCCTTATCCTATATCAACATACAGATAAAAATATAAAAATACACATACCTATCTATGCAAATACCAATATACCTATTTAAAGAGCAAAATAACTATAATTGTAGCAGTGAAAATATACACAACTGTATCTCCTAGGTATAAGGAGATAGAATTTAACACAACTATAACAACATATATGTATACTTATATACACGTACAAAATTACAAACATGTATGTGTATATATCCATACACATGTACAAAGAATACATCCATAAATAGAAAAACATATATATAGAAATATTTCTATACAAATAGGAATATACATATATACATATATAAATAGCCACATAATTATCCCTCTTTATGCAATGAGTCCATTCTTCTTTAAACAGAGGGAACTCAGCTCCCCCATCTTCAAAGCCTCTCCCTCAGTCTCTTCCAACCGTGCAGAGCAGCTCTCCTGGACAAGGACAGCAGATGGGACATCTGGGAGGCAAAGGGAACACCGAGTCATTACTGGGACCTTTCCCTTGGCAGCACCTGCCCTTCCAGCAGGGAAGGGAAAACCTCAGAGCCTCCCCAGGAGGGCTGAAAGAACAAGCAGGCCGAGCGGGCCAGTGTGTGGCGAGCGCAGGCGCGGCGGGACTGTCCCGCAGCCCCCGGCAGCCCGGCACAGCTCCCGGGCCCTGCCGGCACAGCTGCCTTGCTCAAGGACAGCCCCTGTGGCGGCCGGGGCAGCAGCGCTGAGCAGCCCCAGCATGGGCAGAGGCTGCTCCTGCCCAGCCGGGCAGCGCCCACGGCTAAAGCCCACGCCACCCTCAGCACCGCGCGGCCTCACCAGCCCTGTGGCCTCACCCAGGCTCTCGGGGTGGCAGCAGCAGCAGCTCCCTGTTCACTGCTCTTGCTCGTGGCCTTCAGCTTCTCCCTGCTGGCTCCTGGCAGTGTCTGGCTGGCCTCAAGGTCTTCAGGGCAGCTGTGGCAAAAGTGGAGGCTTTGGAATTGGTTCCAAGGCCTGGCAGAGCTGCAGTCCCTGACCCCTCTGTGCTCCCTGCTGGCCCCTCCATCCCCTCAGCCCCGCCGTCCTCTCGGCAAAACTCCAGCCCCCCCTTCAGTTTCTTCAGCCCCTCGCAGTCCTCTCACCCCTCTCAGTCCCTTCTGACCCATTCTGTCCCCTCAAAGCCGGCACCCCCCTCTGCCTGTGCCACCTCCCTGTCACCTCAGTGCCACCATCGCACTCTGCTCCCCCACAGTCCTCAGTGCCCCCAGCAGCTCAAGGTCACCGTCCCTTCAGCGTCACCGCCTCCTCGGCCCCCTCAGTCTCACCGTCCTTCAGCAGCTCCTCAGGGGACAGTGCCTGGGGCCACCAGCAGCTCCCACCGCTCCAGGGACAGCTGGCGCTGGAACTGCTGCTCCACCGGGCCTGGCCCTAGCTCGGACCCAGCACAGGAAGAGGGGACAGAAGGGGCGCAGGGGGAAAAAGAAGAGGTGAAAAAGGCAGCCGAGGGGGGAGAGAGGTTAAAATGCAGCCTAAGGCTACACAAACATAAACCTATCCCTCTGAACATCTATATTTCTCTTCAAATATACCTATATGCATTTATAAATAGAACTGTCTATATATGTATATATGTATATTAATTTTACTCTTGACATATATAAATTTCAATCAGAAAATCTATAAATGCAATTCCATATAAAAAATATATCACATCTTTAACTATCTATATCTACACTTAACTAGACAGATCTCTAAACAGAGAGCTTCTATAGAATCTATATTATATATAAATATATAAAATAATTCAATCTATAGAAACAGACCATTAGAATCTAGAAACGTAACTATAAGCACTACTAAGTAGAACTACAGAACTACAGAAAGCTATAGATGTAAAACAGAGGGATTGTGCCTGCCTGATGGTCACAGGCCCTCCCTCTGTCTCTTCCTGCCGTGCAGGGCAGCCCTCCAGGAGACGTCTCTCAGGCATCTGGGAAGCAAAGGGAACACGGAGTCAATATTGGCCCCTGTGGGTGGGGCCCTGTTTCCCTTGGGCAGCCATTGTCCTATCAGGGACTGGAGAAGATGGTCTGAAAGGCAGACTCTCCCTTGGGAATTTGAAGCCTGCTCTTTCAAGAACAGGGATCCTTCCAAGTTTCCAAAACTGTGTGAAGCATTCAAGTATCTCAATAAAGTCTCGGTTCCCACAGTGCAAATGGCACGCACGAGAGCTTGAAACGCAGGCGGTGCCAGCTGCCACAAAGAAGGCCGGAATTGTTTTTTTTCCTCTGTGCTGACAGAAAGACCTCAGGCCTCGCTGCAGTGGCTGAGGCTGAAGGGTGCTGTGAGCTGAATCATGAAGCAGCTCCATGATGTCAGATCTACAACCTGCCCTCTACAGTGAGCAGTAGATGCTCCAGCTTGACCATCAGCTCTGACAGGACAAGCTGGTAGGGAAAGAGCTCCCTAGAAGGCCTGCAGGCTGCACCGACTTGGCCGAGGATTGGATCCAAAGGGCTTCCTCTCTCCTCTTAGTCTCGCTGATCTGGGGTCCCTCAGGCTTTTTCTTGTGTTACCGGATTTGTCATTTTTCCATTAATTGGCCTCTGATGTTCTGCTCTCTTTGTTTTCCTTGTGTCTCAGGGCAGATACCAGCAAACTGGTACTACAGTCAGTGATTTGGACTTCCGCCCTCATTTTTCACTCTTTTTTCTCCCTGTTACTGCAAGAGGTGCTCAGCCTGGTTTCCCCTGTCACGCTGCAGAAAATTGATCCATGGACTTCAGCACAAAACTGGGACACCCAGCTTGGTGACACAGCTGCCACAAGGTCAGGTTTACTCCCAGCTCTCTTGTCATAGCACAGGACTCAGTGTCAGAGCCTCTGGAAAAGTGTGGAGGGCAGGGCTTGAGGAGCTTGTGCCAGTGCAGGACTCGAACTAAAGGCAGCAGGAAGCACCAAGTCTGCCGACAAGAACTCAACTCTCCTGATCTCCCTTCCTGCCAGGGACAGGCTCAAAGCAGCCATGGGCCAATGGGGCTCAAACCAATGTGGGCTCTCTCCTTACCAGGCTCCTCAGGCTCCGGGGAACTGTCACCGCAGTTCTCGGTGCCAGATGAAGCTTCCTCTGCTGCAGCCTCGTTCACGGGTTCCCCTCCTGAGGACTCGGAGGCAACATGAATATTCCCCTTGAATGAAAAGCAGAAAGAAAGAAACCCAAAGATCACTCAGTATTTTCTTGGAATCACATCAGGGCTACAATAACCCTTCACCACTCCCAAAGGACATGGAGCATAGGCTGGGGGGCGGAACACTCCCCACACGCTTCACATGATAAATCTTTTCAATTCAGGATTCCATGGCCAAGGCTAAGTGGAAGCTTTTACAAAATGACCTCTGAGGCAAAACGTGAACGCAGAAAACCAGAAGACACCAAATGAGGGCATGTGCCCTCATGCTCTGACCCTGGCTTACCCCACGAGCTGTAAGAAATCAGCCAGCAGAAAGCCAGGGGCTCTCCTTGTTGCCAACACAGCTGTCAGTAAGGGCAGAGCTCGTTCCCAGCACTGCCCAGGGCTGTGTGCTGCAAAGCCACACACAGAGCACACATTTGTGGCTGGGAGTCTCACCACCCCACCCCAAGCGCTCAGGCAATCCATCACAAGGTGGTGCTTCTGAGCCACGGAGCTCTCGGTCCAGCCCCTTTTATTCCCATCCAGTGGGGTTACCTGAGCAGAGGGAGACTTCTCAGACAGGGATCTCCTGATCTCCCGAATCATTTTCTCCACAGCTAGGCCAAGATCCAGCGGTGGAGATTCCTCTTCCTTAAGTGCGCTCCCTGCTGAGGCCGTTGATGCTGTTGCACAGGCGGCACTGTCAGGTGGAGCACTGGAGGCTGACGTGCCCGGAGTGGCTGCAAGAATCCAAACACCTTGTGGTCAGGCTCCAGAAGGTGGCCTTGGGATGCAGAGCTCTACTGCTGCCTTGGATGCAACATCACAGGAAAACCAGGCAGAGAACCTTTTCGCCTTCTAGGACCCCCTTCCTAGCAGGCTTGACAATTTCTGTCTCAGAATGACACAGCATTGTGGGAAAACACTTCCAACCGCCACTTCTCATGACCTTTTGGAAAAGCAAGGCTAGAATTCTTTTCCTACCTGGTGGGTTGTAGGCTGGGGGCTGCTGCTTCCTGTGGAGCTGCTGGAAGCTGCAGGGCTGGCTCCTGACCACCTCCCGGTCGGCCAGAGGCAGCTGCTCCCCATAGAGCTCCTGGAAGTGGCTGGGGGGCCCCTCCCGGCCGAGAAACAGCGGCCGCTCCCCGTGGAGCCCGAGCAAGTCGCAGGGCGGGATTCGGAGCAGCTCCCGCTCGGCGGGCAGCGGCCGCTCGCCGTAGAGCTCCTGGAAACGGCTCGGGCCCTCGCAGCGGGCCGGCCCCGGCCGGTCCCTGTGCAGCAGGTGGAAGCCGCAGGGCGGGTGCCGGGTGAGCAGCGGCCGCTCCTTGGGGCGCTGCTGGAAGCGGCCGGGCTGGGGCCTGCGCAGCTCCCGCCAGTCCGGCAGCGTCCGCTCCCTGTGCAGCAGGAGGAAGCCACTGGGCAGGGGCCTGGGCAGCAGCGGCGGCCGCTCCTTGGGGAGCTCCTTGAAGCCACTGCGTCTCTCCCGCCCGTCCGGCAGCGGCCGCGCCCTCGGGAGCTGCCGGAAGCACCTGCGCCTGTCCCTGCCCGCCGCCGGCGGCTGCCTGTTGGCCGTGGTCCGGCGCTTGATGCGGCGCAGGAGCTCGGGGCAGTCGCGGCGAAAGCAGGGGTTTGTGTAGTGGAGCCAGGCCCCGGCACCACCCGGCGCAGCCGCGCCAGCCCGGCCCGGCACCTTGCGGAAACCGTAGCAATAGAGCTGGCGGACGAAGCTGCAGAACTGAGTGGCTCTGAAGGTGTGCGGGACTGGCCCCTGGTCGCCGCCCGGCCTGAGCAGCTCCCGCTCGAAGAGGGAGCGGTCAATGAGCAGCCCCTGGGCTTGGCTGTCCCAGCGCACGGAGAGGACGCGGGGGCTATTGACAATGTGCCACAGCTTGGTGGGGAAGCTTTTGGCGTTGAGCCCGGCGGGCAGCGGCACCTCCGCCATGGTCCCGACCTGTCTCCGACTGTTCGCCGCAACGGCCTCGCCGCAACGGCCTCGGCTGCGCCGGCGGCGCGCGGCCTGAGGGGGGCGCTGCGCTCAGCCCCGCGCGCGTTCGGCGCAGCCCCGGCACGGGCCAGACTCGGCGGGGACGAGCGCGTCAAAGCCGGGGCTGCGGGCACAGCGCGGCGGCTCCGGGGTCAGCAGCAGCAGGAAGGGGCAGCAATTCTGTCAGCATTGACATCAAAGCTAAAGTGCTGCACCATGAATGGATGATGCTTTATGCAAGTGAAAGAAATTGGCCAGGAAACAAGACTCCTGTTTGATGCCTTTATTAGGATTCAGCTCTTGGGCTGGGGGGCCCAGGGGGTTGCTTGCACCACGGCCATTCCCACTCTGGCAGCTCCAATGAGGAGGCACAATTCAGCTCTACAACCCACTCTGCAGAGCTGGGGCTTCCCTCCTCATGACAGTAGCCGGGAGGCCTGTTGTTCTGTTTCATTGTCTAGGGGGAGGTCAGTCCCTTCCAATCCTCTTGAGGTCATGGTGATGCAGGAAGATGGTTTCTAAGCAGGCTTAGGTGATGCAGGGAGATGATCTTTCATCATAGCTTGCTAGAATATGTTTTCTTGTCCTTTTATTCCTCTGCTAGCTCATTGTTTTGGTGTCCTGCATGCCTTAGTTTGCATATTACTCGGTTGCACAGCTTCATGGGACTTTCTTTGTTCTAGTGTGGCACAGCATCCCTGGGCGCAGTTTCTGTGGCATACCTTTCTAATGGGTATCTTTTGTTAGTGTGGCCCGGTCCCCATGGGAGCAGCTTTGTTACATAGCAGCAAGGAAGTAAGGGAACAGGCTAGAGGAGTGTATCATAAGACCCTTTAAAACATTTCAGAAAACAGTAAGTAATTAACATTACTAATAACCATCGGAGTAAACAAGGGGTACAAGGCTGACAAATGGGATAATGTGAAAAACGAGGTTCACATAATTTTTATAGAATTTAAAAGTTTAATAAAAAAAAACAATTAGGAGAAAAAAATAAAGTAAAGTGTACAGATACAGCCGGGTGTCTCTGCATTCAGCCAAGAGAGCACACCTTACTAACAAAGGATTGTCCCTTAAAAACAGAATCCTACTACATATCCATAAATTCTCATACATATTCATACATTCTTCTTAGGATCTTTGGTGTTCTTCTGTTTAGTTTTCTCTTGCCCCCTTCCCAATAGATCAATCCTCTTGGCGCCATTGAGATTTACATTCTCTGATATCAGGAATGCAATAAATTCCTCCCCCCAGAGTTCTGGTCACTGCTGTCTTCATCTGGGTAAGATAGTTTACAAATGCAGGTGTCTCTAGCTATTTTTTTTTTTTTTTCTCAGTCTTTGGGTTACACAAACAAAGGCAGTTTTTATTTTAATACTATGCCATAACCTAACATATATGCATTATACTACTACTTCTAAATTTCATCAATAACAGAAATAAAGAAAACTATATTATTACAACAAAATTCCTCATTCTTATACACATAACATTCATTTTAATATTTGCGAAAAGCCAACAATATAAAATGTATCTATAACAAAACCCCCCTTTTTCTTTTCATGAATCATTTGGCTTGAGCAATATTTCTTGTCTTCTAGCCTTTATTATGTGCTCATTTTTTTCCCAAATTAATCTTGCTTCTTCAAGAGGATCTTCTATGTTGTTCTGTCTCTTTAACACCATAATTTTTTGTGCCGCTCTAGATGTAGTCAAGTTTGGATCTATAGGCATTGTTATCACTTGCATACTCTGAACTACTCTGGTGATTAGCTGAATAAAGCAGGGGATTAAACAAGGAAGAAATATCAAGCCAGTTGTAGCACACAAAAGGAAGAAGCCTAACTTTTTCCACCATTCTATTCCCAATAGATTATCCCACCAACTGCTTTTTAGCATTGGGTCCCATTTTTGAACTGGTACATGTGCTATTTTTCTGATATCATTGACTATATCCAGAACGGCATCCCCCTTGTCATCTATTTTTAAACAACAATCTGATGTATTAAATTTCCCACAAACACCCCCTTCTTCAGCTAACAAACAGTCTAAAGCTAACCTGTTCTGATATATTGCAGCTCTGGCTTGACGTTGCTGAGTGGATATTAATTCTATTACCCGAGCAGTTTCATTTGTTATTACTTCTACTACTGCCTGGAGTCTGATGATGCGATTTAGCATATAAATTGGGGTTGGGTATCCCCAACTCCCATCTTGTGCCCAGGTGGCTGGCCCATGGGTTTCCAATATGCGCTCAGGGGGCCATTCTTCATCTCCCCATTTTTGAAATCCTCCAATCTCCTCCCTTTTGCTTCTTTTTAGGTCCTCATATACTGGCACTCCTAGTTTGTCTCCATTTGGTCCTGGCAGAAGAAAAAATCCTGGCTGTATAATTCCCAAAGTACAACTCCCTTTCCATCGTGGGGGGACTTTTGGCTATGCTCTTTTTCCACATATCCAGAATAAGCCATCTGGTGCTTTCCAAAAATCAATTTTCTGTTGATTTAAGTTCTCCCAGAGTTTGGAGATTTCAGGTATACTAAAGTAAGGATTCTTGCCTTTATCCTTACATTGAAACAGTTTAGTTTCATTATTATATATGCAATCTCCTTCCTTTGTTTTTCTGGGAGCCCAGTACCAAGTTGGTTCATCTGGGACCCACCATGTGGAAGTTCCATTACTAACTTTATATCTCTTACAGGGAGTAGTTCCTACTTCATTAAGGAAATTCCTCCCCGTGTGCCAGAGACATTCTTCTCCTATCACTGTTGAGCTTAAAATCCACCCTTCAGGACGGTTTTCTCTCTTTGTAATTGTCTGGTTCCATTTTAGGAGTTCAATTGGACCTAAACTGCTGCCTTTCCATGGCCATTCTTCTGAAGGGTCAAAGCCCCTCCACATACCCAACAGTTAGTGATGCTAAGTTCCTTACTGATTCTCTCTCCCAACTCCACAAACTGGTTTTTTCCCAGTCTTGAGCTATCTATTTCTTTTTCTAATTGTTGTTCCAGTTTTGTATACAAATCTTGAAGTGAAACTGACACAGGATTAGATTGCTGTGCTGGTTTTGCCTTTTTGCTTATCAGTTGTTCTTTTCCTAAATCTTGGGTTTTGCTCCCAATAATATGTGTAAAACAAATCCATCTCTCCCCTTTTGGACATTCACTTCCTAACCTATTACTACTTGCTCCCAAATTTTCTGTAACCCAATATTTTTTCCCATTATGCATACAGTGACCTAGTTTGGATGGGTTATAACAGTGACTGTTGCTACGGGTATGAGTGACAAAAAAGGAACCTCGGTGTCTTTGCATATACAGCTTTCGGTAGCATTTATGGCACGTGTTTGCTGGTATTCCAAAAGAGAAAAGACAAAAAATGAGTGACAAAAAAAGGAGTAACATGTTGGAGTCTGAGATACAGACTGTGTGCCCTTGTTTTTAATATTTAGTTCTAAGATTCAAGAAAACACTGAATTTCATATAATATGAAATTCATGAGCATGTTTTCATAGTGATACATGAAAACAAATGCTAAAGTTAGATAAGAAAGGTAGGTGTGTAGATTAGAAAGTTTCTTAAATCACTGGGTGAAAAAAATAGTTTAGAGAACAGGAGACAAGATGGAGGATTTAGGGTGTTGTCCCTTGTCCTTTCTTCTTTCTTCTTCATCTTCTTCTCCTAGAGGTTTTTGGGTAATAGTAAGTGATTGGATAGAAAATGCTGCAGTGCATCACAGAGGTGATGGGTCATTGGGTCATTAAGAAAAATAATATACGTGTCTCTTGTTAATTGGGTAAAAACAGGTCTAAAGATAAAAGAACTGCGTAGTTCGGGGCCATTTTGTGTATCAGACACAAAGTGTGCCACAAAGCTTTGTTTGTACCATCAGAAGAAAGAAATGTTCCAAATTGCAAAGATTAACCTTGTAACCAGCCTGGAGAGAGCTGTTAAGTTTTGTGACCACCTGTTAATAAACACGAGAAACAAGATTCTAACGAGCTCGGGAGTTTTCTTCCAATCATAAAGACTGAGATAAGTGGAACTCCCCACGAGGGAGTATCCACAGAGAATTCAGCCCAAAGGAGGCTGAGAGACTAGAGAAAAGTTATATCCATAGAGAATTGAGCCCAAAGGAGGCAAGGAAAGAGAAATTACATAAGAGAGGTCCGGTATGGCTTTTATTCCCACCTCCCATGCCTATGGGGTTGCTACCCACAGCAGGTGTATAGTATCTTCTTGGTGGCGACTACAGCGGCCAAGCCGCTCTTGCCCTCTATTTCCTTATCAACTCCTTTTTGTCAGTTTCCAGGCAAATAGCTTTTGGCACTTCTTAATTGTAATTTCCCACTGTTCCTCAGGTATTTCCCACTCAACAGGCACTAATAATTCCCAGCCACAAAGCAAAGTTATTATTTCAGTTATTCTTAATTCAGTCTGGACAGAGGATCGATTTAGCACTCTACATTTCATGCAAAGAGAACGACAATTGTGTGTACTACAATACCAATTTTCCTTACAATTTAAACACTTACATTTAACCCAGCTAGCATGTCTTGTACTAGGATGTTTGAGACAGGGTATATGGTATGGCACTGATGGGAGTTGTAATTCTCCCTCCTCTTTGTATAAGTCACAGGCAAGAGGCAGAACTTGGGAATTTCTCAATTTGAAACAGTCCGGATCCCCCTGTTTGAGGTGGAAGTATTCCTTCCCAAGGTGGGTATCTGAGATGTTTTAAAGCTTGTCCAGGCAGCACTTGAAACCACTGGTATAAGCTTGGCCTTCCTTCTCAGGTAGGTGCTATTCTCTGTACATTCCTTGGATCATGTGGATTTTCCCAGTTCATTACCACCCAGTCCCCGCTTTAGAGTCAATTTGGTATCCCCCGGTTCAGAAGTTACTCCTTCTGAGGAGTCCACTCCTCAGGTTTCTTCACAGGTCCTTTGATTCTGCTGGCGTGGATCCACCCTCGTTCCCTGGTCCGGATTGAAGCCTCCGTTGTCAGCAGTACCTGAAAAGGACCTTCCCATTGTGGAGTTAAGGGTTGTTCTTTCCATGTTTTTACCAATACCCATTCCCCTGGCTGGATATCATGAATTTTAAAGTCTAAAGGTGTGGTTTGAGGAATTATCCCTTTTAGCCGCAAATTTTCAAGTGTTTTTGCAACTGTTTTCACATATTGTTTGATACTTGTCTCCCCGACTTCATAGGTAGCAGTTTCATGTTGGGTGGTCAGAAAGGGTAACCCAAACATCATCTCATAGGGTGACACTCCTAAATCTGATTGAGGTTGTGTTCGAACCCTCAGTAAAGCTAGAGGTAGGCATTTTACCCATGACATTTGTGTTTCGATGATTAATTTTGTTATAGTTCTCTTTAGAGTTTGATTCATTCTTTCTACCTGACCTGAACTCTGGGGATGCCATGGGGTATGTAGTTCCCATTTTATTCCTAAGGCTTGAGTTATTTGCTGCAAGACTTTTGATGTGAAATGTGTTCCTCTGTCTGAGTCTATTCTATTAACCATCCCGTATCTGGGAATGATTTGTTCTAAAAGGGTTTTACACACCACATTGGCTGTGGCCTTGACAGTAGGAATTGCTTCCACCCAATGGGTTAGATGATCTCTTATGACTAATAAAAATTTCCATCTTTGTACCTGGGGAAGTTCAGTGAAGTCAACTTGGATACTTTGAAATGGTCGGAGGGCTAACTCACCACCTCCAAATGTTGTTTGTCTCATTACCTTTTTATTTACTTTCTGGCAAGTTATGCATCTCTCAGTTACTTGTTTTGCCACTCCAAAAATCCCAACACACCCATAATTCCTTAAAAAGTGATCACACAAAGCTTGAGTGCCCCAATGAGTTTTTTGATGCATATCTTCTAGTATTTTTCTAGTGAGTGACTTATTAAGTAACTGTCTTCCATCAGGGATCCTCCATTTTCCACACTCATCCTGTTTTCCCCCTATCTTGTTTAACTGCTTTTCTTCTGCTTCACTGAATTTGGGAATTGTCCATTTTTCCATGTCCGGACTTAGAATTAACAGAACTCTTTTGATCCCATGTTCTGCTGCATCTTTAGCTTCTTGATCTGCCAAATTATTTCCTCTTATTTCTGAGGTCATTCCTTTTTGGTGACCCCTAACATGTACTACTGCTATCTCTTCAGGCAGTTTTAATGCTTCTAAAACTTCTAAAATGACTCCTTCATGTATCAATCCTTTTCCCTTTGAATTTAGTAATCCTCTTTCCTCCCAGATTTTTCCAAAAGTATGTACCACTCCAAAGACATACCTTGAATCAGTGTAGATGGGTCCCTTTTTATGTGCTAAATGTTCTAATGCTCTTTTTAGAGCATATAATTCACAAGTTTGAGCTGACCAATTTGAGGGTAATTTTCCTTTCTCAGTTTGCATGTTTCTCCCATCAACTACTGCATAACCTGACATCCTTTTCCCATGTAAACATCTGGAAGAGACATCTACATTTATTATTTCCCCTTCTGAGAGAGCTTGTTCTTCAAGATCTTCCCGAACCTTCGTCTGATATTGGATCATTTCCAAACAATTAGGAGTTAAGTCACTTTTTGGTTCTCCATACAAAAATTGAGCTGGGTTTAAACTTTTACTTACTTCTAGTGTCAAATCATGGCTGTCTATTAGGATTGCTTCAGTTTCTAACATTCTAGAATCTGAGAACCATTTCTCAGCTTTCTGGTTTAGCACATTTCGGACTGCATGAGGTGTGTACACAATTAGTTTGCTTCCAAAAGTAAGTTTACGGCTCTCTTCTACTAGGATTGCAGTAGCTGCTCCAGATTGAATACATACTGGCCAGCCATGACTCACTGGGTCCAGCATTTTTGACAACTATGCTACTGGGTTTTTTACTCCCCCCCACTCCTGGGCTAAAACTCCATGAGCTACTCTGCTTTCCACATTCACGTACAGATAAAAGGGTTTTTCTAATAATGGCAAGCTTAAAGCTGATACTGAGGCTAGTTTTAACTTTAATTCTTCTAATTTGCTATCATCTTCGTGGGTCCACTTTACTTCTTCACCTTCTACCAATTTCCCATATCAAAATTTTACTGCTTGTGTATAGCCTTCGATCCATAATCTACAATACCCCAATAATCCAAGCAATTTCTTAATCTCCCTTTTTGAAGGGGGGGGGGGGGGCGGGGAGAGATAGAATTCCTGCCATCCTCTCAGGGTTTAGCTTTCGGCTACCCTTGCTTATTAAATGTCCGAGGTATTTTACTTCTGATTCTACAAATTGCAATTTACCTTTTGATACTCTTAGTCCTTTTTCCCCAAGGAAATTCCGAAGTTTTATAGTAGCCTCTTTAACTTCACCTTCAGCTTCCCCTGATAACAAAAGATCATCAACATATTGGATAATTTGTATTCCTGGAGGAGTGGGGAAAGTTTGTAATACTGTTTCTAAAGCTTGCCCAAATAGGTTTGGAGATTCAGTAAACCCCTGTGGCAATTTTGTCCATCTCAGTTGCTTTCTCCCAGTAGTGGGATCCTGCCATTCAAAAGCAAAGATATTTCGGCTTTCCTCAGCTAATGGACAAGCCCAAAAAGCATCTTTAAGATCTACCACACTGAACCACTGGTGCTGGGGTGGAACTTTGCTTAGGAGGGTATAAGGATTTGCAACTACTGGGTAACGGGTCCGAGTTCTTTTGTTAACTTCCCGTAAGTCTTGTACTCATCTGTAATTCCCATCAGGTTTCTTTACGGGGAGAATAGGGGTATTATGAGGGGACATACAAGGTTCTAATGTCCCATCTTTTATTAGTCCTTCTATCACTGCTTTTAAACCTTCTCTTCCTTCTAAGCATATGGGATACTGATGCACACGTATGGGGCATTCTTCTCTCTCAATCGTGACCCTTATGGGGTCAATATCCAGTCCTCCCCTATTTCCTTCCCCAGCCCAGTAAACTTCTTTGTTTATTTTATCTTCATCCTCTAGGTTCAATTTTAGAACTTTGGCAGTCATTTTCCCTTCTTCAGGTATAACTCCTATTCCTAGCTTCACTTGTAAATCCCTCCCCAGTAAGTTGTTACCTGCTCCAGGGACTAACAAAACATTCCCCATCCAAATTTTAGTTTCTCCCTCAATCACCACATCTTTGATGACTGGACCTGTGAAACATTCTCCTTTTGCCCCTGTTACTTTTACAGTCTCTTTACTTACATCACAACCTGTTGGAATCCGTAATAGACAGGTCCTCTCTGCCCCCGTGTCAACAACAAACTCCAATTCTTCCTCCTGGGGACCTACTTTTAAGGTTATCACAGGCTCCAGATGGTATTTGTCCCCAAGAAAATAGAGCCTATGACTCCCCTATTCTTCTTCTGGGCCTATTTCTTGGAAAATTTTCTGGTCCTTCAATAGGTGAGGACGTTCTCTCCTGTAGTGCCCTTTCACCCCACAGTGATAACAGGTGTTCTTAAAGCGCTCTTGGGATTCTATTTGTACTGAGGTTTTGTGTTTTTCCTTTTCCCTGCCCCTAAACCCTGGATGCCTAGGGGTAGTATTCAGAGGCTCCAAATTTCTCTGGAAACTACTTCCTGCCATAGCTGCTACCAGGATTTTTGCTTCTTCTTTAGCTTTTTCTTCATCTCGTCTTACATAAACCTTTTGAGCTTCTTTGAAGAAATCATTTAAAGGTTTGTCATGCCAGTTTTCTATTTTTTCCAGTTTTTTCCTAATGTCTGGCCAGGCATGGGTGACAAAATTACCTCCTAAAAGGCTTTGCCCTGCTATTGTCTCAGGATCTATCCCAGAATATTGTTTCATATCCCTCCGGAGTCTTTCTAACCATTCAGTTGGGGTCTCCTCCTTTCCTTGTTGTCCTTCAAATGCTTTTTTTTGCATTTTGCCCTCGAGGTGCTGCCTCTTTTATTCCTTTGATTATCAGATTACGATAATCATTCCTATTTCTTTGTCCTGCCTCATCATTTTGATTCCAATTGGGAGGTACCATTGGCATTTTCTGGTCCCCTGGTGGTCCTTGCTGGTTTTCCTTTTCCCATATTTTCAAGCCAGCGACCCTAATCATCTGTCTCTCCTCTTGGGAAAATAAAATTTTCATTATTGATTCCATTTCTTCCCAAGTAAATATGTTGGGACCTAAAAATTGCTCCAATTGCTCTGCTGTACTTACAGGATCTTCTAGTAGCCCTTTTAGCTCCTTTTTAAAATCTCTGACTTCTGAGGAAGTCAAAGGGGCATTTACAAGTCCCATATATTTCCCCCTCCCATTGGGATTTCTCGTCATGGGAATGTCAGGAAAATTAATCCACAAACACCAGAGGTTTATGTCCAAAAAGGAGACAGAGGAGTCCTTTTTCTTTATTCGAATAAAGGGAGTGGCCATGGGGCATTCCCCTGGGGTCTCTCAAATTCTTGGAGGGCGCAGCCTCCTTTTTATCCTAATTCCCGGCCGCTTGTCCCTTCTCTCTTTCCCCATAGGCTGAGGTACTTGAGAGGTACAGACTTCCCGGAACGCCTGATACCGGCGGTGATACCTTTCTCCCCCCCCCATGCATAATCCCTTCTTAACTTTTATAGAATTCATAGTGTTCTTTTAGTGCCCCTTTGATCTTCTACTGGAATCCATCCCATTGTTTCTGTCGTCTCTCACTGATAGTACATCTTATCAACTGACCCACAGCTTGTTTGTAAAGACAAACCTGTCATTCCTCTCAATCCCTCCTCTTTTAATTTTTGTTAATAATTGTCTTTACAAACTTTAGTTATCATTGACTTAATTTCTTGTTCTTGGGTCTTTTTTGGCTTTGCAATTATTTGCAGGGGCATCACTCTGTGCCCTTTTGTAGCCATCTCTGGGTCAGTAGGCACTGCTACTACCTGCATTCCTTTGATCACATGTTGAATGAGTTGTATGAAGCAAGGGATCATGCATGGTAAAAAGATTAGAGTTGCTACAACACATAAGAGGAAAAAAAGCATTTGTTTGACCCATAGGCCACCAGGTAACCATGAAAACATGTCCCATTCCCATCCTTTCCATGTTTGGACCGGTACATGGGCTAACTTTCTTATTCCTTTTGTTATTTGTTTCACTACCTTTCCATTGTCATCTATTTGCAAACAGCAGTTTGAGTCATTAAATTTTCCACACACCCCCCCTTCTTCTGCTAATAAGTAGTCTAATACCATCCGATGTTGAAATATTGCATTTCTCATCTGAGTAGACTGGTCAGCAAGAAGGTCAAGAGCTGTAGCTGTCTGGTTGATTATTATTTCAAAGACAGCTTGCAACCTAATTATCCGATTTAGATTATAAATGGGTTCTCTGGCACCTGATATTAATTCATTTGGGTTCCAGGTAGCTGGTCCATAGTGTTGTATGATTCGTTCAGGTGGCCATTCATCTTTTCCCCACTTTTGGGTGCTCTTTCCAACCAGGGATGTATCAATGGACCGCTTTTCTCTAATTAGATCATCATATACTTTGATTCCTAACTGATTTCCCTGAACTTGTGGTAGCAGAAAGAACAATGGTCTAATATACCCCACATAACATATTCCTGACCAGTTTGGGGGTAGCTTGCGGTAAGCATTTTGGCCACAAATCCAGTAATGCCCTTTTAGAGCCCAGGTCCCATTAGCGAAGGGACCTTTTTAATTTTCATCATCAATTGGTGGGTTAAAATACAGCTTGCTTCCAGGGCCTAGTGGTCCACCAACAATAGTTGCCTCGCCATAAGAATCACAATATTTACATTTCCAAGCTCTTACATGAGGCTTTCACTTGCAATCACATCCCAGATCTGTTTTATTAGATCTGGACCAGAACTTACTGAAAAGGGTTCGAGTTCCATTCCGGTGTTGCCATTTCCACTGATAGTCTCGGACAACATGGGTCGGACTTGTGGAATTATCCCGGGGGCAGCTTAAAAATAAAGGGTCAAAAAACTTATCCTTCCCCACTGCTTTACAGCCTTCAAAATCTTTTTGGTAATTATGGAAGGAACACCTTACCCAGCTACCATTAGTGAGTTTAACATGTGTTTGATTCCATCTGCCTTGATATCTGGAACAGTCATAAGGAGGGCAGTTGGGGGTCCAACAATCTAAACCTAAAGATAAAGTCTAGTCACAAACGCTCTTTCCTACATATGTGCTCTCTGTTCTGTTTAGGCAATAAATGCCTCTTTCAGAAGAATGAAGCTGCCATGGACTTCCTTCTTTGTCCCAAAATCCTGTTTCATTATGGACTTCACTCAGGGTGCTAACCCACCATTTAGGCTCGACTGGGCTGGCTACCCATGGCCAGCTTTCAGATCCCCCCGGCCCCCTGCAGACCTAACAGTTCTTAAGGTTAAAGGTTTTTGCTACTTGTTCTCCTAAAGTAAAAAATTATTTTCCCACTTTAGACTCCAACTTAACTGAAAATATAAAGGTAAAATTATTAAGAGAGACATTCTAATAGTGTTACAATCTAATTTCTAATTTTCAATTTCACGTTGTCTTCTACACCACCTGTGGCAAGTGAAAGCACAGAAACAGTTTAGCATAAAGAAAGCAATGACAGCATGGATTGGCTCCTAGTGTCTGGAGATTTGAGAGTAGGGATGCCCATACAGACTATTTCAGCAGTCAGTCTGTGGGTAGGCACTCAGGGCTTCCCCCGATGTCGACGCACCAGCTACTGCTCCGGGCCACTCCTGCGGAGTGTCAGTCGCGGCTTCCCATCCTTCTCCTCCAGCGGAGATGTCCAAATCTCTGGAGCTTTAGAGACCTTGACCCGAGTGTGATGTGTCCACCCGTGTTCAGCTGTCTTGACGGCTGTTTCTGTAGTCAGTAACACCTGGAAAGGTCCACGCCACTTAGCCACCAGGGGTGCTTCTTTCTACTCCTTAACTAGGATCCAGTCTCCTGGCTGGATATTATGCACAGCAAAGTCCAAAGGCAGGGTCTGTGTCAGCTGAGCTTCCTGTCGAAGAGATTTCACAAGAGACAGTATCCGAGCCACATACTGTTTTAGATATACATCACTTATCTCTACCCCCGCCCCAGGCTGAGAATTACAAGGATAAGGAATTCTAAACATCAATTCAAAGGGAGATAGTTGAATATCTTCCCTAGGTCTGGCTCTTATTCTTGCTAAAGCCAGTGGTAAGAGCCGCAGCCATGGCATTTTGGTTTCTATCACTAGCTTCAGAAGATGTTTTTTTATTTCTCCATTCATCCTTTCAACTTGGCCTGAGCTTTGGGGATGCCAGGGAGTGTGGAGGTTCCATTGTATCCCTAAAGCAGTCATTACTCCTTTAAGAATTTTTCCAGTAAAATGAGTTCCTCTATCTGAGTCTATTGCTTCTACCATCCCATATCTTGGAATTATTTGTTCCAAGAATACTTTAATAACTGACCCTGTGGTTGCTGAAACAGCAGGGAAGGCTTCTGGCCATCCTGTTAATTGACATATTATTACCAAAAGATATTTAAATTTCCCCACCCGGGGCATCTCAGTAAAATCTACCTGGCATCTTTGGAAGGGACGTACGGCCCAAGGCCTTCCACCCCTGGCCAGTTTCTTTGTAGCTTTGTTATTTGTCTTAGCACAAATCAAACAACTATCAACAGCTCGTTTTGCTAGAACAAAAAGACCCACAGCAGTATACATCTTGAGGAAGGTCTTTGCCATCCCTCCGGAGCCTCGGCACCTCCCCCATGAAGCTGCTTTAACAACTGCGATGTCGGAACTCTCGGCATCTGCTCACCATCCCTTGCAAACTAACCACCTCTCTTTCTCTCTGCCTCACTCTCCACAACTATCTCAAGGTCCTTCAGTGAAAAAGACAACCTTTCTGGCAAGGGGGCAGTCACCGGGAGCAAGGGAAACATTTCAGAAACCTCCAGCAACAATGCAGCTCCCCGCCTCTCCATCAACTAGTCCGCTTCTCCTTGCCTCCCCCGAGCACTCTGCCCGGTGCCCTCTAATGTGCATCATTGCTACTTCTTTTGGCAAATTCACCACCTCTAACAGGCAGGAGATTAAACTCTCACGAACCAACGTCCTTCCTTTGCAGGTTAATAAACTTCTTTCTTCTCACAGTTTCTTAAATGTATGTATCACTTTATATACATATTTAGAATCAGTAAAAACATTTACTGTCTTGTCTCGGTATAATTCACAGCCACTCACAAGAGCACACAGCTCTGCGTCTTCCTTCTATCACTTTTGAAGACTCATCAATAAACACGTTTTCTCTTTCAGGCCATGGAATGTCTCGCAAATTATTCTTTGCCCTAGTTTGTAGATCTATTACTTGAATACAATCATGGAATTTGCCTTGGCTCCTCTCTTCAGGGCCATTCAAACAGGAGGCTGGGTTAAAACTTTCTCTGCTTTTAAATTCTAAATCCTCCTGTTCTAATAGACACATCTCATATTGTAACAACCGAGAGCTGGTCATTCACTTAGAGGCTCTTTCAGTTAACAAAGCTTTAATCTGGTGTGAAACTTTAACAATCAGATAACCCCCCCTTGTCAGCTTTCTAGCCTCAGCGACCATCAGCGCTGTGGCTGCACAGTTTTGCAAACAATGGGGCCAGCCTCTGGCCACCGGGTCTAACATTTTTGAAAAATAGGCAACAGGTCTTTGTGTTCCCCCATGCTCTTGAACTAAAATTCCTTTTGCATGGCCTTGTGTAACATCTACATATAATTCAAAATCTTTTTCTATATCTGGAAGAGCTAGGACTGGGGCTTTAACCAATTTGTCTTTTAACTTTTTAAAACTTTGTTCTCCTTCTGGTGTCCATACTACAACATTAGGACTGTCTTGTGTTAAAAAGCTATATAAAGGTCTGGCCACAACAGAAAAGTCTTCTATCCACACTCGGCAGTATCCTACCAACCTTAAAAACTGCCGCAATTCCCTTTTTGTTTGGGGTAATGGTACTTGTAGAATTCCTTGTATCCTTTCTGGATCAATACACCGTAACCCTCCAGTTAAAATATGCCCTAAATATTTGACCTGTTTCTCTACTAACTGTGCTTTCTTTTTAGACACTCTAAGTCCTTTTTTAGCAAGAAAATTAAGCAGTTTCACAGTAGCTCTTTTAACCATTTCTTCTTGTTCTCCTGATAACAATAAATCATCTACATACCGCAACAACTTAACTTCTGAGGGTGGAGCAAACTCTTTTAACATTTTTCTTTTGTGAAGTTTGCGCAAACAGGTGACTTTGTATAAACATGATTTAGTTCAGTAGCAAGTAATGCCACTGTTTCAAGCTAATTACATTACATTTCTCTATTTTTTAGTAACTAACCACTCTCCATCTCAATTTTTTGCATCAAGTCCATCCTAGGTGTATGGAGGTGACTAACAAATTAACTTCTATTAAGGAAACTTTAATATTTATAACATTTTATAACCTTTAACATTTAAAACTTTTATTAAGGAAAGAAACAAGATACTTTCCTTTAAAGTTTTCCCATAACTTCCACAGAGGAAGTGCATGACAAATACCCAGGCCTTCCATAGGACACTATTTTCACAAGGTTGTAGCTACAGAATTTGCTTTAAGGCTACAACAAACTACAGAGTGGTGGGCGTGTTCCCCACAAGGTATGACTTGCCGCATTGGCTTCATAACTGAAATTTGCCAATTCTGGCTTTTTTACAACAAAACATACAAAAAGCAGAGGGGTGTGGTCCCCTCCAAACTGGAGCCATTCTGCACAAAACTTTATGTAGACAAATTAATTAAATCTTCAAATTAATTTACTACAATTTTTACAATTCTTTCAGAGAAAGATGTGTTCAAACTTCTGAGCACACAGAAGAAACCACAATTCTCACAACTCTTTTGAACGATCAAAAAATTCTTTAGACAATTTTCCCCCTCGGGGATAAAAATTAAGGTGAATCGAGAGGTCTTTGTTTCTACTAAGACACACACCTCTCCTCGATCCAGACTCACTTTAAAAGTTGACAACGGCTCTAGGTTGGTGGATATAATGAGAGCCTTTGACACTTAACAATCCATTTATCTTATCTTCTGGACTTTCTCGACAGTCCAGCTGTTTTTGGCTATTTTGCAGACATTGCCGTTTTCAGTGTCTTACGCCCTGAAGACAGCACACTGATCTTTTCCCAGCCGCTGTTTGGCTTGGGTCTCCCCTGCTGGGGAGAGAAAGCTTCTGCTACTTCCTTGTGCCTGATCCCGTCCTCTCTGTCCCGGGGGACCCCTTGGACCTTGCGGTTTTTCCCTCTTTGGCCTGAAAAAGGCCATCACCTTCGTCTTTCCTCCTTGTGCTCACTCTATTTACCACACACCAAATACCAGAGCCAGTTCCTGTCCTGCCACATTGTCCAAACAGCTCCTCCCCACTCCAGTGTTCCTGGTGGGCACGGCCGGCAGCACCACAGGCGGCCGGGGTGTCCCGCAGCCTCAAAGGGCCGG
This sequence comes from Poecile atricapillus, assembly GCF_030490865.1. Classification (NCBI taxonomy): domain Eukaryota; kingdom Metazoa; phylum Chordata; class Aves; order Passeriformes; family Paridae; genus Poecile; species Poecile atricapillus. The sequence goes on from NC_081289.1 coordinate 72,542,056, forward strand.
CAGCTGCTGCTGCCCCTGCCCGGGGCCGGTGGGGTCAGGCACTGCCCAGTGCTGAGTTCCAGCAGCCTCACAGGCCCCCAGCCTGTGCTCCTGGTCCTGCTCCTCCACTCCTGGTTCTTGCTTCAACCACATCTCTCCACACTCTTCATTAACCAATTCTGTTCCAGCACACTAACACAATCCATCCATCTCCTGCTGCCCGTACAAACCACATTAATCCACATTCTCTTTTAATTTATCTTTTCCAGCTCTCCTCTAGACACCTTCACAGAACTCAACACAAATGAATTCTGTTTTCTAAGGTGGCCATATAAGTCCATTTGGCAACTTATACTCTGGCCATACATAATAACAATATTTCACCATCATCTCTATAGTTACTTCTGTGTGAATGCATAATCTGTCTCAAGATCTCAGCATTCTCCCCAAGGGACTCTCCGGGGGTATTGTGGGATCGTCATCCCTTTTGCCGAGACCCCTTCCCGGCTGTACCCTTGCAACCCTCCATGGGTGCCCTGTTTAGCCTGTGCTACCCTCCATGGGTGCCCTCCCAGGCTTGCCTGTGCTACCCTCCCTGGGTGCCCTCCCAGTCTTGCTCCCCGAAGATCCCATTTTACTCACCGGTGAGATTTTCAGTGGTCCTTCCCTGTGGACTCTTCACGGACCCCCCTGGTCCGCCACTCGTCTGTCTCCTGGACAGTCTCGGGAACCCAATCGATCGCCCGGTGCTGGCCGCCACCAAGGGGAGCTGATCACCGAAACTGGGTGAGGCGTGCCTTCAGCTCCACTCGCTGCCTGCCGCCCCGGACGGTGGAAATATCCCGGACCGAGCCCCCAAAAATTGTCAGGAAAATTAATCCACAAACACCAGAGGTTTATGTCCAAAAAGGAGACAGAGGAGTCCTTTTTCTTTATTCGAATAAAGGGAGAGGCCATGGGGCATTCCCCTGGGGTCTCTCAAATTCTTGGAGGGCGCAGCCTCCTTTTTATCCTAATTCCCGGCCGCTTGTCCCTTCTCTCTTTCCCCATAGGCTGAGGTACTTGAGAGGTACAGACTTCCCGGAACGCCTGATACCGGCGGTGATACCTTTCTCCCCCCCCCATGCATAATCCCTTCTTAACTTTTATAGAATTCATAGTGTTCTTTTAGTGCCCCTTTGATCTTCTACTGGAATCCATCCCATTGTTTCTGTCGTCTCTCACTGATAGTACATCTTATCAACTGACCCACAGCTTGTTTGTAAAGACAAACCTGTCATTCCTCTCAGGAATAAACTAGTAGCCTTTCTGTATTGTTTTGGGGAGGAGTCAGGGGAAACCTGCTTTTGAACTAAGTTTCCTGTATTTTGGTATGGTACCTCTCCGTTAAGGGAGAAATTCTTTAGGACCGCTGCGTCCATGGCAGAGGTTGATGGGATGGTGAAGGCAGGGATCCGTCCCGCCGCTGAGTCCTCCAAGGGGGGGCCGTAGGCAGGAACTGGTAGCGGAACCACCGAGAGAGCGGAGTCTCTCGGCGGGAAGCAAAGCGGGGCGTGGACAGTCTGCACGTGTCTCCTGGGGCAGGAGCAGCGGTGCCCAGCGCAGCCGGCACGGACACAGCCACCGGGGCCGGGATGGCCGGGGCAGCTGCGGGAAAAGTGGCCGGGGGTGGGACAGCGGGGGTGCCCAGTGCGGGCAAAGCAGCCGGGGCCGGGGCAGATGGAACGCCCGGCAGGGCCGGCGGGTTGCCCAGTGCGAGCCACGCGGCTGCAGCCGGGGCAGGCGGGACCCCCAGCGGGACATCTGCAGCAGGCGGGGGGCCAAGCAGGAGAGGAGGGGGTAACACTTCTAAAGGGTCCCAGCTTTTCTCTTTCCTTTTTTCTTCTTGTTTTGTCTTTGAGAATTCTGATATTTCTAGAATTTTTACTCTCTCAGAGTTTGTGTCCCCCAATATCCAGCATGCTGCATATTCTTTCTCCTCTGCATTAAACGGTTCTTTTGAATTTACAAAGACGTTTAAAGCCTGACAAATCCAAGTTTCAAAAGAACCATATCTAGGCCAACAAACGTGGTCAGATCTTACTTCCTTGTTTGCCCATTCGATCATGCAAAAATTAATCATCTTTCCTCTATCCTTTTTCCTTGTACTTGGGGTAATATCCCAATTAGCTAACGTAACTCCCAAAGGGCTATCTTGGGGTATTTCTTCTAGCAATTTCTTTTTACCTTTGTTTTTCCCCAAACCCGACTTACTGGTTTTTTGCCCCACTTTTTTTATTTTATTTTTTTTTTTATTTCTGCAGTTGCTTTTTAGTTTGTAAAGGATACCACAGATAACTCTCACTTTCTTGTGTTTTAGTAACAAATTTATCTTCCCCCCCAGGGAAGCCACAGGGTAGCATAGTCACTCTATGAAGGCCCAGTGGTGAGGAAACGTAAATAATAAACTGAATCTTCTTTTTTCTTTTGGGAGAATAACAACTTCTTCCATGCAAGCATTAATGTATTATAAGACATTTTCTAGTTAGCCTGGAAAAGTAATTTCATCAGGCGCAAAAGGAATTCAAAGAGAGCAAAGCAACTATCTGCCCTGTCAGACAGTGATGATTGCTAGTTCTAACTACTAAACAAAAGAACAAGCTGAAAATGTTCATCTAGAAACCTTAAGTGCTTGCTAGTTGTTGTTGTGGAAAGAGCTTTCCTTTTTATTTCTAATTCTTCATAAAATATATGTTATACATGACAAGAATTCCATTCATGAGAAAGATTTCTGGAAATGAAAACAGTATTTAAGAGTATTTAATGGTGTACTCAGAATTAATGTTATGCTATTGAAAGGTTAAAAAGCCCAAGGATTGTCTCACTGTCATATTCATACAGCTGGTTGTTTTAATTATTTTCCTCAAAGGATTTCAGATTACAGGACTGTCCTGGGCAGGTAATAAATATATTCATTTTTGGATGAGTTGTATTAGTGGTTCCCTTATGAGATTAGATATTTATTGCCTTGGATGGCTTTGCATTTTTCAAAAAGGTATTTGTATTTCTTTGGGAAGTGGGAGTGCCTGTATGTGATCCTGTTTACTCCATTGAGACAGCTTTGATTTTGCTTCCCAAAATGAAAAAAGCAGAAGACTGTAGCAGAAACTAAGCACAGAAGACATTTAATATATTGCTGTTGGTCTTTGCTATACTCATCCTAAAATTGTGTGAAAATGTCGGGGTGTTCTCTTCCCTTCATTTTCCCTTCCTGCTTTCCTGACAAATTCAGTATTTTTTCATATTTTCTACCACTTTTATGACCTTTGAATATGTTCTTTCCACTCCAGTCTGATAATCTTATATTGATTTATGACTGTACTGATACAATGGTTTACATCCTTTATCTTCATGGCATTTGAGATACAGCTTTCTATTATCTTAATGAAGTTTCAAAGTTGCTTGTATGTGCTAAAAGTATGAAGAATTGGATTTCTACTGCATGCTGCTGTTGCTTAAATTTATTTATAACTTGATCCAGTTTATTGCGCCACTGATTAATTCACTGTAAATAAATGAGGCATGGCTTGGGGAGTTGGACTGATGGAACTGTAGGCCTATTTTGGCCAGCTATCCATTCATATATAACCACGCAAAACAAATTCTTAAAATAATTTAGAGTGGGTTGTGCTGCCAAGGCAACTGGACAATTTTCTGTGTGCTGTGCAGGTGTTTAGGCACAGTTTGAATGCACCTGAAAGTATTAGCATGGCTGAATGAACTGCATCCACCAAGAGCATAGAGATTTTTATCTGTGCCGGGTCATGGTTGTGGCCCCTGCAGGACTGGGATTTATTCACCTCTTTTATTTACCTACTGTGTGTAATTAGATAAATTTTATGAAATGTTTTCTTACTCTGCTGCTATATTATGCAATATTAGAACTGCAAGCGTTAGAAATGAATTGGGGAATTTTGCAAAGCTGTGAGAATGAACTTTGCAGGCTTGTTTTCAGCCACATCCGGCCCAGCTACCACACATATGATGCATCTCTTTTGATTTTAACATTGCCCAGATGCAGCAATTAATTTTTCTTTGTGTTCCAGAGCGAGCTGCCCATCCTCCTAAACTTATACCAGAGAATGGCAGACGGCCATGTGCTTGCCAAAGAGCCAAACGTTCCCCTGGAAGGATTAGCTTGGACAGAGTTTTGTGTGCTCTTGTATGAGTTGTTGTTGAATGCAATGAGAATGTTGAGAGAATGTTGAAGCCCTGATCTTGAACTTCCACAATGCGAATGAGAGGGTGAGTGTCCCGAGTCACCAGCTGCCTCTTCTGAGTTCAGTGACATTTGTTCACACTGCAGTCTTGTTAAAAAGGACCGATATTCATCCCCCTGCAAGGATTTGAATGTTTACAAATGAATACCATTAACAGTGGCTTGTCCACTGCTCAGTTTGATGGAGTTGCTGCAGGTATTTAGATGTGACTGGAGCGTGCATCAAGTCTCTCAGCTCCACTTTCTCTGCAGGGCATTCTGAAAGGACTATCTGATGCTAGCCACAGGGAGCTAATTAAAAGATAATAAATCCATCTTACTGATGAAGAAATTCCCAGAATGTAGTCATTTACCATCATAAAGCAAGTCTTTGTTTTACCACAGTCCAGGGCCAAAATACACTTTCTGCAGAAATGCCATCTTAAAATTATGCGCTTATTTGAAAGAATACCAAGGTAGGATTTTTTTTTGTTTGCTTAATTGTAACTTTTGGATCATGACATTTTTATTTAGAAACACAATAGAAATACCTATTACAAAACATATCAGTATTTGTGTGAAGGAAGAGTTGTTCTTTTCTGAGTGATTTTAATGCAAGTGAGCTTATGTGGCCTTTCTCCCCAGAAATAATTGTGTTTTTAGGAAGGAAAAACCCCCTTTTTCAATAAGTCAGCTGGCTCCAGAGGCTAAGCTATGCCATTTTTTAAGGTTTCACTTTGTGTTCAAGTTTATTTCTCTTTTAAAGTAGAGAAAAGGGAAGGAAAGGGAAGGGGTTGAATATTGTTGGCAGTGTTTATGGGGCTTGTGTCTTACTGTTGCTTGCTTTTTAATTAAGTATTGTTATGAAGACTTACTGTGAGGTCTCTAGGGCACTTCTCATGTACTTAGCAGCTTTTCTGGGATTTTACATTTTCGGTGTTATACAAACCTTTTTTTCCTACAGATCTGTGTTGTCACACTATATCAAGAATGGCAGAAGCATGACACAGACTCTCCAGCTGGGTTGAACAAGAGAGCACCTTTTATTATTCCTGATCTTCTTTTATAGACAGCTCTGAGAAGGTCCAAGAGGTAAAACTCTCATTGGTCATTAAACTAACACATCACCAATATTGGACAGTCGTGTGACTTAGTTTCACACAGGCTCAAGCTAATGCCTGAAGCCTAAAAATCTCTTATTTGACCACTGTCAGTTCCCATACTATGTGATCTATCTGGAAGTATCTTGCTGATATTTTCTAGTAACAAAGTGCAGGTGAGTGATGAAAAACCAATATGACCACGGACAAAGACCCTCTAACTAATAAAAGTTAGAAAGTGGTCTATTTATTCACCAGTGGGCAGCGTCGGAATCATCCCCAAAAGGTGTGACCACCTCAAACAAGGTTCTCTTCCCTCTATTTCCCAAAATCTCACATACAATAAGTATGCATAACCTCAGCACCTCCCATCCCCATTCAGTACTAAAATGAGGCTATTGGTTCTTCATGCGTGCGCAGGTCCCTTGATTTGGGTCAGTGGTCTCTAATTGGGTCAGTGGTCCTCGAAGGAAGAATTAAGGCTTTCATCAGGTCCCTGTGACCCTTTGGCACGATCCAAGGGCCCCTGCTTGGTGATTGATTGGTATTGAGTCCAGGTGATGGTCATTGTTCTCTCTGGTTTCAATCTGTTCTTCTAACGCTTCACTTATTCCATTTTCCTCTATAAACAAGCTCGTAATAGCAAACAATATAAGAATTAGCTCTGGCTTAAGCATCTAATAATCATTAACTTACTATTTCCTTATTGGACTTTTATCTTGATCATTATAAATTTCTTCTACCTCCAGCTAAATCTTAACCCTTCAAAAATCATGATTCATTTTCCCACTCCTTTTTCAAGGTTAGTAAATTCTTTTACTACTATACAGATTCTTCTTCAAAGCAAAGCTGTGTGGTAGGTGTCCTTTAAGACTGTACCATATGTTCTTGATATTGGAGTTAAAGCTGCTACTTGCTTCAGCATTCTCTATTTCCAAACATAAATTATAACAGACAGAGTCAAATGTATACTAATTAAAGTAAGCAAAACAACAATTGGGTGAACCAAGGTATTAAGCAGACCAGTTGCAGTTGGTGACCACCCAAAAAGCACATCTCACCAATGATGGGATGGGCTTTCTTCTAACTTTTTTAATACTCTCTGTATATTCTCTGTCATGATGTACTGTAATCAAAGTTTTCTTCCCTTCATTTTTAATTTCTTCAATTTGTTGTGTTTCAATAATTGTTCAACTAAAGTTAAGTTCTTCCCTATAGGCACGGGTGATTTCTTGCACAGTAGTCAAGTTCACCTTTATATGTTGGTGCAATACGATAGGTGCCTGGTAGGAAAAATAACATCCTTCAATTTTGACAAAGTTACAAATGCACAAATTAAATTGAGTTTCATTGACAATGATCTCATTTACCATTATAGTGTGGCATCCTGTCCTAATGCAGACACAACCTTGTCCTTTATACACAAGCAGGGTTGTTTGATTAATGGGATGCATTTCAAACGCTTTGCTCTGTATTCAAACAAGTATTTTTATCATCACTTACATTATCTTCACATATAAACCCAAAATTCTCTTTCATTGAAGAGGGTTCTAAATTAATGGTTTGCCACTTTCCTTCAACTTTCCATGCCCACATTCCATGCTCAGAAGGATATAGTATGGTCTCTTCATGATTTAGTCCCAAAGCAACAACTGGATGTATCAAATTCATTGATGCATCATAAATAGTCAAAACAAAAGCTGTTACCATCCTTGTCACCGGGCTGTAAGTAAAATTAACTAAAACCCACTAAGATTGGAGTTCTCTTTCTAGATCTGAGGCAATATCCCAAACAAATTTTATGAATTTCAGTATGGAATATGCCTTCTCCTCTGTCCCTGATGGCTGAGGCTGCTTCTGATTACATCTATAACTGTGCCTGTGCACACCCAAGTGCCAAAGGAATATTTTCACTAGCTGCACCAAAGGTATTAATTATGACTTGCTGATCCTGCTCTTCTATATTTTCCCATTCTGGTGATATTTTAGACAACTTCCACTGGTTGGTACCTATTGCCGATACAGAAGATTGTAAAGGTTGTTTCAGTTTAACTATACCACTACTAATTACTGTCAATTTATTCATTAATATTTCTGAATCCATGGTGTTTAGAACCCCTAGTCCCATCTCCAATAATCCAGTAACATATCTCTTCTGTTTGGACATATAAGGTAGATGCCTCTGCAAGCAGTGGGCTAATCCATAAAAGAGGTCCTTAAAAATGGAGCACACCCAGGCTGAATTATCAGAGGCATTTATCTGTATTGCCATCTCTACTCATTTTAATCACTATTTGGATTAACTAACAATTTTTGAATTCCTGTCTTCTTAACAGCATATTGCCCAGTTTTGGTAATTATGGGGGTTAGGGGTTCTAAAGTGTTTTGAGTCATCCATTGTGGTTCTTTTAAGGTTAGCACTGGCTGAGGTGGTTGAGTTATCATCATTTCATCTTTTCAGGGAACAGTACAAACTTGAGCTATATTAAAATCAATCTTAAAGTCCTTAATTGCACATCTTTCTATTTTGAGACTAATCTCAGAACATCTAGTTACACATTTGTCACAGCATTCACAGCCCTTTCAAATAGGTTTCATGGGTTTCTGATGAGATTCATGGAATCCATCTTGGACAAATGCATATTTACATCCCCAAACATTTCTTCTTTCCCACACAGTTGCATTTGTGACTTTTAATATCTGAATCAGAGACTCATGGGTGTCAAAATCATAAGTTTTCCTTGGCACTCGTATTATACCAGTCACATAATATACAAGCGGTACTGCATTAGCTATGGCTATAGTGATGATCATAAATGTCACAACTCTCTTGATTATCTATTACAACTATATAAAATTTTCTATTTTTCAGAGAGTTGCTATACTATTCTTATCATCTCACCCGCACTCTTATTTATTTTCCCGAGAAAGTTAGTTTCAGTTCAATATCACCCAGTATAACTTTACAGAGTCCTTCAGGAGCTTTCTTCACTCGGGAGTGATGGATCCAGGCACTTTGTTTCTTGATCTTGATTGCAGTAAAGGTGGTGAGAAACACTTGGAATGGTCCCTCCCACTGTGGTTCCAAAATTTTTTCTGCAAAAGACTTAACATATACATAATCCCCAGGCTGTACATCATGTACTTGTCCATCTAATTCTCTGCTTCAAGCCCCAGCCACGTTTCTCAGTTTTTCTAAGTTGTTTGTTTAGGGCTATCATATATCTGTGTAAGGTTTCTTCCCCTACTTGAGTGGGTGCTGTCCCTTCTTGAATTCCAGATGGCCTTCCATACAATATTTCAAAAGGGCTTAGTTTTTCTTTTACTCTTGGCTTAGTCCGAATTTGTAATAATGCTAATGGAAGAGCCTGAGGCCAATGTAGCTTTGCGTCTTGTATGAATCTTATAATTTGCTGCTTAATCAAATGATTCATTTTCTCCTCTTGGCAGCTTGACTGAGGATGATGTGCAGTATGAAGTTCCCAGTCTATGCCTAAATGGCAGCTAATCTGCTGCACAATTTTTGAAATAAAATGTGTCCCCCTATCTGAGGACATTGTGGCTGGGACTCCAAAGCATGGTATTATTTCTTGTAACAATGCTTTGGTTACCTCTTGTGCTTTGGCAGTTTTGGTAGGGAAAGCTTCTGGCCACCTTGAAAAGCTATCTGTTAACACCAATAAGTATCGGTACTCTCCTTTCCTGGATAATACTGAAAAATCAATTTGCCAATGCTGCCCAGCTCCATATCTTTTCCCAGTTTGCCCAAGCTTTGGTTTAGGAGTATTTTTGGGATTGGTTTAGAGGCAAAGGCTGCATTAGTGAGTTACCTGAATTACTGTACTTTATAAGTTTCTGGCTATGATTCTTTGAAATAACTGCAAGGACCACCTGGAAACCCCAATGTGTTTTCTCATGTTCTTCTCTCACTAATGACCATAACACGTAAGAGGGGATCACAAGCCTTTTTTCCCTTTCACCTGTAATAGCCCACCTCTTTTGATTTTAACTTCAGTTTTCTTTCCCAATAAGTCCCTTGTCCTTTCTACTATACCGTAGCTTACCATAAATGGGGTCTTCATTTTTCATGCAGGAACAGAAACGACACAGAACCAATATGATTATCAGATTGTTTGTTTATTCTCTAAGTTTGGTTACATATATACTGTATACAAATCTGTTCATACGGGTATCTCTTCTACAATTGTTTGCATGTATTGTTTACGTGCCCTTATAAGCATTTTTATTGGATAATTACATTTGTGTATATGGGACCACAACTTGCTCAACTTCTCTATTTCTCATTCTGTTTAGCTCTTACTTTGTGCTCTTTTGCTGACCACGAATGTTCCTTCTCTGTCTGATAACCTTGACCTTTTTCTTAACTTTCTCTTTATGGTCAAATTTCTTCTAATGCAGCTCAGGCTACTATATCTCCCCTTCTTTTCTTTAAAAATTGAGTAACTAAATTGTGCAACATTTGTTGCATCATAACAATGTGCATTTAATATGTACATTATGTATGTACATATATGATAAATGTTACATAATTATGTACATTTAACAAGGTACATAATGTAACATTTAGGCATTGTAACAAACAAGGAAGAATCAGCAGAAAACTTAGAAATACAATCCGTAACATTATTGCCCTCTTGACCAAGATCTGCCACCAACCCCTTAAACCCAAACTTGCAAGCCAGTCTGAAAAAGGATCATGTCTTTCTCTAATAGGCTTCATATTTTCATGTCGTCCGGCCAATTGTTTATGAATATTTTGGGAGTGCTCAGATAAATTAAAACAACACATTCCTTCAAAATGTTCACTTGTGCGTGTCCATGTGCTAGTAACAAAAAATTTATACCTGCACGATTCTGCAGGGTGGCATGCCTAATACTATCAGCATCAGTTAGCAACTCAGTCAACACTTTCTTAGTCAAATGCAACTGTTTGTCTCCCCAACAGGCAAGACGAGCTTTATTTTTCACATTCGTGGCAGCCATTCCCTCTGGTAAAAGGAAAGATGTTGCTATGAGAGTTGCCAATGATGGTAAATGCACATTAGCATTACAAGTCTCATCAAAATTCCAAATGGATGGATGTGATCTTTGATGATGACTTTGACTGGTGTTCAATAACTTCCTCATGTGGGGAGCAAATAATGTTAGTGGACCAAGAGACCATGGTCCACAGTGATGGTTTGGCATTTAAAAAAAAAAAAAAAAGTAGAAAATGTGGAAGTGAAGGCTTTGAGAGAGGCTGCTGGGAGTTTCTTCTCTGCTTGAGATCAAGCCAATAGCTGGCCATTTCTCTGAACTGACACCATTTTTGACCACTAAAAAGTAAGATCACTTTTGTGAATACCACTTTCTAAACCTAAGCCTGGGAATTTCTGGCTCTCTTTTTGTTACTGGCCTGGAAAGGTAACAGCATTCCGGCTGGCCTCTGCTTCCGCTGCGGCCTGTCCGGCCTGGTGGGAGGGGGCTGGCCTGGACTCCAGCGGCTCCTGGGTGGAGAATGGAGATTGTGGAGCTTCCCCTGGCTCCAGGCTTACCCAGACTCCAGTAGCTCCTGGACAGAGGATGGAGACTGAGGGGCCTTCCCCAGCTGCAGGTGGGGCCGGGCTCTGCAGTGGCTTCCAGCTTTGGGCTGGGCTGGGCCACAGCTGCTGCTATCTCGTCCCCATGGCCCGCACAGACGGCTCCAGGCTGAAAACCATCCACTGCCTTCCAGTTGCTGCTGAGCTGAAATCCGACACCATGAATACCTAGCCCTGGCCTGGGCAATATTTAACTCTTTCACTACACAGATGAGACCTGCAGATTTAATCCCCTTCTCCAGAGAGAGGAAAGAGAGAGTGAACAACATCTAAAGAGAAAACATAAAACACCAAAGTCAGTGAAGGAAGGAATCAAGCCTCAGATGGAAGGAGAAGGTGGAGATACTTTAATAAGCTGAAGTATTCTTTCACTAAGGACATGGAGATGGACAATAAAGTTCTGAAAAATACTTCCATTAATTCATTAAAGAGTCCTGGGGAGAATGAAGTATTCCAACTGTAAATCTAAGTATCCATTGATGAAGCTAAAAAGATAGTAGCATAGTTGTGATCCCATGAGATGATTGAACAGAGAGAGAGAAGTGAGAGTTGATGAAGATCCTTGGCCCCCAGGGAGAGAGGAAAACCTCTGCTCCCAGAGATGATTACAGAGACAGATGAAGAGAACCTTTGCCTATAAACAACTCAAACTAATACCCTTGAGTTCATGGCCCATGAACACACCTCTGAGTGGTGTGAAAATGGGAGGAAAGCATGATGGCAGAATTTCTCCACAAGAAAACTGTTTTTCTTGTGGAGCACACTACATGGAATAACAAGACAGAACTCCTCTCTCTACGAAGACTGATTAAAAGTCTATTGTCTAGTTGGTACTGCTTTAACATCCCAAGATTTGTCTCTATGTTGTCAGTTGGGCAAAGAAGAAAGTTGGGGTGGGGAGAAAATGTTTCTGGAAGTTTTATTCTGATTCCTTATTCTTGTAGTTCTGTTAATAAACTTCCTTTATTCCTTGTAAGTTTCAAGCCTGTTTTGCCCTTCTCCTAATCTGTATCTCACAGCAAGAAAGGAGTAAGTGATTCACTCTGGTGATTTTTAGCTAGAGCTAAAACCACAACAGCCACCAACAGATCAAAAAGCTTCAGCCTAAGGCCCAACTTGATTTTTCCAGCAGCAGGTGGGCAGAATTTTCTAACTTGCTTCTGAAGAGCTCATGTCTTTAGAGACTCAAGCAGGAATCCTTCCAAAGACACCCCAAGGTTTGCAGCTACCATGTGTATGTGAAGAAGAAATGTGCAAACACCATCTCAGGGCACCTGTCTCTACAAGCACAGCTCCACTTGTAAGAGTGCACACTCTAGACATGCCTCCTAAAAAAAAGGCTAAAAAAACCTTGTCATTTGCAAGTGCAACCTCCAAAAGGGGCAACACATAGATTTAACAAAGCAACTGAACTCTGCCCTACTGGGTGTGTCCCTCTGATGACAAATCATATTGAGAGCCCGCCAGCTATTCACCAGCCTTCACAGAAGTAAACATGAACGCCGTTCATTTCTATCTTTAGCACACCTTTTATAGGGTTCTACAGGGTCCGCAGGCTAAGCAAGTTACTACTGGCTAACACACACAGGTTTACATTTTTTCTGCTGTACACAAGGATATTGTTTTGCTTTACTCTCTCTTCTGCAGGAAGGTTTCAAGGACTTTAGCCTTTAATATCACGACTTATTTCAAAGACTGGTTTGTGCAGACAGGCCTTTACTAATATATAAAATATATCAACAAAATCAAGTGTTCCTTGTGGATTTTCTGGTTAGCTTTTCAATGTTGTTTTCAGTCTGTACCATTTCTAGAGCTTTTGAAGAAAGAAATTCTGCAGCTAGGATGGAGAGAAGCTCCCAGGCCATTTCAAACTACAACTCCAGGAAACCACAGGCCAGGTTTTGTAGCTTCCATGGAGTTTCCATGAAAAGGCTGAGTTCAACAAACAACGGTGAAATCATTGAGATGCTTGCATGTTTCAGTAAACTAGTCTGCAGTAAATGGGTGATAGGTTTCTATCTCCAGCATGCAGACATGAAAAGCTGCTGATGGGAAAAGTGGTGGCTCAGTCAACTGAGAAAACTGTGTGTTTACTAGAAATCAAATGGAAAGAAAAAACTCCATTCCCTGTGACTTTCTAGTGCTTGGCTCTTCCTTTTTTAACCAGGTTCTCCTAACAGCAATCTAACACATCTTTGTTCTTGATTGGTTTTGCACTATAGAGGGAGAATTTCTAAAAATTAAGATAGTTTTAGATAAGGTTGCAGCAGCACAGATTCTAGCCTTTGCTGTTACTGTCTTTTAAACCAAGATTTACAATGGAATACAATGGCAGAAAAAACAGTCTTGGTTTTTTTTGACCATAAATCAAGGAACAATGGTAGAGCAGAAATGTAGAGCAGTGCCTTCATGTATGCAGCCTTCAAAGCTGCCTTTTCATCAGGTGCAAGAACACAATTATCTACTTGAGAATACTGTCAAAGAAGGATGTTCCCATAAGAGATAAGGCAGCAGAAGAGGAATTTCAGAGAAGCACAGAAGGCTTCACTATTGACCCTAGATATTGGTGTATTGTTCTTGGTGTAATCAAGAGAGTTGGAGAGTCACTCGGGCACATGAAATAGAGGAGGTGTATAAGTGTCAGCCATGTATCACACGGGTTATTACCTACTCTAGAGCACGATGGTTGACTGACTTTGGTCATCCACCATTAGATCAGTTGCCTGGAGTGAATGCTCCAAGGGGTGCAGTCAGAGTTAGCAACAACAGTTTCTAAACTCATTGGAACAGATTGAAGATTTTGGACAGAGAGTATTAGCAGACATTAGCTTTGAGCTTCTTAAACGCTTAGCATTATAATGGATTAGGCAAGGCAATAAGGTAGTGAGCACCAAGTGTGGACTGGGTGGTGGAGGTGCCCAAAGGCGTCAAGTTTGTAGTAGTGAAAGGGACAAGGCAGAAAGACGATGGTGATGTGCATGCCCATGGCAATGTTAATGTTGATTTTCTGGGGTTTTTCATTGTATGGTGGGGGGTGTTTCTGGACAAAGCACAAAGAAATGTTTGGGTAACCTGGGCTAATGTGTCTGGTATGCAGGATTTTTTTCTCAATTTACAGCAGGCCAATGACCCTTTTTGAACTTGCTTAATTGGAATTCCCCTTCAGGAGAACAAAACAGATTTTTCTGGTTGGTGGGACCCGAAAATTGTAAATTTAAGAAGCAGCAAAAGTGATGACTGTCTAAATCCAAACGGACAGTATACTTGGCCGTCTATGCGCAATGCAGCCTTGCAGAATAGAGTAATTGCAAATTTGAACTGATCATATCCTATTCCATTTCAAGAACTGGATTTGTTAGCCAGTGTTTTCCCAACCTTGGATGTCAATGTTACTGTTCTGCCTAGTTGCAACAGTATGGTCCCACCATGGCAAGCAGTTAATGGTACAGGAGTAGTTTGGTTTGGGGATCCTTGGATTAGTTCGTTACAAAAGCAAGGAGAAAAAACATTGGTTGAAGGTTATCAAAATGTTACAGGACAATCTCCATGGAACAGATTAAAAACAGGGGGTCTGACAGTAAACACTTCAGGAGAGTGGGAATTCCCACGGGGATTATTTTTGATTTGTAGGAATCGAGCATGGCCTGGTATTCCAAGATGACCTGTTGGTGGACCATGCTCTCTTAGTCCACTAACATTATTTGCCCTCCACATGAGGAATTTATTGAATGCCAGTCAAAGTCATCATCAAAGATCACTTCAACCCATTTGGAATTTTAATGAGACTTGTAATGTTAATGTGCAATTACCATCATTGGCGACTGTCACTGCAACATCTTTCCATTTACCAGGGGGAAGGGCTGCAATGAATGTGAAAAATAAAGCTTGTCTTGCCTTTGGGGAGAAAAATAGTAGAAATTGACTAAGAAAGTGTTGAGTGAGTTGCTAACTGATGTAGATAGTATTAGGCATGTCACCCTGCAGAATCGTGCAGCTATAGACTTTTGTTATTAGCACATGGACACGGGTGTGAAGATTTTGAAGGAATGTGTTGTTTTAATTTATCTGAGCACTCCCAAAATATTCATAAACAATTGACCAGACTACATGAAAACATGAAGCCTATTAGAGAAAGATATGATCCCTTTTCAGACTGGCTTGCTAGTTTGGGTTTAAGGGGTTGGTGGCAGACCTTGATCAAGAGGGCAAGAATGTTACTGATTGTATTTCTAAGTTTTCTGCTGATTTTTCCTTGTTTGTTACAATGCCTTCAACAAATGTTGCACCATTTAGTTCCTCCAATTTTAAAGAAAAGAAGGGGAGATGTTGGACCCTGGGCTGCGTTAGAACAAATTTGACCATAAAGAGAAAGAGTTAAGAATGTGGGCAAGGTTATCAGACAGGGAAGGAACAGTCATGGTGAGCGAAAGAACACAAAGGAAGAGCCAAACAAGATGAGAGATAAAGAAGGTAAACACACAAGTTGTGGTCCCATATACACAAATGTAATTATCCAATAAAAAATGCTTACAAGGATGTGTGCAGCCAATTGTAGAGGAGATACTTGTATGAATAGATCTGTATACAGTATAAATGTAACCAAGCTTAGAGAATAAACAAATGATCTGATCCTCATATTGGTGCTGTGTCGTTCCTGTTCTGGCATGAAGAAATGAAGACCCTGGAACTGAACCTTTGAGAATGAGTACAGAGCCTGAGGATACCCCTCCTCTCATGTCAATAAATTCTGAGTTGTGATTTAAATACATCAGAAAATCTGGGGAAATGGTTAGCCTCGAGAGTTTCAGCAAAGTACTGAAGATGTCTTAGTTCCATGGATACAAGCTAGTAGGTGAGATTGCAGCATGTGCACCTTTTCAGGAAGGGATTTTCTACACACCCAGCACTGAAATAAAGTAATGTCTCCTTTTGAACCCTGAGCTGGCCATGGGGAACTGGCCCTGCTTGGTAACTTTAAGTTTGGCAATTTTTGTTGAACAGGAAATAAAGGTCAAAATGAAACATTTTCCAGCTGCTTCTCTCTGGTTTACGTTTTTTGAAGGCCAAAGTTCTGTGCTGTAGGTGGCCTGAGTGTGTGCGGAGCAATGCAGCTCCCAAAACCCCCTTGGTTTTCCCAGAAGTCATCATCACTTGTTCCCAGGTGTGTCCAGCTCTGCCAGGAGAAAGAGCCCACAGCACAGTGGGCACTGTGCCCTGCCCAGCCAGAGCTCTCTGGCACTGAGCAGCAGCAGCAGCAGCAGTGCCAGCACTTTTCAACCTGCTCCTGCCTTGGCTTCACCTGGGGGACAGAAGGCTCTGGAAATCAGCACTGCCACTCATGTTCCCAGCCTGGAGCAGCTGCTGCAGGTGGGCAGATCTGCCAGTTCAGCTGCTTCCAAATGGGAATAAAGGCAGAGATATATGTACACAGGAGCCCTGGGCATGTCCAATAAATATGTAAATATGTGGAGTGATTTGTTAAGAATTATTTCAGCTGTTATGCCAACAGTGCTTTCTTCCCTGGTTCTTTGCAATGCTTTGGGCCATTCTCTTGGTCTGGTTGCCTTGTCTTTGGTCCCATCTGAGTGCTCAGTTGGGGAACAGGCTGTAGCTGCTTGGGCCACTCTTGCTTTTACTCTTGGATCCCTTGAACAACAGGGTTTGTTCCAGCAGGAGAGTTTGTGCAGCTTTGTGACAGAGGAGAACTTCCCAGGCTATTTTGTGTTTGCTGGAAGGAAGGTTGGGTTGCTTTGCATAAATTTGCATAAATTCCAACGCAGAACACTTGCTTTGTGATGTCAGGGCATGGTTGCCACATTGTCATGGTGACATCAGAAGGTTGCCTTGGTGCACGGAAGGCCTCAGGGTCAGAGCAGCTCTTGGGCTTGCTCAGTGCAGGAGCATCCTCCTGCTTGAGGTGTTTGTCAGTGGACAGCTGCACACTGACAGGAGCCTTGTTCTTTCTTTTGTTTGAGCAGAGTCTGCAAACTGGCACAGCAGTGCTCCAATGATGGAGCCACTCGCTGCTGCAGTTTGCACTGTTTACGGCTTTTTTTATTCTGGCTATTACTTGACTAATCTGGCATGTAAGTAGATGTTTTCCCTGAGTGTAACCTAACCTGGCTTTTGTAGGTCTTCCTGCTTTTTCTCAGTGGCTGGGTTGATTTTGAAACAGAAGGACCATTAGGATGCCACTGCTTTGCTAAAGCTCCTGTCAACAAGTTCAGCAAAAAACGGGATACCTGTAGCCAGGGGTCTGCAGGCAGCATTTGCAAGGGTTCCATTCTGTGCACAGGAGAGTCTGTGGCAGCAGAGTCTGCCCTTTCGTCAGTTTGCTGGGTCAAGCAGGATAGGTTTGAAAATGCAGAGACCTTCTCAGAAGGCCTTCTTAAGACTTTGTGGTTCTCCCCACAATTGAGGGAAAGCTTCTCTTGTTCTCAGTTTTATCATGAAAGGATTTGACTAAGTTCACTTTTTTCTGAGTGCTAGAATAGCAATACCCTTTGCAATGAAGTGCAAACTCCAAAGCAGTGAGTGTGTGCTCCTGAACGCTGGAGCTGCTGTTGCTGTGCTGCACCATAGAACTGCCACAGCTCAGGGGGATTTGGGGGAAGATTTTCTGGGCAACTGTTTCCAGCAAGTTAATGAGAATTATTGCATGTAACTTATTTTTTAAAAAAGTACATGAAAGTGAAAAGAGCAAAAGCTACTTTATCTGTTGGACAGGACACAAGCATTGAGTGTGAAAGAACACTTTGCATTTTCTTGATCAAGTTTGTGTTCACTTACTGGCAAAACCAGCCAAATTGTAGGCACAAGCAAGAATATTGCCCAGTTCCTTGTTGGATGTGTGAAAGAATGGTGTCCCCTGAGGGATGCTGTCAGAGGAAAATACCCTCTGTTTGGGTTCACTTATTCTATGGGATTCAGCAGCCTGGGCAGTTTTCTCACCACATCGCGTTCATTTTCCCTTGCTCACTGCAGGTCACCTGAGGCGTGTGTTCAGAGGTGCCCATCCTGAGGTGAGTGAGAAAGGAACCTTTGATGTTCCTGCTATTTGAGAATTGTGGAGCAAGCTGGGAGCTTGGCCTGTGGCAGTAGAGTGTAGGTGGGCAGCTGAGTAGGCTGAAAGGAAATCCATTTCCATGTCTGCAGCAGTGATAGCAAAGGCATTGCTGGCTATTTCCTCATTTTCCACTTCAGTGCTTTAAAAGAACCAGAAGACCAGTTTTGCTGCTTCTTGATAGTAGCCAGGGTGGGAGATCTAATTCAGACAATTTTCAGTCCAGTTGATTAACCCATTTTCATTTAGTTGGAGTGACTTAGAATCCCAGTGCTATCAAAGTTGATGATTTGTCCTTAGTCGAGCTAGTTGTAGAAATAGAGCTGAATAGAAGTAAGGTTATAAATGATAGGTAGCTGCCTGTCCCTAACATTACTATCTGTCCACAGAGCCCAGAACCAACAGCAGACTCTTCTCTGGCTCCCTCTGCTCCTGGAGAAGAGGCCAAAGAGGAGCAAAATGACCACAAGCCTCCAGCGGTGGTCACACCCCAGCCTGAACATTCGGAGACTGTAAGTGCCAATTCTGGGTAGTGTTGTCCTTAGTGCAAGGCAGAACTGCAAGTTCCTGAGCAGCCAGCACTTGCTGTTGGTAGCTGAGGCTGCTGAGTGCTGGAGTCCTGCCAGCATTTAACAAGTCACCCCAGCCAATGACAGCTGAAAAACGACTTTTGATCTGTCATGTTTAGGCCCCCAATTACTGGGATTCTGATAGGGGCCAGCCTGAAGCATGAAGGCTCTCTGTGCCCAGAGGAGGGAGCATTTCAAAGACACTGTGCTCAGCCATGTCACATTCTGGATAGGACACTGGGATCTGGAGAGTCCTGTGCCCTACAGACTGGCCAAGTAGCTGCAGGCACAAAAGATGTTGATCAGACCACACAGGCACTTTGGGATGGATTGTCTCCATGAGCTTCTTGGGTGTGCTTACCTGGGCGTATTTCAGAGACAGACTGGGCATGTGAAATTTCTCATGGAAATCAGGGATTTCGGTGCCTTTGTGTCCAGGTTGTTGTTTTGCCTCTTCAGGCAGAGCAGTCAGTAGCAGAGCTGACAGGCGCTCTGAGCCTACGTCTCTTTTGGCTTTTGATAAGCAGCAAAGAGATGATTTTGTTGTTCATGGATCCATATGGGGCCACTCTTCTCTTGTGTGGTGAAAGACACAAACTGCACAGTTCTGAACCCCTCTTCTGAGGCAAAACCAGAGATTACATATGTCTGTTGAGACTTTTTTTCCTGAAGTCTGCAGCTTTGAAAACTCCCCTGGAGCCTGGAGGCTGGGATAAAGCCGCAAGTCCTTGAGTGCTGTCTTGTGTTGCTAAGAACAGGAAAGGCATCTCCAAATTCTGGATGGTGTCTTTAAAGTCAAATGTGCAACTTGGTGCCTGAGCAGCTGCCTGCGCCCAAAGCACCCAGGGGTGTCGCTCAACAGCAGCTGAACCTGAGCCAGCGTGGGCCCAGGTGGCCAAGGAGGCCTGGGCCATGCTGGCCATGTGTCAGCAATAGTGGGGCAGCAGGAGCAGGGCACTGAGCGTCCCCCTGTGCTGGGCAGTGCCGTGGTGCTTCAAGTCTGCTTCAAGCAGACTTCCATCAATCCCTACATGACAGTGCTCACCACTTGGGCCACTTTCCTGCCAAACATCCCCTCCCTGCAGCCAAGAGGATTAGACCCTGGAGTGGGTGACAATTTCATCTTTTGCTTTGTTTATTTGTCTATTGCTTTGATAGTAGGAAGAACCCTGTGTAATTTCTCATTCTGCAGCCATTAAAGGTGCTTTTGCTCAAGCCTTCCTGCCCACTTGCAGCACTGGAAGAGACTCTGTTAGAATTTGAATTTGGAAGATGGCAGTTCTGGAAAATGCAGTATTTTTGCAGGAGAACACATCGTTTGGGGTGGGGATGTTGGGGCAGAAGGAGCTGTTCTGGTGCCAGGCCAGACAGCAGGGCTTGCACATCACTTTCAGGTGAACAGTGCCCATGCCTTTTGGCAGCCCATGGTTGATCAATAAGTGTTGTGTTTGGGAATTGAGCAGGAAATCAATGCCCTTGCATTCCAGCTGGTCCTGAGAGATCAGAGGGGCTGGGAGGGGCTGGGCTTCATTTCTGATTGCAGCCACTTCAGCACCATCAGTGTGGTTGAGTCCAAGAGAAGAACTTGTCTGAGCACAGATGCACAAAGACTGCAGTTCCCAGAGCAGTGCTCTGGGTCTGACAGCAAAGGACCAACACAATCCAGATTCCCAAAGAGTGTGATTTATTGAAGCAACAGGAGAGCAAGTTCAGCACTGCTGTTGATGGGGGCACTGGCTACCAAGTGTTGATGTGTGTAGGGACAGAAAGTATAGTAAGAGAGTTTATAAGAGTGATTATCTATCTATCTATCTATCTATCTATCTATCTATCTATCTATCTATCTATCATCCATTTGATAGATATCAAATATTGCATTTGAATTTTTCCATCTCTGCTCCAAAGCAGTTGGTGGTATAAAGGTCACCTAAAGGCATCCCTTTGAGGAGAGGAGGAGAGACAGGTTCCATTGACTGATCCAGAGCAGGCAGAGATGATTCCCCCTGCAGAGATGGTTGATTTTTCCCCTCAGAGCTGTCTTCCTCCTCCACTCTCTTCTGCTGTGAAACCTTCTTTTTATCCAACAAATTGCTACATGTCCTAAGGGAGTGGAACAATCTCAAGCTCTAGGTGGAGTTTGGATACTTAGGTCACACATGCATTACATGACACATGGTTTCCTTCATTGGCATCCCTAGGGGTGTGTCAATTCATTTGTTGATGGGCGCCTTTGAGGGTCTCTGTTAGTGCTGCTCAGAATTCTCAGCTGACAAAAGAGGGAGGATAAACACCTTGGTCCTCTTCCATATACTCAGGTGGCCATAGGGGCTCTCTGACCTCCATCAGAGAATCAAATTGCACTCATCCTTTTCTCCTGAATGACTGGGATTTCTAACAAGAGTGTAGATGTCAGAAAGGCAGGAATGCTGGTGCAGGCCTGAAGAGAACATGAACTCCACAAGTGTCTCTCACAAGGGATGAAATCACACAGGAAACCACCTGCAGAGCCAGGATGGAGCTGTGGGACAGGGCTGAGTGTCAGTCCCTATGGCAAGACAAAGAGAACAGAGGAGAAGGGGAGGGAGGCCCTCAGCAGTCCCTTGAGAAATGCCACACATTTCCTGTCAGCTGCCCAAGAGTCTCTTGGGGATTCAGACCCAGATGGACCCTGATTGTACTGCCAGTGTCCCTTTGGAATCTGGGTCTCCCCATGGGCAGAGAACAAGGCAGGAGAGCAGCAGCACAGTGCTTTGGGAATGTGTGAGCCCATCAGTGTTTGAGTCTTGGCCCACAAATGTTGTGTGGGGAGTTGAAGCTCATGTTCTCTTGCTTTCTGTGCAGGTCCTTCTGGAGAAAGAGCAGGAGCAGATTGATTTGTCAGAGGTGCCGTGCCAGACTGAGGGAGAGCTGTTCCCAGCCTGAGAGCAGGAAGAGCAGCTTGGGCAGCACGTGGAAGAGCCACTGGAGAATGGCCAGGTAAGCCTGACTCAGCAGGTGACAGAGTGATGGGAAGGAAGAGGGGCATAAAACACAGCTCTTGGGACTGAGGAGGAGGACAGGAGTTCCAGAGGCACTGAATGCACAGAGCCTTGTAATCTGCAGAGATCAGCACTGGGACAGGAAGTTTACAGTGGAAGCAGAGGTGGGCAGGGAATCAGAAAGAAGTGGCTGAATGATTGTGATTTTGAGGCTGAAAGAGGGAAAAGCTGAGCCTGATGGCAGCTCCCAGTCACTTGTTCTCCATTTGTGTGTACAGAGCATCAAGGCAGAGCCACAAGCAGAGCTGCCTGAAGCTCAGGGTGCCATCGTGGCAGTGAAGAGGAGGCACCAGGAAGACATGAGGAGCATCGAAGAGGAGATGTGGCTCCATCAGCAGAGAGGAGATGAGGTGAGTCAAAGAGTGGCAGCCACTCCACTCATCAAGCCATCTCTCTCTTCTTCCTTACAGAACATCAAGGAAAAGCTGCAGGCAGAGCTGCAGGAAGCTTGGGC
This sequence comes from Poecile atricapillus, assembly GCF_030490865.1. Lineage (NCBI taxonomy): Eukaryota > Metazoa > Chordata > Aves > Passeriformes > Paridae > Poecile > Poecile atricapillus. The sequence continues at coordinate 72,564,096 of NC_081289.1, forward strand.
TAGGATCGAGGCAAGAGAGAAGAGGCTGGAGGAAGGAATGAAAATCATCAAAGCGAAAACGAATCACCTGATTCAGGAGATGGAGGTTCTAGACGAGCAAGTGAGTGGAACAGCGATAGCCACTGCAGTCACTGCAGCCTGCTGGTTTCTGCCCTTCTTACCTTTCCTCTGCAGAGCAGCAGGGAGGTGGGGTGATGCCTCTCAGTGCCATCCTGCTGTAGTGTCTATCCCAGCTGCTTTGAAGGAAACTTCCTGGTGTGCGGAATCCCAACTGCTGCTCTGGACAGTGGCACAAGTCGTTTCCCCCTTTTGCCAGCACTCATCTGAATGCATTCCTGCTGGCCTCTTCCTGCTCTCCTTGTTTCTACACGTGTTTTTGCAACTGAACATAGTCACCCAGATAGATGTTGAACACAAGCCACAAGCTGTCTGTATCCCTTGGTGAATCTGCTCCTCTCCTGCTCTTTCCCTTTCCTCACAGTCAATGAGCCTTGGCAGACAAGGACAAGCTGCAGTCTCTGACTGTTTTGTTCTTCTGTTTGACTTGAGGTGAAAATGTTGACATCTCACCTGGCAGCCTTCAAAGGCTTCCAGCAAATGACTGGTGATGAAGAGCCCCAAGGTCGGCGTGAGGCACAGCAACTGTCCCAAGCAGAGATGCTGAAGGTTGAGCGCGTCTCAAAGATGGTGGAGGAAAAGTGGACTCAGTGGGAAGAGGTACAACATTTGGACAAGAAGCTGCAAATGTGTCTGAAGCCCTTGGAGGGGGAAAGGGATCCTTGGGAGGAAGTGGAATGGTCGTTGTTGCAATCATCCTTCAGAATATCCATGAAAAAGGAATATGAAGGTGGCTATGAACTCAATTAAAACCAACTTCTGGTTTTGACCATTTGGTTTCAGAAGCGGGCATCCAAAATAATCCAGTTTATGAGTCTGGCATGTGGGTTACAGCAACCTCATACAGGCTTGCATTTGTAAAGATAACTCAGGGTATTCCCTGCCAGTCACTTTTCTGACACCAACTCATTTCCTCTCTCAGATCTACTCAGGCTCTTCTATTGAATCTGCTGCATCAGCAGCAGCAGCAGCAGCAGCAGCAGCAGCAGCAGCAGCAGCAGCGTCATCTAAAGAAGCCTTTGTTCCCCAGCCAGAGAATTGGAGCCTGGGCAGTTCATCCATCTCCAGCACTGACACAGATGCTGCTCAGCTACAGGACTACTACATGGAGCTACTGAGTATGGCTTGTGTATTTCTTGTCTGAGGGACAGTGTATTGTGTGCACGTGCCAGCATAGCTGTACCAAATATTCCTCCTCAATTTGGTGTCACAGGGACATTTAGGGCTCCCACAGGAAGTGCTGTGCTTCAAGGCAGTGAGAGAGCACTCTGGGTGTTCCTGTTGCCTCTGAGGGAATTTTGGACTGGCTCAGGTTTGCCTGGGCTTCCTTTTCTGCTAAAGGCAGAAGAGGAGATTGTTCTTGCAAATTATCTATGCAAGTCCTGCATGCTAGTGGCCAAACTGAAGAGAACATTAGATCCCTAAATTCGACTTAGACTCCAGGCTTCTCAACACTTGTCAGTACCAAAATGCTTCAGAGAAATTGATTGCTTTTGGGGTTTTGTGTTCTGTTTCTAATTTTTCTTTTTGCTGGGTTTTTTGGGGTTTTTTTGTAGAGTTTTCTTTTCTCCATCCTGAAGGAGCTGTTCTGCCCCATGTGTCTTACTGGGGTCATTTGTATGAACATTCTTATTACCACTATTATATCGACAAGTCTATTTTATGAGAATGCGGTATTTTTGTCAGTGAGGACTCCTTTGAAAGAACATCAGGTGACAGCAGAAACAGAGAGCAAGAGCAGTTTTTACTGGGCCCACAAGGGAAAAACAGGTACTTGTATAACAATCTGAAATTAATATCCTACTTTTATTCTTATAAAGATATCTCCAAGAGACACATAGACATGGTGTGAGCAGATAAAACTTCACCTCAGGCATTTCTCAGGAGCGAGCCTCCAGCCCCTCCACTGTGTATTCCTCAGATCCATGGCACTTTTTCATATCTGATTTCAAATCATTCCCATGACTCTTAGAATGCTACCCATTGACCCAACCCCTGCTCAGATCAGTCTCTAGGAAAACACATCAAGCCCTTTGTGATTCTGCAGCACAACCCATTTAATCTGCTTCTCGCCCATAAGAGCTGCCAGTGTTGTGCCCTCCCATAAAGACCTGTGGGGCTGAGAAAAGATCCCATTTCATTCTGTGTCTACCTTCACCTGTTGAGACAAAAAAGGACATTGATCCACACCTCGGTGTGTCTGATCCCAAAGCCAATCCCGTTGTGTCCTGAATGGGGACAGCAGCTTGTCAGGGGTTCAGGCTGGCTGTGGCTTGTGGCCATTGCTTGTCAGTGCTCATGCTTGGCCTTTGGCAGCCTTGCTGTGTGCCCTGGCCCTGAGGGCTGCTGTGACTGCAGGGGCTGGAGCCTTCCTTAGCTGGGAGAGTCGTGCTGCCGCCCGGCCGGCCGCTGCAGAGCCGAGCTGCCCCGAGGCAGCAGCCCCTCTTCTGGGCCGGCTTCTGCATGGCACGGCCTGGACTCCCGAGAGGGACAGCATCTCCTCTGGGCAGCTGTGCGTGTCACAGCGGCGCCTGAGCAGCACTGCTGTCCTCGCTGCCCTTGCCCGCTGTGCCCAGCTGGGAAGGTGGGGGGGATGTGTGCGGTGCTGAGAGGCCGAGTCCAATGGCAGCGACTGATGCGCGCTGTCAGGGTGAAGGGAAGCACTGGGCTTCTTCCCATGGGCCACGGGCAAGGGCGTCTTGGAGCTCAGCCTGCAAATACAGGGTGAGGGTCCTGGTGCTGAAAGCCCCCTTGGAATGGGTTACAGCAGGAGCTGCTCTGGTTTACAGATGGAAAGGCATTCATTCTTTTGGCAAACTGCTGCAGAGAGAAGATGCCCTCCTCTCCTGGGAATGCATCTCCCTGGGCTTTATTTCCTGACAAGAGAAGTCTTCAAAGGACTGGACAAAACCAGTCTCTCTGCTGGCCATTTGGACTGCAGAACTGCCTGTCTTGTTGCTCTTGTTGTTGTTGTTGCTGCACAGCTGACCACAAAGGGTTCAGAGCCCCAGACAGTGGGGCCGCCTTTCATATCTCCTGGAAATTGGGATTTCTGCTTGAAAGTGAGAATCTTGCATTTTGTTTCCCTCAGGGAGAATGGTGAACGTGGAAAATCCCATACCAAAATACATTGAACTGGAAATTCTTGGCAGCGGGTGAGTCCACAGATACTTCTACACAGCCTTGGGCCAGGTGTTTCGCTGGTGGAATATCCATCAAGTGGGAAGTCAGACAAGCTGCAAACATGTTTAGACACCAGGGTTAGTCTGCCCCATCTCTCAGTGCTAGCCAGAATTTGTAAGCGTGCTCAGAAGGCATTGTCAAAGACATCTCCATGCTGCCAACCAAGGTCTTGCCTGCAGCAAGGAACAGAACCTGGTAGATCTCCTTGTCTCTCAAGTGTGGGACAGCTCTGTGGTAATTTCCTTAGCATTTGTGTATGTCTCAAGATCATAGAATTTTGCCACACGAATGACAGGAGAAGAACCTTGCTTGCCTGAAAGAGCAGCTTACCCCCTTACAATAGCTGTCCAATAACAGTCCTCAGGGACATTTCTTTCCAAGAGTTTGCTAAAGGAAATACTCCATGCTCAGGGTTAGAACTGCACAGTTTAGAAACTGATAGCCGAGATGAAGGAATAAGCTGTCTATTTGAGCTGAGGCAGGAAAGCCCAGCACTTCAGGAACAGGACCAGTGCCCATGCACTTGAGAGGAAAATGTATCATCTGCCTTCTGGCAGACCCCTCCTGCAACCTGCAGCTTTTAAGCATTTACAGCAGAGATTTCCTGTCTGGACTGGCTTTCTCTCCAAGATTTAAACAGCTTCTCCTTTCTTTCTTACTGTTTTGTTTCTAGGGCTTTTGGAGAAGTTTCTAGAGCACTTGACATTGCCACAGGAGGAGAGGTAAATGTCAACAGCCCCCGCAGACCCTGCTGCTCTCGAGGCCTTTCCCTACTGGTGAGATCTGTGCGTGGAGCTTTGGGTAGAGCTGTGCTGAAAAGGCACAAGAAGCACAGACTGGTGCCAGCCTGCAAATTGCACTTGGAACAGTCTTGGTCCTTCTCAGCTGCCAGTAGGAAGGCAAGGAGGGCAGGGGATCCTTGCAGAGAAGGAAGTGCCCACTTGCTCTCATTTGCTAAAACCAAGGTTTAGCATCTCACTTAGAGCATCTCACTGCTCTTTGGGGCTACAGCTTCAGAGTCCTGAATCCTCATTTCTGGCTGCCAGCAAATACATCTGAATGTTACTGGTAGCTCATTAGCCACTTGGGAACTGTACATAGGGAGAGATCTGCAAGGTGTCCCTAAAAGCCCAAAGGCCTGCCTGTATCCACAGAGTACCAAGGCACAGATGACTTCTTTGGAAGTCCAGACAGAGCAGCAGAGAGTGTGGTCAGAGCTTTATGGGTGAGAGTTGATACACCTTTGTTACCAAGTGGACAAGGCAAAGTGTCAGTGGTCAGGTGTCTGTAACTGCCCCCAAGGGAGCAGAGCAATGGGCTGTTGGATTGTCACTTCCTAATTACTCCAATGTCTAATCACAAGGTGCTTTGGCACAGCTTGGCTGTGCCATTCCAGAATCACTCCCTCCATGTGTGTTGTGGTCTCATGCCACCAATTTACTCAAATTACTCATTTTCAATATCATTTGAGGTGGCCATAAAGAAAATAAATCTTCAAGGACTGAGGAGGAAGCAATTAACTGTTAATGAAATCATGATCATGGAGAGTAATAGGAGTCCCAGTGTTGTGAATTATTTAGACAGGTGAGTGGTCATGGTCTTATCCCATCAATGTTTGTTTCCATATTACAAGCATGAGAGGTTAAAAACCCGCTTTGGCCACTGGCAGAAAATAGAGCTGTTAATTATTGGTTAATTATTATTTCTCTACTTATCTCCAGTGGGTGGGAAGAGACTGCATTTTGCCTGCACTTATCTACCCTGGCAAAGGCAGTTTGAAAATTGTTCAAAAACCTGCACCAGCCCTATCTTAAGAATTCAAAACCCTGTATGTTCATTGCCTCCACATTTTCTTGGGATTGAGTTTTTCAAGTTTCTTAAATGCTGATGATCCATCCTAGAGAGGATTTCCCTTGGATTGTTGCCCCTATTTCCCATTGCTGTGCATGCCAGGAAGACTAGGTGCTTATTTCCAGAAATACCTTGTGTGGCAGCTTTTTTATCTGTGCTGTTACATACATGCCTTTCTCCTTGAGACAGCACAGACTGCAAAACACTGCACAGCCTAGAGGCAATTTTCCTTTAATTCTGTCCTTGTCTCAAAGGGACCCAGAAACAATAATTGAGCAAAAAAACAAGCTAGCCATGCATGTTCATCTGCATGGCCTTGTTTCCTTCTTTCAGCTACCTTGTGCATGAGGAACTCTGGCTGGTGATGGAGTACATGGACGGAGGCACTCTGAGTGATGTCATCAGCAAGACTTACATGTCTGAAGGAGAGATTGCAGCTGTCAGTCGTGAGGTCAGGGATCCCACCTGTGCTTCCAAGGGCTTGAGCAAGATTGTCTGGGAAACAGGGGCTCAGAATGGGAGTGATTTCATGTGCCAAGCTTGGTTGCAACTGTTGCTGGTATGCTATGAGCAAGCAAGAGCCTTTCAAGTGAACTGCCTGCCAGTGTCCCTGCTCTCACTCTACTCACTTCTTATCTCCTGCTGTTGTATTCTAGCTCTGTTGCTTGTATTTGGATTTGCTGTTCTCCACCTTGCCTCTCTAAATGTTTACCTTGTGCTTTTATGCACTGCATTCCTTGCCTTTAAAAACAAAGGTGCTGGTTGGCAGGACTTGAAATGAACAGCAGAGAAGAAAAGAGACTCATTTCGCACAGTCCTCTGCTCACAAGGATAACAGCGCAGCCCAAATGCTGTTTGCTTCTGAGCACACCCACTGCAGCTGCAGTCACTCTGCCTGGTTTGCAGGGGACAGTCTACAACAGCAGTTGCTGCTGCTGGTTCAAACGCTGGCATGCCTTTCCTGACAAAGCTCCTGCTCTGCTACTGTTGCAGCAGCAAGTTCTCCCTCTCAGTGGCACTGTGTTCTGCCATTACTCCCCATTTCCCTGGAAAGGGAATTTTTACAGCTGTTTCCTTTCTTCTGTAATGAAATCACATCACTCATTTTTGCTACCCTCTTTGTTTTCTCTCTCAGTGCCTGCAAGGACTGGATTTTCTTCATTCCAACCATGTGATCCATCGAGATGTGAAGAGCTGCAACATCCTTCTCAGAACCGATGGCTCTGTCAAGCTGGGTCAGTCTATTCTTGGTCAGGTTCAGCCTTCCAGGGATGTGGGGTGTGGGGCTGCTTACAGTGACTGCCAGCTCCCCAGAAATGGTGCTGCTGGCAGTGCAGGGCCCCTGCTGTGAGCTGAAGGCACAGTTGCGATGTGCACAGAGGTACCACAAGCAGTCAAGAGTGGCATTGCTGTGTGTGTGTGTGTTGTGTGTGTCCCTTCCAGAGTGAGGGAGCTACAATCTAAACCTTCAGGGCAACAAAAGGTGCTGCTGGAGGAAGTGTAAAAACTGTGGGGATGTTTTAAGTAGCCAATGCCATATTTCCTTGGCTAAAGCCCCATGGAAACAGAGCAGGGACTGCTGTCCAGGAAATGCAACAGCACATTCTCCAAATTCTACTGGCCAATTCTTTAGATTGGTTTTCTAATTGACAGGATCCAAATAAAACTAATATTTTGCTTTCTCAGCTGATTTTGGCCTTTCTGCTCAGCTCACCCCTCAGCAAAGTCATCGTCGCTCGGCAGCCGGGACTCCTTGGTGGATGGCACCTGAAGTGGTGCTGTGTCAACCATATGGCCCCAAAGTGGACATATGGTCTTTTGGAATTGTGGGAATTGAAATGGTAGAACGACAAGTTCCTCATGACAGTAGAAGTTCTGTCTCGGTAAGGAGCAAATACTCTCTAATGCTGCCCTCTTTCTCACCTGTCCCATGTTCTCTGTGCCATTGGACAAAATGCCATTGCCATCTGCTGCAAGTACTTCCACCAAGGCCCCCTTCTAGAAATGTCCCTGCAGCACATCAGCATCTGCTCTAGGTTTGGTTGCATCAGTGGGGCAACTCAAGCCTTACCCCACGCAAACAAAGCTCCATTCTCAGACAACATTTTCTTTGGGTTATTGTTCCAGCTCTTTTGGCTATGTAGATGGTCCTAATAACAGGAAACAAGCATCTCAGAACTGGTGTTATCTTTCCAGCAATGAAGGAAAGAATCTCAAACCAAAAAAAGTTTCTGAAACAGTGTTTTTGAGAGAAGTGCACCCCCATTCTTCTCACAGGGAAACTTGCCTGCAACCTGGAGAGGATAGTTTAAAGCCACAGAGTCCCTGCTGCTTCTTGTGACGTGCTGCTGAAACAGTGACCATATTCTTTCAAAACCCAAGCTACTTTCTCCATATAACCAAGCTGGAGCCTGGTGATGGGGAGAGCCTGCCAAAACCTCCAGTTTGTTTCTGGCACTTTCCGGAATGGGCCCAGCATTTATGCATTGACTTGAGTATCCAACAAGCAGAGGCTTACCAAAGGCATGACGCTTCTCTTTCTTCTGATTTCTCCAGGAATATTTTCCTTTTACCGCATAAGGGAACCTGAAATTTTCAGACTGCTGAGAGACAAAGCTGCAGGTGGCTCCTGTGTGCCCAAACAGGCATTTTTATCCCCATCCATTTGTGGAGCCATCTTAATGTATCTGTGTTGAATAGGAGATCCCAAATATTTGTTTCCTTCCCTGAAGAGCACCTGGGGGATTTCCTTTCTTTTCTTCCAATTACCATTGTTTTCAACAACAGGACAAAAACTTAATGAGTTTTGTTTTATGGCAGCTGTGCTTAAGGGACCAACAAGCACTGCAGAGATGCCCTTCATGTAATAATCCTTGGAAAGAGTAGAGTTAGTTAGAATAGCAAAATCCCTCTTCCAAGAAGCATTTCAAGCTGGTGTGAATCCTCAGAGAAGAAAACATGTATTTGCATGTCTTTATTTTCCCACTAACTACATCAGTCCATGAAATCAGCTGCCAAAGCCAGACCTGCTGGATGTTGGAAAAGCTGGGGCTGCTTTGGGGCTTGGGTTTTTTGATGGTACAGGGAAGTCATCTCTGCCTCTCTGCCAGGGCAAAAGCTGCCACTGCAGAGTGGAGCTGAAACAATGGGCTCTGGGAGAGCAGTTGCAGATGGGAAAGGAGCAGGTGGAGCCTCTTGTTTCCTTTTTGCTCCAGGTTCAACTCCTGATAGCCGAAGGAGGAACCCCACAGCTGCGGCAGCCCGAACTCCTCTCAGCTTTACTGCGTGACTTCCTGAGCTGCTGCCTGCAGACAGACGAGGCGCGGCGCTGGTCTGCCGAGGAGCTCCTGCAGGTAAAATGCCAAGGGGCTGCAGGTGACACAGTGTCTGAGGGATGGGCTCCTTCTCTGCTGAATTCCAAGGCATCAGATGTGCCCCCCTCCACCTCCCTTCCAATCTTGGTGCCATTCAGCTGAGAATGGTGAGGAATCCTAGGCCAGACAGGGCTGGCAGGTGTCTGTAAAGCTCATGTGGTCCAAGTGCCCTGCAGGGAGCAGGGACATCTTTAAAGAGAACAGGATACCCAGACCTGAGATATTTCCAGGGGTGGGGCACCTACCAGCTCTTGGGCCAACCTATGCCACTGCAGCCCCATGCTCCTTAAACCTACTCTGACTCAATCCCCTTTTCATTTAAAAAATATTCCCCTGCCTTTGAAGCTCTTAGCTTGGAAAATCATGCTTTCTTCTTGTTTCCTTTTCCTTTCTACAGCATCAATTTTTAACATCGGCCAAGCCTGGGTGCAGCCTGGTGCCACTCATCATTTCAGTGAAACAGTGGAAGGAGAGAAGGATAATGTTCTAATCAATTTAGAACAGTTTTCGCCATGGCCATCTTAGAGTAGAATTGTAGAGTAAGAATTTAGAGAAGGATTGTAGAGTAGGAGTGTAGACAAGGATTGTAGAGTAGGAATGTAGACAAGGATTGTAGAGTAGGATTATAGAGTAGGATTTTAAATCAATAAAGATTATGAAACCTCAACTCCTTTGGATGATTCCCTTCCTTCTGACCCTGTGAGAAAGCTCAATGTTTCCTTCTGAACTGCCAGTTTTTTCTTAGAGGTGGAAAGTGACATTGATGGCTTCTTTGGTATGGTTTGTAAGTGGGGAAAGCTCTTCTTCATGCATCTGCTCCAGATCACACTGCCTTTGGAATATGGCCCAATGGCCAAGTTTTGCCCAGCTGTGGCATTTCCAGTTGAGGCAGAAACAGCAATGGCATTTGCAGGAAAAACCAAAGGAGGAGTGGTGCAACGCAAACATCCTGTGCAGATGCAGGCTGTGCAGAAGTGACTCGAGAGTATTTGGGTTCCTGCCACTTGGATTTGTGTCTCAAATGGAATCTCTCTGTCTGGAGGAGAGTCTTGCTCTAGTGAGAAAGCAGAAAGATCAGTGAGGGTGCTCTGCAAGGTCTCCTCTGGTGCAGAGCTGTCAGCGACTGGGAGGTGAGAGCAGGCCCGACCTTGCCCAGGCTGGAGCCCCAGCAGAGCCCTGGCAAAGCCTGGAGCAGCCTGAGCCTCGTCAGAGACAGGCTGGAAGGAGGCCCTTGGAGCTGCAAGAGGCAGCAGCCCGGCCCTGGGTGCCTCTTGCTGGGAGCAGGCAAATCCTCCACTCTCAGAGCCAAGCTGGCAGCTGGCTGCTCCTGAGGGGAAGCGTAGCCGTGCTGGGCACAGCACAGACTGGTGCCATTGGCCATCTGGAGTCTGCACAGGAGGAGAGAAAGGCAAACAGCAGCTGAGGACTGGTGCCCTGGCTGACCATTCCTGCTCTTCTGCCGGCTGCCCTGGAACTGCTGGCAATGGTCAGCAGTGTGTGCAGCACTCTGGGCACAGGGGGAGGGAGCCGGGCTGCTCTGCAGGCTGGAGCACAGGGCAGTGTCCTTCAGGCACGGCATTTCTGCCAGGGGAACCGAGGCCAGCGTGAGGCAGTGACAGCAAGTCAGGTCAGATGTGCAGGAGCCGGTGCCTCACACAGCTCTGGGACAAAGTGCCTGCAGTCCTGGAGCTCTGCACTGAGCCAGAGCAAAGGTGTGAAATGCAGTGTGTTTTGCAGAAATATTCAGGGGTACCAGGCCAGCCTGCTTTGTGCTCTCTGGTGCAGAGCAAGCACTGTGCAATGCAGCTGGGAGCTGCTGGGAGAGAGAGAGAATGAGGATGTGCCTGAGGCTTCTCCTTCAGTAGTGATTTGGAAGGGAGCAGAAGGGTTTCAGTAGGCAATTTGTGTTTTTTTCCTTCATTTCTGAATGCAAGACACAATGTGGCTTCATGCAGCAAGAGCACTTGCAGAATTTCTTGACTATAAGTTTGTGTTTGATTCCCAGTAAAGGAAGGAGAGGTGTTGGGAAATGTTGAAGTGTAAACAATAGGGCTTAATCTTGTGAATTCTGTTAATTTTAACAAACAGTGCTGAGGCCTGGACTCCCCCACTGCAGTGATTAATGTGTGCAAGTGGCTATCTTAGCCTTGGAATAAAGAGAGTGGTCCTGTTAAGAAGGTAGCTGGGAGGCATTCAAGGGTAGAAAGTGGTTTTAGGAGTCTCTTGACATCCAGAGGAGAAGATGAGGAATGGGTGTTTCCAAAAGACTGTGTCAGGGACCGGAGTCAGGTTTGAGGCCCTGCCATATTTAATCCATGTTTGAGCAGGTCAACAAGACAATGAAGAAAGCTGTCTCATTTAAGAGGTGGGAACTTGACCCTTGCCAGCGAAACAATGTATTGGTCAATGGGTGGGCAGTTAACTTTTGAAAGAGGAACAGTGCATCATGGAGGCATTGTTGGCATGGAGTCAGTATTCTGAGCCATCGTGGTCTCATCTCACGTGCTGGCCATGTGGGAGCTGATGCTGTGTCATGGAGTTACTTTACCTTTAAGGAAAGTTGGAGTTGCTGGGGACTGCCTGGAGTCTTTTCTCCTGACCAATTATCGGTCATTGCTGAGAATTGACAGCAGTTTTAGCCATTGAAAAGTGGGATCAACTTGTGAACCCCACCTTGAAGTAAAAAAAACAGAACTCTCTTGTTCTCTTTGTTTCTTGGCTGTGAAAAGTAGCAGACCTCTGGCTGGCCTCCGGTTCCCTGCCCAGCCCATGCGGCCGGAGGGGGGCCGGGCTGGGCCTGCTGTTCTCCCGGCCGGGAGATGGGGCCTGCGGGGCCTTGCCCCGAGCCAAGCTGGGCCGGGCCGGTTCCTGGCTTGGCTGCAGGTTTTGCTGTGATGGAATTTACCAGAAACTGCCGAGTAAAGAAGGAGAGGGGCTGTGGGCCTGCTGCAAGCAGAGACGGTGACCACACTCTCTAGAGCAGCTATGAAAAACTTTCCATCGCAGATGGCTCCAGCTCCTGTTCAGCAGAGATCACCGAACTATCTACAAAAGCTTGAGCAGGATTTTAACTCTTTCTTACCCAGATGAGACTTGCGGATTAATCTTTTTATCCAGAGAGAGAAAAGGAGAGTGATCAACATGAAAAGCGACTTTATAAACTGCTAGTGGCAAGAAAGAAAAGAAGCTTCAAGAAAGGTAGAGAATTAAGAAGATGCTTTAATTAAGCTGAAATATCTTTCTGTTAAAACTATGGGGATGGACAATGAAGTCCTGAAAAGAACTCCTTTAATTCATGATGGAGTATGGGGAGGAATAGAGTGTTCAAAGTGTAAATTTGAGTAAAAAGTAGAGTAATTATGGTATAGTGAAGTGCTGGGAGATTTGAAGCCTTGAGAGGCAATGAGAAAAGTGTTTTCTAGTGAAGCTCACAGAAACAGGTGAAGAATACTTTTTGCCTTTGAATAACTTATCCTTAAAAATGCTATCCCTAAACATCATGACCCATAACACATTTCAGAGTGATGTAGAATAGGAGGGGTGGGCTCTGATAACAGCAGCTCTGGGCAGCTGATATCAGAGAAACGGAAAACTATAACAAAAATAGTTTTCTTGTGAGAAACTCCATAAATTAACAGAAAGGAACTTCTGTTTCTCTACAGAGACTGATGAAAAGACTGTAGAAAGAATTAGAACTGTTTAAACCATCAAAGTTCTAAAGTTTCTGGCTCTGTTGTCATGTGAACAAAAGAATGGTGGACAGTAAGAAATGAAAAGGTTTTTCTGGAAGTTTATTCTGGTGTTCTTATTATTGTAGTTTGTCAATAAACTTTCTTTATTCCTTTTAAGTTTTATGCCTGTTTTGCTCTTGTTTTAATCCATATCTCACAACAAGAAATAAGTAATTTTTTCCCCTTTGATTAATTACTGGTTTAAAACCACAACATGCTGTCACTGGGAAAATTCCACTCCTGAGCAGGAGATATAAGGCCTGGTTCTGGCTTGGACAGGTGAGAAGGATGAGATGCTGTCTCGGTTCTAGAAGACAGGTGTCTGCTAGGGAGAGCAGGAGCCTCCCTTGGGATGAAAGAATGTAGACCCCCTCCCTCCAAATTATTATAAATTTGATATCAAGGGGCTTTCAGGCAGAGATCTGGGGATAGGAATAACAGTTCTTTACTAGTATAACCAGGCAAACAAACAAACAATAACTACAGCAATAACAAGAACACAGAACCAGGGACCCCGGGACAGCTTTCTCAGCTGAGATGGGATGGGGGAGAGGTTTTGTTTTCACAAATCCCTCGGGCAGTCAGTCCCAGTGCTCCTGCAGGGCTCCAAGGAACAGTCGGCTGGAAACAGCAGGGACGAGCTGAGATCCTGGGCTGGTGGATGAGGTGTATCAGCAGTTCCGCGGCCGTGCCTGGCACTGCCACATGTCCCAGCAGGGCAGGGGGTGCGAGGCCACCAACAAAGAGGGGAGAAGGAGAAGAAGCAGCAGCTCCATCTGGGTGATGGTGAAATTCTCTTCTCTCCACCGCAGCAGCTCCGCGACCCAGCACACGAACATCCTTCCCCGAAGCCGAAAAAAGCCAGCCAAAAAACTGTCCCCACCCTCCTTTTCTGCCCCCTTCCCCCCCCGGGCCCGGCCACTCTTTGTCCTTTGTGAGCACCCCTAAGTACCGGTAGTTAGGTTGTCCCAGCATATAATGGGTAAAAATTCCATGGGCAGGCCAGAACACAAAATAAAACAAAAAAAAAAAGAACACCTAACCCTCAACACTATCCACCCCGAATTTTTTCCCATACCAAAATGTTACATCAAATACTAAACCTTTAAATTATACACAAACACATACTACTTTAACTATATACATATGTACATGCAGATACAGATACAAGCACAGTGTCATGGGTAGTTCACCCTAAAACCAGGTCTCCTTGGGTTATGCACCGGGTCTCTCCACCTTTTTGCATCACCCACCAAGTGCAACCCGGTCCTTGAGCAAAGACAACCCCACGGATTGGATTGTCTTTGCTGGAGGCAGAATTAACCCAAACAGTTTTTCCCAGCATACGTCTCATATGTACCACTGGAACCTTATCTCCATCTGTCGTTTTAAAGGGCTCAGATTGGGCAGGACCTGCTCGGTTGGTGGAATCTCGGGTGTTCACCAACCGTGTGGCTTTTGCTAAATTAATCTCTCAGTTCTTGAAAGTTCCTCCACCCAGTGCCTTCAAGCTGGTTTTAAGCAAGCCATTGCACCGTTCAACTTTTCCAGCAGCGGGTGCATGGTAGGGGATATGGTACACCCACTCGATGCCATGTTCCCTAGCCCAGGTGTTTATAAGGATGTTCTTGAAATGAGTCCCATTGTCTGACTCAATCCTCTCAGGGGTGCCATGCCTCCAAAGGACCTGCTTTTCAAGTCCCAGGATGGTGTTACGGGCAGTGGCATGAGGCACAGGGTAGGTTTCCAACCATCCAGTGGTGGCTTCTACCATCGTGAGCACGTAGCGCTTGCCTTGGCGCGTTTGGGGCAGTGTGATGTAGTCGATCTGCCAGGCTTCCCCATACTTGTATCTGGACCACCGCCCACCGTACCAGAGGGGCTTCAACTGCTTGGCCTGCTTGATCGTGGCACACGTCTCACAGTCATGGATAACCTGGGAAATACTGTCCATGGTTAGATCCACCCCTCGGTCTTGTGCCCACTTATAGGTGGCATCTCTACCCTGATGGCCTGAGGCGTCACGGGCCCATTGAGCTAAGAACAACTCTCCCTCGTGTTGCCAATCTAAGTCTATCTTTGACACCTCTATCTTTGCAGCCTGATCCACCTGCTCATTGTTTCGGTGCTCTTCATTAGCCCTACTCTTGGGGACATGGGCATCTACATGACGGACCCTCACAGACAGTTTCTCTACCCTGGTGGCGATGTCTTTCCACTCATCAGCAGCCCAGATTGGCTTTCCTCTGCGTTGCCAGTTGGCCTTTTTCCACCTTTCCAGCTATCTCCACAGAGCATTGGCCACCATCCATGAATCAGTGTAGAGGTAGAGCTTTGGCCACTTCTCTCTTTCAGCAATGTCCAGGGCCAGCTGAACAGCTTTGAGTTCAGTAAGTTGGCTTGATCCACTTTCTCTTTCAGTGGCCTCTGCGACTTGTCGTGTGGGACTCCATACGGCTGCTTTCCACTTCTGGTTCATCCCTATGATGCGACAGGAACCATCAGTGAACAGAGCATAGCGTGTTTCTTCTGCTGGCAGTTGGTTGTACGGTGAAGCTTCTTCAGCTCGTGTCACTTGTTCCTGCTCCTCTTCATCAGTGAGACCAAAGTTTTCACCTTCTGGCCAGTTTGTAATTATCTCCAAAATCCCAGGGCGATTTGGGTTTCCAATACGGGCCCGCTGCGTGATGAGGGCGATCCACCTGCTCCATGTAGCATCGGTGGCGTGGTGGGTAGCAGGAACCTTTCCTTTGAACATCCACCCCAGCACTGGCAGGCGGGGTGCCAGGAGGAGTTGTGCTTCTGTGCCAGTCACTTCTGAGGTGGCTTGAACTCCTTCATAGGCAGCTAAGATTTCCTTCTCTGTGGGAGTGTAGTTGGCTTCGGACCCTCTGTAGCTTTGGCTCCAGAATCCCAGAGATCGGCCTTGAGTCTCCCCAGGCACTTTCTGCCAAAGGCTCCAGGACAAGCCATTGTTCCCGGCTGCAGAGTAGAGCACGTTCTTCACATCTGGTCTTGTTCTGACTGGGCCAAGGGCTACTGCATGAGCAATCTCCTGTTTGATCTGAGCAAAGGCTTGCTGCTGTTCAGGGCCCCAGTGGAAATCATTCTTTTTTCGGGTAACCAGGTAGAGAGGGCTCACGATCTGGCATGTACTCTGTGCATCCTCCAAAAACCTATGGCACCTAGGAAAGCTTGCGTTTCCTTCTTGCTGGTGGGTGGAGACATTGCAGTGATCTTATTGACGACCTCAGTGGGAATCTGATGCCGTCCATCTTGCCACTTTACTGCCAAGAACTGGATCTCTCGAGCAGGTCCTTTGACTTTGTTCTTCTTGATGGAAAAGCCAGCTTCTAGCAGAGTCTGGATGATCTTTTCTCCTTTCTCAAATACTTCTAGTGCTGTGTTCTCCCCACACAATGATGTCATCAATGTATTTCAGATGTTCTGGAGCCTCACCCTTTTCCAGGGCAGCCTGGATCAGTCCATGGCAGATGGTGGGGCTGTGCTTCCACCCCTGGGGCAGTCGGTTCCAGGTGAACTGCACTCCCCTCCACGTGAAGGCAAACTGAGGCCTGCATTCTGCTGCCAGGGGAATGGAGAAAAATGCATTGGCAATGTCAATAGTGGCGTATGACTTTGCTGCTTTGGACTCCAGCTCGTACTGAAGCTCCAGCATGTCCGGCACGGCAGCGCTCAGAGGTGGAGTCACTTCATTCAATGCACAATAGTCCACAGTCAATCTCCATTCTCTGTCAGACTTGCACACAGGCCAGATGGGACTGTTGAAGGGTGAGTGGGTTTTGCTGAGCACCCCTTGACTCTCCAGTTCTCGGATCATCTTGTGGATGGGGATCACAGCATCTCAATTTGTCCTATACTGCCGGCGGTGCACCGTCGAGGTGGCAATTGGTACTCGCTGTTCTTCCACTTTCAGGAGTTCTACTGCAGATGGGTTCTCTGATAGTCCAGGCAAGCTATTCAATTGCTTAATGTCCTCTGCCTCCACAGCAGCTATTCCAAAAGCCCATCTGAGTCTCTTTGGGTCTTTGTAATAGCCATTTCGAAGTCCATGCCCAGAATACACGGGGCCTCTGGGCCAGTCACAATGGGATGTTTCTGCCACTCTTTCCCAGTCAGGCTCACCTCAGCTTCCAACAGAGTCAATTGCTGTGATCCCCCCATCACCCCAGCAATGGAAACAGGTTCTGCCCCCACATGTCCTGATGGCATTAGGGTACACTGTGCACCAGTATCAACTAAAGCTTTGTATTTTTGTGTCTCTGATGTGCCAGGCTGTTATAAATGCAAAGGCAAATTTGGGATAAAATCAAAAAGAGAAATTTATTAATAAACAACAAAGAATGACAAAGAGAGAAAAAAACCACAATAAAAATGGTCAGCGCAGCGCTGGGTGGACAGGGTCTACACCCAAGGTGTAGGGTTCCCAAATCCACGTCTGAGCGCTCTCAGGATTGGGGTTTTATAGGATTTTTAAGTCCTCAGGCTAAAATTCCAAGCAGGCTCCATTCACCAAGTGTTCTTGATTGCTCGGTGAATAGATTTCCTGGCTTGGAAAAATAGACCTAACCAGTGTCCGGACAGAGTCTCCTCATATGCAAAGAGACTCTGTATGTATTTTAATTTTGGGTTATCAAGGCTGAAGTGGTGTGATCCGGGGTTGGTGCTGATGGAAATCTCGGCGGAGTCTCCCCCTTCGTTTCCAGTGATTGTATCTCCAACACTGGTCTGACAGGTGGGCGATTCAGGACCAGCGGCAGATACTTTTCTGAGGCTCGTCTTTGTCGACTTTGATTGTTTTACAACCGAGATCTGCAGAGACGTTGGTCAGGTCCGGAGTTGGGTTCCTCCTCCGAGCTAGTCCTTTTGTTGTCTTTGATGGCTCCCATCCTGTCTATTTTCCGAGTTAATGTTCGTTATCTGGGTGTTGGCTGCAATCCTTTGCTTTCGGAGAAGAACTCCCGGCCAGGCTTGGGAGGAGGGTTTTTTTTTCTTTTTACATACACATCTTTGGTTTTTTATTATTTCAATATATACATCTTATTTATATCTTTACGAATTTTTATTTACACATAATTTATTACAGTCCCCCACCTAATAATTTATCCAATTAAAAATTCATATTCTATTATTATTTGGAGAGGAATACTAGTATTCCTCCGTACTTTCTTTATTTTCCTGTGTTAGCATGTGCTTGGTTTCAAATTCCTCTAATGCTTTGATCACGTTTTTGCTTTCTTTTTCTTCCTCTAATTTCATCAGTTTAGAAAGAAGTGTGGTTTGTCCCTGCGCTTTTTCTGGGTCTATTGGGAGGGTGGCAATCTGCATTCCTTGTACCACTGAATGTATTAACCTGATCAGACAAGGAATCAAACAAGGTAGGAAGACTACTCCAGCAACCGAACATCCTATAAAGAAGACTAGCTTTTTCCACCACGCCCCTTGTCCAAAAATTTGATCCCACCAGGAAGCCTGTAAAATGGAATTCCATTTTTGAACTGGCACATGGGCCACCTTTTTTATTTCGGCAGCTAGTCCCTTTATAGTCTCGCCATAATCGTCAATTTCCATGCAGCACTTGGACTCATTGTATCTCCCGCACACTCCTCCCTCCTCAGCTAGCAGATAGTCGAGAGCCAATCTATTTTGGTAGACAAAAGCTCTCATTTGTGAATGCTGTTTTGCTAGCAATTCCAGGGCTTCCGAAGTGTGGTTTGAGACTACTTCTACCACAGCTTGTAACCTAATGAGTCGATTGAGAAGGTAAATGGGGGTTCGGTAACCCCAACTGCCGTCATTTGCCCAGGTAGCGGGCCCATCGTTCGGCAGGCCACTCCTCCTCTTTCCACTTTTGGTTACCACCAGCCATCAGTAGTTCTCGTCTCAAGTCCCTCTTTTGCCGAGCCAATGTTTCAAAGAGGGGGGCACCTAAAGACTTACTTTCGTCTTTAGGTAATGTAAAGAAAAACGGCCGAATTACTCCGAGACTGCAAGACCCTTTCCATTTTCTTGGCAATTCACTGTATGCTTTCTTTCCGCATACCCAGTAAATTCCGTCCGGTGCTTCCCAACCTTTATTTGATTTTGCCGGATCCTCCCAATAGTCCCTCAGACCTACAAAGGCATGGAAGGGATTTGCCCCCTGGACTTTATTCCAGCAAAGCCCAATTATGTCCACCCATTCACAGTTGTTTTCCCGAGAGTAGCTCCAATAACCCTCGGGTGGTTCTGGTTGCCAGACCTTTGTTTTTTTGTCTGAATCTACCGTGAGCGTGTTTACACACGGGGTGTATCCTACCAAATCGGTAAATTCTTTTCCCTCCCGGCTAATGCAAAATGTCCCAATTATTCTTTCGTCGATTACCCAACCCTCGGGTCTCCTTGTTGTTTTGGATAATTTTAATCCAGTCCATTTTAGCAATTGTTCCGGGGTCAATCCCTCTCCCTTCCATGGCCATCTTTCGGCTGATTTCAGACCACCACATATCCAACAGTTGGACAAGCCTAATTCTGTGGCGATCTCTTGCATTAGATCTATGAATAAGTTCTGATTGGGGCTGGGTAAATTCCAGCTGTTGTACTGTTTTTCTAACTGTTCATATTGTTCGCTGAGGGAACTCAGCCTTTCCTGCTCTAACCTTCTTTTCCTGGTCTCCATTTCTCGTTTCTTTAGTTCCAGGGTTAGTTGTTTTATTTTACTCTCTGGGTCTAACCCTTCACTATCTTTCGAGAAACAGAACACTTGATCGAATTGCAAGCACACTCTATCATCATTGTTTTCTAGCAAATCTAAAATTATAGGATCATTATTCAATGGTATTTTAGTTTCATGTTTTAAGTTTCTTCCCTCCCAGTACATTTTTCCCCCCATGGTGCACGGCTTTACGGTTGCTTTATTGTAACAAATAGGGTTAACTCGATGATATGCTACAAAAATGGATTGTCTCCTTCCCCCAATCCAGACAGTCTTATTACACTGCCCGCAGACCGAGATTGGGGGAACCCCCTTCAGTTCCCTTTTAGTTCGGAGGTGATTTATTTGACTTTTTTGTTCCTCCAAGTTCCGAATTTGATTTTCTGTAATACTTGCTCCCGGATTGGAACACCAAATTTTCTCCCTTAATTTGCACAAATTTAATTGGGTATCATTTAACCAGCATATTCCTTCGTGCAGTTCTGGGGGACAAACGGCTAATGTCTCAGCTTTTGTGGCAGCTTGACACTGCTCACACTTCCCCGTGGGGTCCACCCCCGGGGGCACCTCGGGGTCTATCCCCTTGGTCGAGCACATGACTAGGCTCAGGAACATCAGGATTCCCCACCACTTCATCCCTCTGCCTTGCCCTTCGCCCGTATATGAGCATACGGCGGGGTAAACCATCTTCTCGGCAGCAAGGACTATCTTCAGGGGCCCTTGATGTTCTGATGGCAAATCTTCGTTTAAAGATCGCCCACCGAGAAGCTTTAACCGTGTCAAATCTGCACGGAACTTTTATTGTTCGCCGGCACTCGACTACTAAGGGTTCTGCCTTGCAGTCAAGCTGACCCCTCAAACCGTTTTGATAAAACAGGAACCACTCAGGAGAGTCAAGTTCCAGCAGGCCCGCCCGGGTAGCGAGTATTAAGAATCGATCGGTCTGTTGCAATTCCTTTTCAAAACACTTTGTACATAAACCCCTTGGTTTACGTCCCATCAAACAGTGAGCTACCCAAATTTGTTTACAATAAGCGCATTTGAAGTGAACAAAAGGAAAGCAATAACAATCGAAATTGACACAACTTATCCGATCTCCACTCATTTGCGTTGCCGCCAGAGTTTGATCTTCAAATCTCCTGGGGGGGTAGTAACTTCCCACTCTGTTGAACTGTGATCTGTAATTTTCTTCACTCGGGAGGAGTGAGTCCAGCCTTTCTCAGCCATCCGAACCGCTGTGTCTGTGGTCAGGAGGACGAGGAACGGGCCTTCCCAATGAGGGCTCAGGGGGATCTCTCTCCACGTTTTGATCAGGACTTTATCTCCTGGTCGAATTTGATGGATGGGAAATCCGAGAGGGGTACTCTGAGGAATCCATCCTCTTCTCCTTAGTTCCTGTAAGTTTTTATTTATAGAAATGAGATATGGTTGCAGTTGCACATCCTGAATTCGGGGATGTGCCACCGGCATTCCATGCTTATATGGCATTCCATATAGCATCTCGAATGGGGACAAGCCGGTTTCAGAATGTGGCATAGTTCTAATATTCAGCAGTGCCAAGGGGAGACATTTGGTCCACGGCATTTTCGTTTCAATTATTAATTTGGATAGTTGTGATTTTAGAGTCTGATTCATCCTTTCCACCTGCCCCGAGCTTTGAGGATGCCAGGGAGTGTGATATTGCCATCTTATTCCTAATGCTTCCGACAATTGTTTAATAACCTTTGAGGTAAAATGAGTGCCTTGATCAGAGTCGATATGGTCTACTATCCCATATCTTGGAATTATTTCTTCAAGTAGAATCTTAGATACTGTTTGAGCCGTTGCTTTTGTTCTGGGAAAAGCTTCCACCCAATGTGTCAGCTTATCCACTATTACTAATAAAAATTTATTCCTACCAATTTTTGGTAATTCTGTGAAATCTACTTGAATTCTTTCGAACGGTCGGTACGAGAGTGGCCGACCTCCCCAATTCGATTGTTTAAAATTTGATCGATTTACTTTCTGGCATATCACACAGCCTTGCACCTCTTGTTTTGCAAGCTCGAAAATTCCTTTACACCCGAAAAATTTTAAAAATTGTTCAGCCAATGCCCTGGTTCCCCAATGCGTTTGTTCGTGTAACCTTTTGAGTATTCCCTTTGCTACCCCCTTTGGGACTAGCTCCCTCCCGTCGGGTAACCACCATTTCCCTTCTTTTAGGTAACCTCCTACCTTTTTGAAATCTTCCAGCTCCTTCTCGGATGGAAGCAAGGAGACTTCTGGTGGTTCTCCAGGAGTTATCTCAGGAATACTTACCGTCAACAAAGCAGCTCGTTTAGCTTCTTTGTCCGCTAGATTGTTTCCCCTTGTGTGGAACTGCCACCCCGTTTGGTGTCCCCTTACATGAACAACCGATATCTCTTGTGGCTCTCTGACTGCTCCTAAAATTTGCCTGATTATTTCTTCATGTATTAAATCTTTTCCTTTTGTGTTGATCAACCCCCTCTCTTCCCATATTTTTCCAAAAGTATGCACTACTCCAAATGCATACCTTGAGTCGGTGAAAATGGTTCCCCTTTTCCCTTTCAGGCCCTGAAGTGCTCTTAAGAGATCAAACAGCTCGCAAGCCTGAGCCGACCAGTTTGTTTTCAGGGGGCCCGATTCTATGATTTGTCCAGTCTATAATAGCATAGCCTGATTTTCGTTTTCCTTCCACCATTCTCGAGGAGCCATCAATGAACCATTTTTCTCCTCCTTCCAATTCCTGATCCTCTAGATCAGGCCTTACCTTCTTTTGCAGCTCTACTGTCTCAATGCAATTATGAAGCAGCTCACCTGTTGGTTCTCCAAACAAAAATTGTGCTGGATTTTGTGCAGCAGTTGTTTTCAGTTCTAAGTCTGGTGAGCTGATTAACATGGCTTCATACTTCAGAAGCCTTGAATCAGTTAACCATTTTTCTGCTTTTTGTTGTAAGATATTTCTTACATCATGTGGGGTGAAAACTGTCACAGGAGCTCCAAAAGTTACCTTTTTGGCTTCTCCAACCAGTAAGGCTACTGCCACAATTGCCTGCAGGCAAGTAGGCCAGCCTCGACTGACTGGATCTAGGATTTTTGACAAAAATCCTACAGGCTTTCTCTTTCCTGCCCATTCCTGGGTCAGAACTCCCTGTGCTGTTTGTCCGCTTACGTCCACAAACAGCTGAAATTCTTTATTTGTGTCCGGTAAAGTTAGTACCGGAGCGGTTATGAGGGCATTCTTTAATTCTTGAAATTTAGTTTCATCTTGCATTGTCCATTTCAATCTGTCAGTGTTTAATCTTTCATACAGAAATTTTACCTTTTCACTGAATCCTTCAATCCACTGTCTGCAATATCCCAGGAGCCCTAAAAATTGCCTGATCTGTCTTTTCGTTTTTGGGGCTGGGAGCACGAGAATCCCGGCCACTCTGTCAGGGTCCAATTTCTTTTTCCCCTGAGATATCCAATGTCCAAGATATTTTACCTCGGGCTCTGTGAATTGCAGCTTGGATTTGGATACCTTCAAACCCTTTTGTCCCAGAAAATTCAATAAAGAAATTGTACTCTTTTTCACCTTTTCTTCCAATGCCCCAGCAATCAGTAAGTCATCCACATATTGTAGTAATTTTGTCCCCTCCTCTGGAATAAACTCGGTGAGTAGCTGCTCCAGAGCCTGCCCAAACAGGTTTGGAGATTCTACAAACCCCTGTGGGAGGACAGTCCACCTTAGTTGTTGCTTCCTGTTGGTGTCCGGATCTTCCCACTGGAAGGCAAAGAAGTTTCTACTCTTTTCATCTAAAGGGCAGGTCCAGAAAGCGTCTTTCAAATCGATTACACTATACCATATATCCTCCGGTGAGAGTCTATTTAGTAAAGTATAAGGATTTGCCACCACCAGAAACCTGGTTCGGGTTCTAGCATTTACTGCTCTGAGATCCTGAACCAGTCGGAAGCTCCCATCCGCTTTCTTTACTGCCAGGATGGGGGTGTTATGTTGGGACATGCAGGGTTCGAGGGTACCCCCTCTAAGGAGGTCATCGATTACTAATTTCAAACCCCTTCTCCCTTCTATCGGGATGGGATATTGCTTGATCCTTATCGGATCCTCTGGGTTTTCTATTTCAATTTTGATGGGAGTAATATTTAACTTCCCCACCTCCCCTTTCGAATGCCACACTTTGGGATCAATTTCCCTTTCATCTTTTGGAGTCAAATGGAATATCTTTATTACCAATTCGGAATTCTTCACAACAATATTTATACCTAATGCAACAATCATATCTCTTCCCAATAAATTGTAATCAGCTTCTTCTACTAACAATAAATTTCCTAAGCATATTTTATTTTGAGACTCAATTTCCACATCTTTTATTACAGAGACCTTGAAGGGATCTCCCTTAGCACCAATTACAACTACTTTTTCTTTACTTGCCACGCATCCCCTGGGTAATTTCTGCAGGGTGCTTCTTTCAGCTCCCGTGTCAACCAAGAATTCTATTTCTTGGCAATGGGGACCCACTTTTAATTTTATCAAGGGCTCTTTTGCTGTTACCATCCCCATCTGAACAAGCCCAAGACTTCCCTAGTCTTCTTGAAATACCTTTTCATCTTTTAATTTTTGACGACAGTTCTGCTGAATGTGTCCTACTTTCTTACAGTAAAAACACTCTGGAGGATCCTTTCGCGGGGCGGAGCCATCCTTTTGAGACTCTTGCGGCTTTTTCGGCGCTGTTTTAAATTTGCCTTGTGCCTGTTCCTGTTTTTGAGCCTCCTTTACTGCGGCCACTAATATTTTGGCCTGGAGTTTCTGTTTCTCATCCTCTCTCCTCATGTAAATCTGAGCTTCCCTTAGAAGCTCTTGGAGACCTTTCTCCTGCCACCCATCAATCTTTTCTAATTTCCTTTGGATATCCTCCCATGATTTTGCCACAAATTGGGTTTTGAGCAAGACTTCCCCCACCGGAGAGCTAGGATCAGTCCCAGAGTAAATCTGCAGACTTCGTCGCAATCTCTCCAACCATTCGGTGGGTGATTCTTCCTTTCCCTGGCATTCCCCAAATACCTTACTGATATTTTGACCTCGGGGAACCACTTCCCTTATTCCTTGCACAATGATATTTCTTAAATCAATCATACTTCTCCTACCATCCTCTGTTTGGGCGTTCCAGCTCGGGCTCACGCTAGGCCATTTCTGATCACCTGGCGTCCCCTGCGGGTTTCGCCGCTCCCAGTCTCTGATACCAGCTTGTTTAATCATTTCTCTTTCTTCTTGACTAAACAGGGATCTCAGGATAGCCATGAGATCCTCATATGTATAAATAGTGCTACCTAAACCTCATCCAATCTCTCAGCCACTCCAAACGGATCATCTAACAATCGTCCCATCTCTTTCTTAAATGCTCGCACATCCCCTGAGTTAAGGGGTACATTCACGAACCCAATCACTCCAGGGGCGGTTGGCACTTCCCTGAGAGGGAACATTCTGTGTCTATTCTCATTCTCTTCCCACTCTTCACTCATCTGTTTAGACTTAAAACGAGTCCTACTCGCGGGGGGGAGTTGGGGTTTTTGAGGGTCTGCTCCTTTATTATTGATGTACAGTCCGTTGCCACCAGGTTACCATGAGGGATTCCCTCTGCTAAATTCGAGGGACCTGGCTGCGGCAGTCGGACGGGCAATGGGGGATAAGGAGATCCCCGACCTCGCACCACCACAGATTCTGGAGAAACGGCGGCGGCTGCGGTTCCCACAGGAGGAGCCAAAGGGGGGGCCACCGGAACCACTGCTGGTGCCGGCTCCCCTGTTCGCGATGTGTGGGCTTCACTCGGTTGTCCCAGTGAACCCGTGGGAGCTGATGGCACCACTTGATCCACCGCAGAAGGCCCTGCCGGCCCGTGGTATGGAGGGGGTAAATGATCAAGGGGTTCCCAGGTTTCTGTTTTTGTTCCACCTTTTAGTTTCATTGGGAATAGCCCTACCCTGGCCGTTAGCCAGAGCTTGGCATATTCCTTCTCCTCGGAGTCCGAGGGAACCTTACTCTCCACATGAGAGAGTAATTCGTTACACGTCCACCTTTCAAATGTTCCTAATATCGGCCAAGTGAGATGGGTTCACAATTCCTGCCCACCCCAAACCTCGGCACAATAGTAGATAATTTTTGCCTTGGATTTCTTTTTTCTTTCAGGGCAATTTTCCCAATACTTCAACATCCAACCTAAAGGACTTTCTGGTGGGATGTCTAGCAACTCCTTCGCCTTCTCAGAAGGGCTCCTTTCCTCACCTTTCTTTTGCAATTTACTTTTTCCCTGTCCCATATTAAAAACCTTACCTATCCTGCGTTGTGTTCGTTCTGCTTTTCTTTACTCAGGAAAATCAAAGACCGTCAATTCTCACCTCTCGGTTAGCTGCACCAGGGTCCTCTGTCTCGATTTTCCTCCGGACCTTCTCTTAGGTCCTTGTGGCTGGAAGGGTTTACTAATTCCCGAGCTCAACTGGACGTCCTCTTCCCCTTTCAGCCCCTTGTGATCGGTCCCCCAGGGCTCCCTTTAGCCCCAGGCTTTACAAACGTGAAGAGAGAGTCTTTCTCACACCGACTCGCTTCCTCCGTGGCCGGCCAATTCCCTCGCGGGAGGATGGAAACGCGGCCTTGGAGTCCGAACTCGCTCCGTGATCAGATCACGTCTCACAGATGCTTGCCAAATCACCCGCTCAACCTCACAATACTTACAGCAATTTTCTTGCGAGGGTGTCTTCGTGCACTGTCGACTTTTTATGAGCTACCAAGCCACGGCTTTCCTGAAGGCTCCGTGCCTTCCCGAGCTCCTCTGGATCCGTTTTCTCTTTTATTGTGGTTTTTACCCCAGCCTAAATTTGGTTCGGATATCGGAGCGAACTGTGGAGGCTCTCGGCTCCCCAGGCCGCCAAAATCAGCGGGGGTACCCGACCTGGATAGCGAGGTTCTCCCACAGTTTTCCGATCCGAGTCACGGCACCAATCTGTTATAAATGCAAAGGCAAATTTGGGATAAAATCAAAAAGAGAAATTTATTAATAAACAACAAAGAATGACAAAGAGAGAAAAAAACCACAATAAAAATGGTCAGCGCAGCGCTGGGTGGACAGGGTCTACACCCAAGGTGTAGGGTTCCCAAATCCACGTCTGAGCGCTCTCAGGATTGGGGTTTTATAGGATTTTTAAGTCCTCAGGCTAAAATTCCAAGCAGGCTCCATTCACCAAGTGTTCTTGATTGCTCGGTGAATAGATTTCCTGGCTTGGAAAAATAGACCTAACCAGTGTCCGGACAGAGTCTCCTCATATGCAAAGAGACTCTGTATGTATTTTAATTTTGGGTTATCAAGGCTGAAGTGGTGTGATCCGGGGTTGGTGCCAATGGAAATCTCGGCGGAGTCTCCCCCTTTGTTTCCAGTGATTGTATCTCCAACACTGGTCTGACAGGTGGGCGATTCAGGACTAGCGGCAGATACTTTTCTGAGGCTCGTCTTTGTCGACTTTGATTGTTTTACAACCGAGATCTGCAGAGACGTTGGTCAGGTCCGGAGTTGGGTTCCTCCTCCGAGCTAGTCCTTTTGTTGTCTTTGATGGCTCCCATCCTGTCTATTTTCCGAGTTAATGTTCGTTATCTGGGTGTTGGCTGCAATCCTTTGCTTTCGGAGAAGAACTCCCGGCCAGGCTTGGGAGGAGGGTTTTTTTTTCTTTTTACATACACATCTTTGGTTTTTTATTATTTCAATATATACATCTTATTTATATCTTTACGAATTTTTATTTACACATAATTTATTACAAGGCCATCGGATCCACACCGTCCAAAAGACCCAGTTTTCCCGTGCCTCTTCCTGGCTAGAGGCAGGGCCCCTCTAGCACTGGTCATCCTCTCCTGCCTGGGCATACATGCTAGAGGTTCCTTCAAGGGGATCATCCTCTTTTCTGTAATGTCTGGCAGTTTGGTCACGGGAGGTTGAGGCTACCTTCACTTTAGTGGAACCTTTCTGGTTAGCGCTTCCCTCCCTGAGTTGACGCACTCCTGCTGCCAGGGCAGAAGTGGGTTTCCCATCCCACTTTCCCATGTCTTCCCCATGGTCACGTAGAAAGAACCACAGCTCAGTTTGTGAGGTGTACCCTCTCTCTCTAGCTGGGGGACGCTGGGCTTGGAGTTTTGGGCTTGTGACCCGCACTGGTGCCATATGGGAACTGCTCTTCCTCATCTCTTCCCTCATTTCCCTCATCTCCTCTTTGAGTTCCTTAATCACAGCGGAAATCTTAGCCTGCTGTGGGCCATGGGCCATACTGTCGTAATTTCTAATCCTGGTGGCAGCAGAACCCACCGTCTCTCGGCTGTTATCAGCGTTAATCAGTGCAATATAGGTGGTGTAGTCACGTGGCCCTAGATTTGCCAGACTCCACAACATCTGCCCAGTGCACCTGACTTTGTCAGGGTCATTATCATGCTGTCCACCCCTCCCAAAAAGGACCTCTAATATCGCCACTTCTCTCAGCTGTTGGATCCCTTCCTCAATGGTTTTCCAGTCCCTTCTATGAGAGTGCTCTTCCATTCTCTCTCTGGGGACAAACCTCTCTCTTACACTCATCAAAAGCCGCTCCCAGAGGGAAAGGGGCCCTTGCTCCCTGACAAATACCTGATTCACACCTGAGTCCTGGGTCAAGGGTCCCACATTCCTTGCCTCACCACCATCCAGCTGCACGCCTGTACCCATAAGGTCCCAGACCCGAAGTAACCAGGTGGTATAAGGCTCACGCCCCCGCCTCACAATGTCTTTTTGTAACTTACGGAGACTGTTATATGTCAGAGACTCAGTAATGATTTCAACTCGTGGCTCCCCTGTGGGTTGTGAGGGCCCTCCTTTCTTATCCTTATCAGCAGGGTGCTGTGATTTCATCTTAGACTTTCTTGTTTCCACAGGAGCAACAGCTGCTGGCTGTGACTGTCCTTGTGGTTCAGCTGGAACCTGGACGGTTGTAACGTCTGTGGGTTCCACTGCAGCACCATCAGACTCTCCCTCTTTGAGGCAGGGGGAGGGTTTCCCAGCAGCTGAGGAAATGCACTCCTTTAGCATCTGGCCCATCTCATCCATCTCCTTCACCAGCACCCCCACCCACTCTGGGTGGTTCATTTCTGAGGTGGGCTGTGGGGCAGAGGCAGGCTCTGGAGCAGCACTCCCTGTCTCTGGGGCAGGGGCAGGCTCTGGAGCAGCACTCCCTGTCTCTGGGGCTGTGCCAGGCCCTGGAGCAGAACCCCCTGTCTCTGGGGCTGTGACAGGCCCTGGAGCAGCACTCCCTGTCTCTGGGGCTGTGCCAGGCCCTGGAGCAGAACCCCCTGTCTCTGGGGCTGTGCCAGGCTCTGGAGCAGCATCTCTGGTCTCTTTCCCTTTGTCTCTGAAGGCTAAGTAGAACAGGCCTATCAGTACCACCAGCCACTGTAAGATGTCATTAGCATTCAGAGAAGATTTTAACCCTTTGAAAACTGGTGGGGTAGGCCCAAGGAACTGGGTGAAAGGTTGGGAGAAAATTTCCCCAGCTGTCTTTTTCTCCCAGTAGGTACCATTATTAAAGTAACCGAAAAACCATCCAGTTAGTGTGTGACAGCTCTGAATCCACGTGCCTGCCGTCCAGAGGACGTTAAACATCCATTAATTCCTCACCTTATCAACCCACAAAACAAGCTGGATAATAGCCACAGTAGCCTTAGTTATAGGACCCATATTTAGGTAAGGTGCAGCAAATGGGAGAAATACAGCTGTGACCACATGCCCCGCGAACCTGGGTAAGCTAAACCACATGGCTCTACCTAACAAGGTTTCTAAATCCAGCACACAAAAGTTAGGTTATTTAAGAACTGTTATTCCTTTTTTGCCCTTTTCCTCTCAGTGCCCCACGCTGGGTGGCCAAAATCTGACTTGGTTCCAGAAGACAGGTGTCTGCTAGGGAGAGCAGGAGCCTCCCTTGGGATGAAAGAATGTGGACTCCTTCCCTCTGAATTATTATAATTTTGAAATCAAGGGGCTTTCAGGCAGAGATCTGGGGATAGGAATAACAGTTCTTTACTAGTATAACCAGGCAAACAAACAAACAATAACTACAGCAATAACAAGAACACAGAACCAGGGACCCCGGGACAGCTTTCTCGGCTGAGATGGGATGGGGGAGAGGCTTTGTTTTCACAAACCCCTCGGGCAGTCAGTCCCGGTGCTCCTGCAGGGCTCCGAGGAACAGTCGGCTGGAAACAGCAGGGATGAGCTGAGATCCTGGGCTGGTGGATGAGGTGGATCAGCAGCTCCTCGGCGGTGCCTGGCACTGACACACGTCCCGGCAGGACAGGTGGTGCGAGGCCACCAACAAAGAAGGGAGATGGAGAAGAAGCAGCAACTCCGTCTGGGTGATGGCGAAATTCCCTTCTCTCCACCGCTGCAGCTCCGTGACCCAGCACAGAACGTCCTTCCCTGAAGCTGAGGAAAAGCCAGCTAAAAACTGTCCCCACCCTCCTTTTCTGCCCCATTCCCCCCGCTGGGCCTGGCCACTCTTTGTCCTTTGTGAGCACCCCTAAGTACCGGTAGTTAGGTTGTCCCAGCACATTATGGGTAAAAATTCCCTGGGCAGGCCAGAACAAAAAATAAAACAAAAAAAAAAGAACACCTAACTCTCAACAGAAGTGAAAGAGAAGAACGAGTAAAAATCCCTGGGAGGGACGGGAGGGAGAGCCCCAATTTTAAAACCCACGGAAAAATCCTCAGGGAGAAGGGAGCGATCTGATCGCTGAGTGAAGTGACTCAGGAGGAGAGTGACTGAGTCAGGTTCAATTTTCTTGAAAAAGAGAAATAGTTGGCAACTTAAGTATGTAGATAAGAGGGACTGCAAATAGAAGTAGCCAGAAAGAAGTAGTTGACGGGGCGGGAAACAAATTGAGAAAGAGAGAGAATTAGGCGGGAACCAAATAGTTGGCAAAAGACAGGATAGTGCAACAGAATAATATTTAGTGAGGCAGGAAGTTGAACCACAGACCGAATGAGTGGGATCAAGATTCTCCTGGTACCGGAGATTTCTTGATTAGTTGCTGCCAGAGATGGGTTTAAAGGAGAAGAAGTCCTTAAACCCAGGGGCTGCAAATTATAAGGGGAATTCGCAAGAGCCCAGGATATCTGAGAACCATGAGGGGGTTTCTCAGGGGGGGAGCATTCCTCAGGACAGCCCACTGGGGATGATGGTACGATTTGAAGATACATGGGAATCCCAGAGAGGAAAAAGTCAACAGAAAATGATTCATTATTGCATGTTTAAATAGACAAAAGAAATGATCCAAAAAAGTAATTTAAATTGGCCAAAATCTGGATCGTTTAAAGATTGGATTTGTTAAGCTTTAAATCAGTATGTAAATTCAAAAGAAGCTTTAAATCAGGAAGAGAGTGACTATGCTACCCTGTGGCTTCCCTGGGGGGGAAGATAAATTTGTTACTAAAACACAAGAAACTGAGAGTTATCTGTTGTATCCTTTACAAACTAAAAAGCAACTGCACAAAAAAAAATAAAAATAAAATTAAAAAAAAAAAAAAAAGGGGGGCAGAAAACCAGTAAGTCAGGTTTGGGGAAAAACAAAGGTAAAAAGAAATTGCTAGAAGAAATACCCCAAGATAGCCCTTTGGGAGTTATGTTAGCTAATTGGGATATTACCCCAAGTACAAGGAAGAAGGATAGAGGAAAGATGATTAATTTTTCCATGATCGAATGGGCAAACAAGGAAGTAAGATCTGACCACGTTTGTTGGCCTAGATATGGTTCTTTTGAAACTTGGATTTGGCAGGCTTTAAACGTCTTTGTAAATTCAAAAGAACCGTTTAATGCAGAGGAGAAAGAATATGCAGCATGCTGGATATTGGGGGACACAAACTCTGAGAGAGTAAAAATTCTAGAAATATCAGAATTCTCAAAGACAAAACAAGAAGAAAAAAGGAAAGAGAAAAGCTGGGACCCTTTAGAAGTGTTACCCCCTCCTCTCCTGCTTGGCCCCCCGCCTGCTGCAGATGTCCCGCTGGGGGTCCCGCCTGCCCCGGCTGCAGCCGCGTGGCTCGCACTGGGCACCCCGCCGGCCCTGCCGGGCGTTCCATCTGCCCCGGCCCCGGCTGCTTTGCCCGCACTGGGCACCCCCGCTGTCCCACCCCCGGCCACTTTTCCCGCAGCTGCCCCGGCCATCCCGGCCCCAGTGGCTGTATCCGTGCCGGCTGCGCTGGGCACCGCTGCTCCTGCCCCAGGAGACACGTGCAGACTGTCCACGCCCCGCTTTGCTTCCCGCTGAGAGACTCCGCTCTCTCGGTGGTTCCGCTACCAGTTCCTGCCTACAGCCCCCCCTTGGAGGACTCAGCGGCGGGACGGATCCCTGCCTTCACCATCCCATCAACCTCTGCCATGGACGCAGCGGTCCTAAAGAATTTCTCCCTTAACGGAGAGGTACCATACCAGTGGCAATTAAAGTCTGCAACTCTTATCTGTGTAGCGAAAGAATTAAATATTGCCCAGGCCGGGGCTAGGTATTCATGGTGTCGGATTTCAGCTCAGCAGCAACTGGAAGGCAGTGGATGGTTTTCAGCCTGGAGCCGTCTGTGCGGGCCATGGGGACGAGATATCAGCAGCTGTGGCCCGGCCCAGCCCAAAGCTGGAAGCCACTGCAGAGCCCGGCCCCACCTGCAGCTGGGGAAGGCCCCTCAGTCTCCATCCTCTGTCCAGGAGCTACTGGAGTCTGGGTAAGCCTGGAGCCAGGGGAAGCTCCACAATCTCCATTCTCCACCCAGGAGCCGCTGGAGTCCAGGTCAGCCCCCTCCCACCAGGCCTGACAGGCCTCAGCGGAAGCAGAGGCCAGCCGGAATGCTGTTACCTTTCCAGGCCAGTAACAAAAAGAGAGCCAGAAGTTCCCAGGCTTAGGTTTAGAAAGTGGTATTCACAAAAGTGATCTTACTTTTTAGTGGTCAAAAATGGTGTCAGTTCAGAGAAATGGCCAGCTATTGGCTTGATCTCAAGCAGAGAAGAAACTCCCAGCAGCCTCTCTCAAAGCCTTCACTTCCACGTTTTCTACTTTTTTTTTTTTTTTTAAATGCCAAACCATCACAGTGGACCATGGTCTCTTGGTCCACTAACATTATTTGCTCCCCACATGAGGAAGTTATTGAACGCCAGTCAAAGTCATCATCAAAGATCACATCCATCCATTTGGAATTTTGATGAGACTTGTAATGCTAATGTGCATTTACCATCATTGGCAACTCTCATAGCAACATCTTTCCTTTTACCAGAGGGAATGGCTGCCACGAATGTGAAAAATAAAGCTCGTCTTCCTGTTGGGGAGACAAACAGTTGCATTTGACTAAGAAAGTGTTGAGTGAGTTGCTAACTGATGTTGATAGTATTAGGCATGTCACCCTGCAGAATCGTGCAGCTATAGATTTTTTGTTATTAGCACATGGACACGGGTGTGAAGATTTTGAAGGAATGTGTTGTTTTAATTTATCTGAGCACTCCCAAAATATTCAAAAACAATTGGCAGGACAACATGAAAACATGAAGCCTATTAGAGAAAGACATGATCCTTTTTCAGACTGGCTTGCAAGCTTGGGTTTAAGGGGTTGGTGGCAGATCTTGGTCAAGAGGGCAATAATGTTACAGATTGTATTTCTAAATTTTCTGCTGATTCTTCCTTGCTTGTTACAACGCCTAAATGTTACATTATGTACCTTGTTAAATGTACATAATTATGTAACATTTATCATATATGTACATACATTATGTACATATTAAATGTACATTGTTATGATGCAACAAATGTTGCACAATTTAGTTACTCAATTTTTAAAGAAAAGAGGGGGAGATATAGTACCCTGAGCTGCATTAGAAGAAATTTGACCATAAAGAGAAAGTTAAGAAAAAGGTCAGGGTTATCAGACAGAGAAGGAACATTCGTGGTCAGCAAAAGAGCACAAAGTAAGAGCTAAACAGAATGAGAAATAGAGATGTTGAGCAAGTTGTGGTCCCATATACACAAATGTAATTATCCAATAAAAATGCTTATAAGGGCACGTAAACAATACATGCAGCCAATTGTGGAAGAGATACCTGTATGAACAGATTTGTATACAGTATATATGTAACCAAACTTAGAGAATAAACAAACAATCTGATAATCATATTGGTGCTGTGTTGTTTCTGTTCCTGCATGAAAAATGAAGACCCCATTTATGGTAAGCTAAGGTATAGTAGAAAGGACAAGGGGCTTATTGGGAAAGAAAACTGAAGTTAAAATCAAAAGAGGTGGGCTATTACAGGTGAAAGGGAAAAAAGGCTTGTCATCCCCCCTTATGTGTTATGGCCATTAGTGAGAGAAGAACATGAGAAAACACATTGGGGTTTCCAGTTGGTCCTTGCAGTTATTTCAAATCATAGAATCATAGCCAGAAACTTAGAAAGTACAGTAATTCAGGTAACTCACCAATGCAGCCTTTGCCTCTAAACCAATCCCAAAAATACTCCTAAACCAAAGCTTGGGCAAACTGGGAAAAGATATGGAGCTGGGCAGCATTGGCAAATTGATTTTTCAGTATTATCCAGGAAAGGAGAGTACCGATACTTATTGGTGTTAACAGATACCTTTTCGAGGTGGTCAGAAGCTTTCCCTACCAAAACTGCCAAAGCACAAGAGGTAACCAAAGCATTGTTACAAGAAATAATACCATGCTTTGGAGTCCCAGCCACAATGTCCTCAGATAGGGGGACACATTTTATTTCAAAAATTGTGCAGCAGATTAGCTGCCATTTAGGCATAGACTGGGAACTTCATACTGCACATCATCCTCAGTCAAGCTGCCAAGAGGAGAAAATGAATCATTTGATTAAGCAGCAAATTATAAGATTCATACAAGACGCAAAGCTACATTGGCCTCAGGCTCTTCCATTAGCATTATTACAAATTCGGACTAAGCCAAGAGTAAAAGAAAAACTAAGCCCTTTTGAAATATTGTATGGAAGGCCATCTGGAATTCAAGAAGGGACAGCATCCACTCAAGTAGGGGAAGAAACCTTACACAGATATATGATAGCCCTAAACAAACAACTTAGCAAAATTGAGAAACGTGGCTGGGGCTTGAAGCAGAGAATTAGATGGACAAGTACATGATGTACAGCCTGGGGATTATGTATATGTTAAGTCTTTTGCAGAAAAAATTTTGGAACCACAGTGGGAGGGACCATTCCAAGTGTTCCTCACCACCTTTACTGCAATCAAGATCAAGAAACCAAGTGCCTGGATCCATCACTCCCGAGTGAAGAAAGCTCCTGAAGGACTCTGTAAAGTTATACTGGGTGATATTGAACTGAAACTAACTTTCTCGGGAAAATAAATAAGAGTGCGGGTGAGATGGTAAGTATAGTATAGCAACTCTCTGAAAAATAGAAAATTTTATATAGTTGTAATAGATAATCAAGTAAGTATAGCCTGGAGAGTTTGACATTTATGATCATCACTATAGCCACAGCTAATGCAGTACCACTTGTATATTATGTGACAGGTATAATATGAGTGCCAAGGAAAACTTATGATTTTGACACCCATGAGTCTCTGATTCAGATATTAAAAGTTACAAATGCAACTGCGTGGGAAAGAAGAAATGTTTGGGGATGTAAATATGCATTTGTCCAAGATGGATTCCATGAATCTCATCAGAAACCCATGAAACCTATTTGAAAGGGCTGTGAATGCTGTGACAAATGCGTAACTAACTGTTCTGAGATTAGTCTCAAAATAGAAAGATGTGCAATTAAGGACTTTAAGATTGATTTTAATATAACTCAAGTTTGTACTGCTCCCTGAAAAGATGAAATGATGATAACTCAACCACCTCAGCCAGTGCTAACCTTAAAAGAACCACAATGGATGACTCAAAACACTTTAGAACGCCTAACCCCCATAATTACCAAAACTGGGAAATATGCTGTTAAGAAGACAGGAATTCAAAAATTGTTAGTTAATCCAAAGTAGTGATTAAAATGAGTAGAGATGGCAATACAGATAAATGCCTCTGATAATTCAGCCTGGGTGTGCTCCATTTTTAAGGACCTCTTTTATGGATTAGCCCACTGCTTGCAGAGGCATCTACCTTCTATGTCCAAACAGAAGAGATATGTTACTGGATTATTGGAGACGGGACTAGGGGTTCCAAACACCATGGATTCAGAAATACTAATGAATAAATTGACAGTAATTAGTAGTGGTATAGTTAAACTGAAACAGCCTTTACAATCTTCTGTATTGGCATTAGGTACCAACCAGTGGAAGTTGTCTAAAATATCACCAGAATGGGAAAATATAGAAGAGCAGGATCAGCAAGTCATAATTAATACCTTTGGTGCAGCTAGTGAAAATATTCCTTTGGCACTTGGGTGTGCACAGGCACAGTTATAGAAGTAATCAGTAACAGCCTCAGTCATCAGGGACAGAGGAGAAGGCATATTCCATGCTGAAATTCATAAAATTTGTTTGGGATATTGCCTCAGATCTAGAAAGAGAACTCCAATCTTAGTGGGTTTTAGTTAATTTTACTTACAGCCCGGTGACAAGGATGGTAACAGCTTTTGTTTTGACTATTTATGATGCATCAATGAGTTTGATACATCCAGTTGTTGCTTTGGGACTAAATCATGAAGAGACCATACTATATCCTTCTGAGCATGGAATGTGGGCATAGAAAGTTGAAGGAAAGTGGCAAACCATTAATTTAGAACCCTCTTCAACGAAAGAGAATTTTGGGTTTATATGTGAAGATAATGTAAGTGATGATAAAAATACTTGTTTGGATACAGAGCAAAGCATTTGAAATGCATCCCATTAATCAAACAACCCTGCTTGTGTATAAAGGACAAGGTTGTGTCTGCATTAGGACAGGATGCCACACTATAATGGTAAATGAGATCATTGTCAATGAAACTCAATTAAATTTGTGCATTTGTAACTTTGTCAAAATTGAAGGATGTTATTTTTCCTACCAGGCACCTATCGTATTGCACCAACATATAAAGGTGAACTTGACTACTGTGCAAGAAATCACCCGTGCCTATAGGGAAGAACTTAACTTTAGTTGAACAATTATTGAAACACAACAAATTGAAGAAATTAAAAATGAAGGGAAGAAAACTTTGATTACAGTACATCATGACAGAGAATATACAGAGAGTATTAAAAAAGTTAGAAGAAAGCCCATCCCATCATTGGTGAGATGTGCTTTTTGGGTGGTCTCCAACTGCAACTGGTCTGCTTAATACCTTGGTTCATCCAATTGTTGTTTTGCTTACTTTAATTAGTATACATTTGACTCTGTCTGTTATAATTTATGTTTGGAAATAGAGAATGCTGAAGCAAGTAGCAGCTTTGACTCCAATATCAAGAACATATGGTACAGTCTTAAAGGACACCTACTACACAGCTTTGCTTTGAAGAAGAATCTGTATAGTAGTAAAAGAATTTACTAACCTTGAAAAAGGAGTGGGAAAATGAATCATGATTTTTGAAGGGTTAAGATTTAGCTGGAGGTAGAAGAAATTTATAATGATCAAGATAAAAGTCCAATAAGGAAATAGTAAGTTAATGATTATTAGATGCTTAAGCCAGAGTTAATTCTTATATTGTTTGCTATTACGAGCTTGTTTATAGAGGAAAATGGAATAAGTGAAGCGTTAGAAGAACAGATTGAAACCAGAGAGAACAATGACCATCACCTGGACTCAATACCAATCAATCACCAAGCAGGGGCCCTTGGATCGTGCCAAAGGGTCACAGGGACCTGATGAAAGCCTTAATTCTTCCTTCGAGGACCACTGACCCAATTAGAGACCACTGACCCAAATCAAGGGACCTGCGCACGCATGAAGGACCAATAGCCTCATTTTAGTACTGAATGGGGATGGGAGGTGCTGAGGTTATGCATACTTATTGTATGTGAGATTTTGGGAAATAGAGGGAAGAGAACCTTGTTTGAGGTGGTCACACCTTTTGGGGATGATTCCGACGCTGCCCACTGGTGAATAAATAGACCACTTTCTAACTTTTATTAGTTAGAGGGTCTTTGTCCGTGGTCATATTGGTTTTTCATGACTCACCTGCACTTTGTTACTAGAAAATATCAGCAAGATACTTCCAGATAGATCACGTAGTATGGGAACTGACAGTGGTCAAATAAGAGATTTTTAGGCTTCAGGCATTAGCTTGAGCCTGTGTGAAACTAAGTCACACGACTGTCCAATATTGGTGATGTGTTAGTTTAATGACCAATGAGAGTTTTACCTCTTGGACCTTCTCAGAGCTGTCTATAAAAGAAGATCAGGAATAATAAAAGGTGCTCTCTTGTTCAACCCAGCTGGAGAGTCTGTGTCGTGCTTCTGCCATTCTTGATATAGTGTGACAACACAGATCTGTAGGAAAAAAAGGTTTGTATAACACAGAAAATGTAAAATCCCAGAAAAGCTGCTAAGTACATGAGAAGTGCCCTAGAGACCTCACAGTAAGTCTTCATAACAATACTTAATTAAAAAGCAAGCAACAGTAAGACACAAGCCCCATAAACACTGCCAACAATATTCAACCCCTTCCCTTTCCTTCCCTTTTCTCTACTTTAAAAGAGAAATAAACTTGAACACAAAGGGAAACCTTAAAGAATGGCATAGCTTAGCCTCTGGAGCCAGCTGACTTATTTAAAAAGGGGGTTTTTCCTTCCTAAAAACACAATGATTTCTGGGGAGAAAGGCCACATAAGCTCACTTGCATTAAAATTACTCAGAAAAGAACAACTCTTCCTTCACACAAATACTGATATGTTTTGTAATAGGTATTTCTATTGTGTTTCTAAATAAAAATGTCATGATCCAAAAGTTACAATTAAGCAAACAAAAAAAAATCCGACATTGGTATTCTTTCAAATAAGCACATAATTTGAAGATGGCATTTCTGCAGAAAGTGTATTTTGGCCCTGGACTGTGGTAAAACAAAGACTTGCTTTATGATGGTAAATGACTACATTCTGGGAATTTCTTCATCAGTAAGATGGATTTATTATCTTTTAATTAGCTCCCTGTGGCTAGCATCAGATAGTCCTTTCAGAATGCCCTGCAGAGAAAGTGGAGCTGAGAGACTTGATGCACGCTCCAGTCACATCTAAATACCTGCAGCAACTCCATCAAACTGAGCAGTGGACAAGCCACTGTTAATGGTATTCATTTGTAAACATTCAAATCCTTGCAGGGGGATGAATATCGGTCCTTTTTAACAAGACTGCAGTGTGAACAAATGTCACTGAACTCAGAAGAGGCAGCTGGTGACTCGGGACACTCACCCTCTCATTCGCATTGTGGAAGTTCAAGATCAGGGCTTCAACATTCTCTCAACATTCTTATTGCATTCAACAACAACTCATACAAGAGCACACAAAACTCTGTCCAAGCTAATCCTTCCAGGGGAACGTTTGGCTCTTTGGCAAGCACATGGCCGTCTGCCATTCTCTGGTATAAGTTTAGGAGGATGGGCAGCTCGCTCTGGAACACAAAGAAAAATTAATTGCTGCATCTGGGCAATGTTAAAATCAAAAGAGATGCATCATATGTGTGGTAGCTGGGCCGGATGTGGCTGAAAACAAGCCTGCAAAGTTCATTCTCACAGCTTTGCAAAATTCCCCAATTCATTTCTAACGCTTGCAGTTCTAATATTGCATAATATAGCAGCAGAGTAAGAAAACATTTCATAAAATTTATCTAATTACACACAGTAGGTAAATAAAAGAGGTGAATAAATCCCAGTCCTGCAGGGGCCACAACCATGACCTGGCACAGATAAAAATCTCTATGCTCTTGGTGGATGCAGTTCATTCAGCCATGCTAATACTTTCAGGTGCATTCAAACTGTGCCTAAACACCTGCACAGCACACAGAAAATTGTCCAGTTGCCTTGGCAGCACAACCCACTCTAAATTATTTTAAGAATTTGTTTTGCGTGGTTATATATGATTGGATAGCTGGCCAAAATAGGCCTACTGTTCCATCAGTCCAACTCCCCAAGCCATGCCTCATTTATTTACAGTGAATTAATCAGTGGCGCAATAAACTGGATCAAGTTATAAATAAATTTAAGCAACAGCAGCATGCAGTAGAAATCCAATTCTTCATACTTTTAGCACAAAGAAGCAACTTTGAAACTTCATTAAGATAATAGAAAGCTGTATCTCAAATGCCATGAAGATAAAGGATGTAAACCATTGTATCAGTACAGTCATAAATCAATATAAGATTATCAGACTGGAGTGGAAAGAACATATTCAAAGGTCACAAAAGTGGTAGAAAATATGAAAAAATACTGAATTTGTCAGGAAAGCAGGAAGGGAAAATGAAGGGAAGAGAACACCCTGACATTTTCACACAATTTTAGGATGAGTATAGCAAAGACCAACAGCAATATATTAAATGTCTTCTGTGCTTAGTTTCTGCTACAGTCTTCTGCTTTTTTCATTTTGGGAAGCAAAATCAAAGCTGTCTCAATGGAGTAAACAGGATCACATACAGGCACTCCCACTTCCCAAAGAAATACAAATACCTTTTTGAAAAATGCAAAGCCATTCAAGGCAATAAATATCTAATCTCATAAGGGAACCACTAATACAACTCATCCAAAAATGAATATATTTATTACCTGCCCAGGACAGTCCTGTAATCTGAAATCCTTTGAGGAAAATAATTAAAACAACCAGCTGTATGAATATGACAGTGAGACAATCCTTGGGCTTTTTTACCTTTCAATAGCATAACATTAATTCTGAGTACATCATTAAATACTTTTAAATACTGTTTCCCTTTCCAGAAATCTTTCTCATGAATGGAATTCTTGTCATGCATAACATATATTTTATGAAGAATTAGAAATAAAAAGGAAAACTCTTTCCACAACAACAACTAGCAAACACTTAAGGTTTCTAGATGAACATTTTCAGCTCGTTATTTTGTTTAGTAGTTAGAACTAGCAATCATCACTGTCTGACAGGGCAGATAGTTGCTTTGCTCTCTTTGAATTCCTTTTGCGCCTGATGAAATTACTTTTCCAGGCTAACTAGAAAATGTCTTATAATACATTAATGCTTGCATGGAAGAAGATGTTATTCTCCTGAAAGAAAAAAGAAGATTCAGTTTATTATTTATGTTTCCTCACCACTGGGCCTTCATAGAGTGACTATGCTACCCTGTGGCTTCCCTGGGGGGGGAAGATAAATTTGTTACTAAAACACAAGAAAGTGAAAGTTATCTGTTGTATCCTTTACAAACTAAAAAGCAACTGTACCAAAAAAAAAAAAAAAAAAACAAAAACAAACAAAAACGAGCAGAAAACCAGTAAGTCGGGTTTGGGGAAAAACAAAGGTAAAAAGAAATTGCTAGAAGAAATACCCCAAGATAGCCCTTTGGGACTTATGTTAGCTAATTGGGATATTACCCCAAGTACAAGGAAGAAGGATAGAGGAAAGATGATTAATTTTTGCATGATCGAATGGGCAAACAAGGAAGTAAGATCTGACCACGTTTGTTGGCCTAGATATGGTTCTTTTGAAACTTGGATTTGGCAGGCTTTAAACGTCTTTGTAAATACAAAAGAACCGTTTAATGCAGAGGAGAAAGAATATGCAGCATGCTGGATATTGGGGGACACAAACTCTGAGAGAGTAAAAATTCTAGAAATATCAGAATTCTCAAAGACAAAACCAGAAGAAGAAAGGAAAGAGAAAAGCTGGGACCCTTTAGAAGTGTTACCCCCTCCTCTCCTGCTTGGCCCCCCGCCTGCTGCAGATGTCCCGCTGGGGGTCCCGCCTGCCCCGGCTGCAGCCGCGTGGCTCGCACTGGGCACCCCGCCGGCCCTGCCGGGCGTTCCATCTGCCCCGGCCCCGGCTGCTTTGCCCGCACTGGGCACCCCCGCTGTCCCACCCCCGGCCACTTTTCCCGCAGCTGCCCCGGCCATCCCGGCCCCGGTGGCTGTGTCCGTGCCGGCTGCGCTGGG
Source organism: Poecile atricapillus (assembly GCF_030490865.1). NCBI lineage: Eukaryota > Metazoa > Chordata > Aves > Passeriformes > Paridae > Poecile > Poecile atricapillus. The sequence continues at coordinate 72,605,160 of NC_081289.1, forward strand.
CACCGCTGCTCCTGCCCCAGGAGACACGTGCAGACTGTCCACGCCCCGCTTTGCTTCGCGCCGAGAGACTCCGCTCTCTCGGTGGTTCCGCTACCAGTTCCTGCCTACGGCCCCCCCTTGGAGGACTCAGCGGCGGGACGGATCCCTGCCTTCACCATCCCATCAACCTCTGCCATGGACGCAGCGGTCCTAAAGAATTTCTCCCTTAACGGAGAGGTACCATACCAAAATACAGGAAACTTAGTTCAAAAGCGGGTTTCCCCTGACTCCTCCCCAAAACAATACAGAAAGGCTACTAGTTTATTCCCATGACGAGAAATCCCAATGGGAGGGGGAAATACGGGACTTGTAAATGCCCCTTTGACTTCCTCAGAAGTCAGAGATTTTAAAAAGGAGCTAAAAGGGCTACTAGAAGATCCTATAAGTACAGCAGAGCAATTGGAGCAATTTTTAGGTCCCAACATATTTACTTGGGAAGAAATGGAATCAATAATGAAAATTGTATTTTCCCAAGAGGAGAGACAGATGATTAGGGTCCCTGGCATGAAAATATGGGAAAAGGAAAACCAGCAAGGACCACCAGGGGACCAGAAAATGCCAATGGTACCTCCCAATTGGAATCAAAATGATGAGGCAGGACGAAGAAATAGGAATGATTATCGTAATCTGATAATCAAAGGAATAAAAGAGGCAGCACCTCGAGGGCAAAATGCAAAAAAAGCATTTGAAGGACAACAAGGAAAGGAGGAGACCCCAACTGAATGGTTAGAAAGACTCCGGAGGGATATGAAACAATATTCTGGGATAGATCCTGAGACAATAGCAGGGCAAAGCCTTTTAAGAGTTAATTTTGTCACCCATGCCTGGCCAGACATTAGGAAAAAACTGGAAAAAATAGAAAACTGGCATGACAAACCTTTAAATGATTTCTTCAAAGAAGCTCAAAAGGTTTATGTAAGACGAGATGAAGAAAAAGCTAAAGAAGAAGCAAAAATCCTGGTAGCAGCTATGCGAGAAAATAGTTTCCAGAGAAATTTGGAGCCTCTAAATCCTCCCCCTAGGCATCCAGGGTTTAGGGGCAGGGAAAAGGAAAAACACAAAACCTCAGTACAAATAGAATCCCAAGAGCGCTTTAAGAACACCTGTTATCACTGTGGGGTGAAAGGGCTCTACAGGAGAGAACGTCCTCACCTATTGAAGGACCAGAAAATTTTCCAAGAAATAGGCCCAGAAGAAGAATAGGGGAGTCATAGGCTCTATTTTCTTGGGGACAAATACCATCTGGAGCCTGTGATAACCTTAAAAGTAGGTCCCCAGGAGGAAGAATTGGAGTTTGTTATTGACACGGGGGCAGAGAGGACCTGTCTATTACGGATTCCAACAGGTTGTGATGTAAGTAAAGAGACTGTAAAAGTAACAGGGGCAAAAGGAGAATGTTTCACAGGTCCAGTCATCAAAGATGTGGTGATTGAGGGAGAAACTAAAATTTGGATGGGGAATGTTTTGTTAGTCCCTGGAGCAGGTAGCAACTTACTGGGGAGGGATTTACAAGTGAAGCTAGGAATAGAAGTTATACCTGAAGAAGGGAAAATGACTGCCAAAGTTCTAAAATTGAACCTAGAGGAGGATGAAGATAAAATAAACAAAGAAGTTTATTGGGCTGGGGAAGGAAATAGGGGAGGACTGGATATTGACCCCATAAGGGTCACAATTGAGAGAGAAGAATGCCCCATACGTGTGCATCAGTATCCCATATGCTTAGAAGGAAGAGAAGGTTTAAAAGCAGTGATAGAAGGACTAATAAAAGATGGGACATTAGAACCTTGTATGTCCCCTCATAATACCCCTATTCTCCCCGTAAAGAAACCTGATGGGAATTACAGATGAGTACAAGACTTACGGGAAGTTAACAAAAGAACTCGGACCCGTTACCCAGTAGTTCCAAATCCTTATACTCTCCTAAGCAAAGTTCCACCCCAGCACCAGTGGTTCAGTGTGGTAGATCTTAAAGATGCTTTTTGGGCTTGTCCATTAGCTGAGGAAAGCCGACATATCTTTGCTTTTGAATGGCAGGATCCCACTACTGGGAGAAAGCAACAACTGAGATGGACAAAATTACCACAGGGGTTTACTGAATCTCCAAACCTATTTGGGCAAGCTTTAGAAACAGTATTACAAACTTTCCCCACTCCTCCAGGAATACAAATTATCCAATATGTTGATGATCTTTTGTTATCAGGGGAAGCTGAAGGTGAAGAGGCTACTATAAAACTTCGGAATTTCCTTGGGAAAAAAGGACTAAGAGTATCAAAAGGTAAATTGCAATTTGTAGAATCAGAAGTAAAATACCTCGGACATTTAATAAGCAAGGGTAGCCGAAAGCTAAACCCTGAGAGGATGGCAGGAATTCTATCTCTCCCCACCCCACCCCCCCCCCCCCGCCCCCCTTCGAAAAGGGAGATGAGGAAATTGCTTGGATTATTGGGGTATTGTAGATTATGGATCGAAGGTTATACACAAGCAGTAAAATTTTTATATGGGAAATTGGTAGAAGGTGAAGAAGTAAAGTGGACCCACGAAGATGATGGCAGTGTGGCCAGCCACGCCATTTTGTCCCATTCACACCCCGGTTTTCCCACCCTCGATGCCCAAAATGGCCACTTTCCCGCCTTCACCCCTTCTCTTCCTGCCGCGTCCTGCGGCTCCTCCCCCGCCACTGCGTCGTTGGGTGTAACTGCGTCGGGCCCTCCCCCATCCATCGGGAAACCCCTCCCCATCATGGACCCCGGTCCTGTCCCTTTGTGCCGGGGCCCCGTCCCCAGCGGCGCGCCCGCTCCAGAGTCCCAGTGCCCCGGAGGTCGGGACGGCTCCGGCCGGAGCGGGGCCACCCCCGCTTCCCCACGCAGCCACAAAAGGGCCAGCTCTAGACACCTGAGCCGGCCCCGCGCTGCCACCAAGCACCCCCCATCTCCACTCGGAGAGGAGAGCAGTGAATCTTCTTATTCAGATTTGGAGTATGAAGATCACTGGGCTGAGGTGCAGAGGGAAGCCACACGGGCGGGGAACTCAGCTCTGTCCCAGAAAATACTTGCCTTTCCTGTAATAATGAGGAGAGACAGGACAGGGGCACAGGTTGCTGCATGGGAATCCCTTCACTACAGGGAACTGCAGGAACTTTGCAAAGCTGCCGAGGAACATGGCAGGAGTTCACATTTTTTTAAACACTTGCTGGAAGCCTCCTTCTCTGCCCACGTCATGGTCCCGCATGACATCAAAAATATTATGAACTGCCTCCTCTCTCCAGCAGAATACATGTTGTGGGAGAGGCAGTGGAAAAAACATTTAAAGCAATTGGCAGATGTTTATGCAAGAGATGCTAACAGACCCAATTTTACTTTAGAGCAATTAGCAGGAGAAGATTTCCAAAAGCCCTGAGATCAGGCCCGGGATCTGCCTGAAGCAGCTTTACAGGATATAGCTAATGCTGCCAAGATATCTCTTTTTACCATCCCTGATGATAAAGTGCCAACGCAGTGCTTCACCAATATTAGGCAGGGGGCAACTGAGTCTTTTATTAAGTATATTGATAAGTTAAAAATAGCCATTGAAAAGCAGATAGAGAGCCCTTCGGCACAAAAAGAATTATTAGTAAAAATAGCAATGGCCAATGCTAATCAGGAGTGCAAAGCAGTTTTGCGAGCCCTCCCTCTGGACCCCGAACCAACCATAGATCAGATGGTTGAAGCCTGCACCAAACACTCCTCTGCCTCAAGTGAGAATACAGTGGCACTTGCAGTGGCTAAAGGAGTGGCAGAGGCGATATCTGGAGCTTATGCTGCAGACCCCAATAGAAATTGTTGTTTTAATTGTGGTGAGCCTGGACATTTTTTCAAAGACTGTCCGGAGAGACATTCTATACAACTGCCAGCCCACCAACGATTCCCCAGACAGAACTGGCATTCGGGAAACTTCAAGCAGAGCGCGGGACGGCCCCGCGCTTCGACATCAAATCAAATGCCGCACCGCTCCACCCCTCTTGCCAAACCCACCATCCTGCCTCCACGGGGGCCCCGATATCAAACCCAGCAGGTGGAGCGCTTCAGATGGGAACCCGGCGTCAACTGGTAACTAGACTCTCTTTACATATGAAAGGTGACTGTGTTTACAAAGTCCCCACAGGGAAACGTGGACCACCAGGCGGTCCCTCCAACATCTTAATACTTGGGGATCCAACTAACTGTCCAGGACAAATTCATACTGTTCTTGAAGTCCAGACTATATACCCTGGAGATGAAATTTCCATCTCTTTGACCTGCATAGACCCTCCTTATTATTTAAAGGAACAGACTCCTGTGGCACAGGCCTTTTTACTTCCTAGTGACTGCCCAGATCATGTTCCCCTCAACCCCAGTGCTATGTGGACACAGGTTGTGGGTTCCTGCAAACCCATTGTGGACTGTAGCCTGTTTTGTTATGGGGAAAGGATTCAGCGCCCAGGAATGCTAGACACTGGAGCAGATGTTACCATCATCGCCCGCTCCGAGTGGCCAGACAATTGGGAATTACAACCTGTAGCAGGCATGATTTCAGGAATTGGAGGGATGACAGCCTCCATGAGGAGCAAACGGAATATTGTCATCAAAGGACCTGAAGGACAAATGGCAACCATCAGGCCATTTGTGGTGAGAGCACCAATCACCCTCTGGGGACAGGATCTCTTGTCCCAATGGGGAGCTTCTCTGAGGATTCCCAGCAGGGATTTTTAGTGGGGGTCACTGAGAAGCGCGCCACGCCTACCGTCCTCCAACTCACCTGGAAACAGCACCATCCAGTGTGGGTTGATCAGTGGCCCCTATCTGAGACCAAACTGCGCGCACTGGAAGCTCTCGTAGAAGAGCGGCTTGCCAAGGGCCATATCACTGAGACCAATAGCCCTTGGAACTCCCCTGTCTTTGTCCTGCGCAAACCAGGCAAGGACAGGTGGAGACTCCTTCAGGACCTCCGGAAGATCAACGATGTCATTGAAGACATGGGCCCCCTCCAGCCTGGCATGCTCTCCCCTTCAATGCTCCCCCGAGATTGGAAGCTGGCTGTCATTGACATAAAAGACTGTTTTTTCAACATACCCCTCCACCCTCAGGATGCCCCCAGATTTGCATTCTCGGTTCCCTCTCCAAACAGACAAGCACCTTTAAAAAGATACCATTGGCTAGTCCTTCCTCAAGGGATGAAAAATTCTCCTACCATCTGCCAATGGTACGTGGCCCGCATCCTGTCACCTGTGAGGACCCTGTTCCCAGATGCTGTCATCCTCCACTACATGGATGACATCCTGGTTTGTGCTGCTGACAATGACTATCTGCACCGGACTTTACAAAAAACTATCCAGACAATCGAGGACGCTGGATTTGAGATCCGTGAGGACAAAATCCAGCACACCTGCCCGTGGACCTACCTAGGACTCCAGATCCGTGAGCGGACCATCGTGCCCCAGCAGCTGACCATCAGAGATGACCCCAAGACCCTGCGGGACTTGCATCAGCTCTGTGGGTCCATCAACTGGATACGCCCTCTGCTTGGGGTAACAACAGAAGTCCTTGCACCCCTTTTCAACCTGCTCCGTGGCAGTGAGGCCCTTGATTCACCACGCTCCCTCATGCCAGAGGCTCGAGAATCCATCACCAAGGTCCAGGAGGCCCTGTCTTCGCGGCAAGCCCACCGCTATGAGCCCAGCCTGCCCTTCCAGCTGGTTGTCCTGGGTAAGGCCCCGCGCTTACACGCACTCATCTTTCAATGGGACACTGCATTGAAGGATCCTCTCCTTATCATCGAGTGGATCTTTACACATAACCAGCCCACTAAGACTATCACCACTCCACAAGAAATCATGGCTGAACTCATTAAAAGAGCTAGAGTCCGTCTCCTCACTCTTGCAGCCTGTGAGTTCACATGCATCTTCCTCCCATTGGCAACTGGAAGTTTGGAGCCTTTGCTCCAAACCAATGAGAGCCTTCAGTTCGCTCTCGATAGCTATTCAGGCCAAATTTCTATACACCCACCTGGCCACAGACTTTTCAAAACCACATTTAATTTGGTCCCCAAATCATTACGGAGCAAAACACCGCTCCAGGCCCTGACGGTTTTCACAGATGGATCAGGGAAATCCCACAAGTCAGTCATGACTTGGAAGGACCCCAGGATACAGAAATGGGAGTCTGATGTCCAAGTGGTCGAGGGATCACCACAAATTGCTGAATTAGCAGCTGTTGTCAGAGCTTTTGAGAAATTCCAAGAACCTTTCAACCTGGTGACTGATTCGGCTTATGTGGCTGGAATAGCTATGAGAGCAGAACATGCATTTCTGAAAGAAGTCTCTAACCCAAATTTATACAAATTGCTTTCTGAATTAGTATATCTTATCTCTCACAGAAAGCAACCTTACTATGTCATGCATGTGAGGGCGCACACCGACCTCCCAGGTGCCACTGCCGAAGGAAACAGGAGGGCAGATGCCTTAGCCATGCCTGCTGCAGCAGCCAATGTCCCTGACATTTTCGCACAAGCGAAATTGTCCCACCAGTTCTTCCACCAAAATGTGCCTGCACTGATGAGAATGTTCAGACTACCCAGAGACCAGGCTAGAGCAATAGTTGCCACCCGTCCTAATTGCCAATTGTTCCAAATACCTGTCGTTAACTCCGGGGTTAACCCCCGAGGACTTAACAGCTGCCAGATATGGCAAACCGATGTCACTCACGTCCCATCCTTCGGGAGAGTCAAATACGTACATGTCTCCGTAGACACCTTCTCTGGTGCAGTGTTTGCCTCAGCCCATGCAGGAGAAAATGCCAAGCACACCATCCGACATTTTCTCCTTGCTTTTGCTACCCTGGGAGTCCCAGAACAAATTAAAACAGACAATGGACCTGCTTACACCTCTCACAAATTAAGAGACTTTTTCAATGAGTGGGGGGTGAAACACACCACGGGCATTCCTCATTCCCCTACAGGGCAATCAATAGTAGAAAGAACCCACCAAAACCTAAAAAGAGTCCTTGATCACCAGCGGGGAGGAACAGAAATAATTCCCCCTATTGAGAGGCTCTGTAAGGCTCTATATGTCATGAACTTTCTAAATTGCTCACCTACAGAGCCTGACCCCCCTGTAATACGGCACTTCTCTAATTCGACCCATGCCAAACTCACAGAGAAGCCGCCGGTGCTGATCAAGAGTCCTGAATCACAACGGACATCAGGACCCTTCCCACTGATTACCTGGGGGAGAGGGTATGCGTGTGTGTCCACACCATCAGGACCTAAGTGGCTCCCAGGGAAAAATGTAAAACCTTACTTAGGCCCTACAAACCCTGCACCAGATTCAGAACTTTCAAAGTCTCCTGAGACCCACACAGGTCCAGAAAAACAGCAGCCCACTGCAGCCTGGAAGCGGAGACTTTGTCGGAGTCCACAGAACCGACCTGCCACCAGACCAACAACCAGACAGAGGCCAAACCATCCTACCAGAGCTGCAACGAGACGACTGCCAACGTCACGCCTGACACCGTGACAGTACACAAGTCTTCTTAACTCCCTCCCCCTTCCCCTTCTTGCCCTCGTTGCCTAGCCCAAATTGCCAGCTTACACCCAAGTGCACCTCTGTGCTGCTGCTGGTGTTGAGTCTTGTGTCCCAAATACACAGAATAACCTTGCTTATAATTGTTTGGTGGTTTTGTTTTTGTTTGGTTTTTTTTTGGTTTTTTTTTTTTTAAAGAGGGGGGAGACGGGAGAGGAAAGGGAGAAAGAAAATAGCTCCCCCCCACTCCAAAAATTAGAGCTAATCTTCTATGTCCTGTTGTAGAAAATGGAGAGCAAAACCATCCTTGAGTTCCTGATGTCCCTGATTATCTGGATGCTCCTGAAAACATCAGCTGTGGATGCCTGGCTAGTAGCACAGCCCCAGGAGAACGTGTGGATCACCCTCGCAAAGACACTCCAACAAGACCACATGTGCTTGTCCATGGGCAGTGCCACCAACCCTCTAGACCTTTTGCTCCTGGCCCATGGACATGGCTGCGAGGAGTTTAACGGACTGTGCTGCTTTGACCTCTCCAGCCCCAGTGAAGGCATCCACGCCCGCATCCGGAGACTCCAACACACGGTCCAGGAACTCCAAACTGAAAAGGAGCCCCAGTGGCTTGAGGACCTTTTTGGGAACTAAGGGCTCAAAGGATGGGTTGCCTCCCTCCTCAAAAATATTTTTTTTTTCTTGGGTTTTCCTAGTTGTTATTATCTTCCTAAGTATGTTTTCATGTTTTAAGAAGCTATCAGCTAACTCTCTAGGGGATGCCTTTTTAATAAATAAAGAAGTGGGAGTTGTGGGTACGGAGGAGCCCGCTGGGCCCGAGATACTGGCCCTCCCCTGGAGAGGAGATACTTCTCTGTAAGAGCGACACAATGTCGCTCCCAGGGGTTTTTGAGTTAGTTATGTTAAATTGTTGTGTTTCATTGGTGTTCCCCCCTGCTGTCCCAACCCTATACAGGTATCTCGGGCTTCCCCCCGCCCCTCTCCTTCCCCATAAATATCCCGGGTTTTCCTCTGTTCAGGAGATTGGCTGTTACCGGCACCCTTTGCCGAAGCTTTGCCTGAATAAAGGCTTGTGCCTCGGTGGAACGCTGGACCAGCTGTCTCGTCCCTGCTTCCTGTGTTGCCTGCTGCCGCCGCTGCCGAGCTGAGCTGAGCTGAGCTGAAATCACTATACTATTACTGAGCTGAGCTGGAATCACTCGACTGCTCGAAGCTGCTCGCATGCGCTTCGGGCCAGCCTTTCTCAAGGCTGCTTCTGGAGAAGTCGCGGTGCTCCGGGCTTTCCACCGCCGCGGCATACCACTCCAAAGACATACCTTGAATCAGTGTAGATGGGTCCCTATTTATGTGCTAAATGTTCTAATGCTCTTTTTAGAGCATATAATTCACAAGTTTGAGCTGACCAATTTGAGGGTAATTTTCCTTTCTCGACAGTTTGCATGTTTCTCCCATCAACTACTGCATAACCTGACATCCTTTTCCCATGTAAACATCTGGAAGAGACATCTACATCTATTATTTCCCCTTCTGAGAGAGCTTGTTCTTCAAGATCTTCCCGAACCTTAGTCTGATATTGGATCATTTCCAAACAATTAGGAGTTAAGTCACTTTTTGGTTCTCCATACAAAAATTGAGCTGGGTTTAAACTTTTACTTACTTCTAGTGTCAAATCATGGCTGTCTATTAGGATTGCTTCATATTTTAACATTCTAGAATCTGATAACCATTTCTCAGCTTTCTGGTTTAGCACATTTCGGACTGCATGAGGTGTGTACACAATTAGTTTGCTTCCAAAAGTAAGTTTACGGCTCTCTTCTACTAGGATTGCAGTAGCTGCTCCAGATTGAATACATACTGGCCAGCCATGACTCACTGGGTCCAGCATTTTTGACAACTATGCTACTGGGTTTTTTACTCCCCCCCACTCCTGGGCTAAAACTCCATGAGCTACTCCACTTTCCACATTCACGTACAGATAAAAGGGTTTTTCTAATAATGGCAAGCTTAAAGCTGATACTGAGGCTAGTTTTAACTTTAATTCTTCTAATTTGCTATCATCTTCGTGGGTCCACTTTACTTCTTCACCTTCTACCAATTTCCCATATAAAAATTTTACTGCTTGTGTATAACCTTCGATCCATAATCTACAATACCCCAATAATCCAAGCAATTTCCTCATCTCCCTTTTTGAAGGGGGGGGGGGGGGGCGGGGAGAGATAGAATTCCTGCCATCCTCTCAGGGTTTAGCTTTCGGCTACCCTTGCTTATTAAATGTCCGAGGTATTTTACTTCTGATTCTACAAATTGCAATTTACCTTTTGATACTCTTAGTCCTTTTTCCCCAAGGAAATTCCGAAGTTTTATAGTAGCCTCTTTAACTTCACCTTCAGCTTCCCCTGATAACAAAAGATCATCAACATATTGGATAATTTGTATTCCTGGAGGAGTGGGGAAAGTTTGTAATACTGTTTCTAAAGCTTGCCCAAATAGGTTTGGAGATTCAGTAAACCCCTGTGGTAATTTTGTCCATCTCAGTTGTTGCTTTCTCCCAGTAGTGGGATCCTGCCATTCAAAAGCAAAGATATTTCGGCTTTCCTCAGCTAATGGACAAGCCCAAAAAGCATCTTTAAGATCTACCACACTGAACCACTGGTGCTGGGGTGGAACTTTGCTTAGGAGGGTATAAGGATTTGGAACTACTGGGTAACGGGTCCGAGTTCTTTTGTTAACTTCCCGTAAGTCTTGTACTCATCTGTAATTCCCATCAGGTTTCTTTACGGGGAGAATAGGGGTATTATGAGGGGACATACAAGGTTCTAATGTCCCATCTTTTATTAGTCCTTCTATCACTGCTTTTAAACCTTCTCCTCCTTCTAAGCATATGGGATACTGATGCACACGTATGGGGCATTCTTCTCTCTCAATTGTGACCCTTATGGGGTCAATATCCAGTCCTCCCCTATTTCCTTCCCCAGCCCAGTAAACTTCTTTGTTTATTTTATCTTCATCCTCCTCTAGGTTCAATTTTAGAACTTTGGCAGTCATTTTCCCTTCTTCAGGTATAACTCCTATTCCTAGCTTCACTTGTAAATCCCTCCCCAGTAAGTTGCTACCTGCTCCAGGGACTAACAAAACATTCCCCATCCAAATTTTAGTTTCTCCCTCAATCACCACATCTTTGATGACTGGACCTGTGAAACATTCTCCTTTTGCCCCTGTTACTTTTACAGTCTCTTTACTTACATCACAACCTGTTGGAATCCGTAATAGACAGGTCCTCTCTGCCCCCGTGTCAATAACAAACTCCAATTCTTCCTCCTGGGGACCTACTTTTAAGGTTATCACAGGCTCCAGATGGTATTTGTCCCCAAGAAAATAGAGCCTATGACTCCCCTATTCTTCTTCTGGGCCTATTTCTTGGAAAATTTTCTGGTCCTTCAATAGGTGAGGACGTTCTCTCCTGTAGAGCCCTTTCACCCCACAGTGATAACAGGTGTTCTTAAAGCGCTCTTGGGATTCTATTTGTACTGAGGTTTTGTGTTTTTCCTTTTCCCTGCCCCTAAACCCTGGATGCCTAGGGGTAGGATTTAGAGGCTCCAAATTTCTTTGGAAACTACTTTCTCGCATAGCTGCTACCAGGATTTTTGCTTCTTCTTTAGCTTTTTCTTCATCTCATCTTACATAAACCTTTTGAGCTTCTTTGAAGAAATCATTTAAAGGTTTGTCATGCCAGTTTTCTATTTTTTCCAGTTTTTTCCTAATGTCTGGCCAGGCATGGGTGACAAAATTAACTCTTAAAAGGCTTTGCCCTGCTATTGTCTCAGGATCTATCCCAGAATATTGTTTCATATCCCTCTGGAGTCTTTCTAACCATTCAGCTGGGGTCTCCTCCTTTCCTTGTTGTCCTTCAAATGCTTTTTTTGCATTTTGCCCTCGAGGTGCTGCCTCTTTTATTCCTTTGATTATCAGATTACGATAATCATTCCTATTTCTTCGTCCTGCCTCATCATTTTGATTCCAATTGGGAGGTACCATTGGCATTTTCTGGTCCCCTGGTGGTCCTTGCTGGTTTTCCTTTTCCCATATTTTCAAGCCAGCGACCCTAATCATCTGTCTCTCCTCTTGGGAAAATAAAATTTTCATTATTGATTCCATTTCTTCCCAAGTAAATATGTTGGGACCTAAAAATTGCTCCAATTGCTCTGCTGTACTTATAGGATCTTCTAGTAGCCCTTTTAGCTCCTTTTTAAAATCTCTGACTTCTGAGGAAGTCAAAGGGGCATTTACAAGTCCCGTATTTCCCCCTCCCATTGGGATTTCTCGTCATGGGAATAAACTAGTAGCCTTTCTGTATTGTTTTGGGGAGGAGTCAGGGGAAACCCGCTTTTGAACTAAGTTTCCTGTATTTTGGTATGGTACCTCTCCGTTAAGGGAGAAATTCTTTAGGACCGCTGCGTCCATGGCAGAGGTTGATGGGATGGTGAAGGCAGGGATCCGTCCCGCCGCTGAGTCCTCCAAGGGGGGGCCGTAGGCAGGAACTGGTAGCGGAACCACCGAGAGAGCGGAGTCTCTCGGCGGGAAGCAAAGCGGGGCGTGGACAGTCTGCACGTGTCTCCTGGGGCAGGAGCAGCGGTGCCCAGCGCAGCCGGCACGGACACAGCCACCGGGGCCGGGATGGCCGGGGCAGCTGCGGGAAAAGTGGCCGGGGGTGGGACAGCGGGGGTGCCCAGTGCGGGCAAAGCAGCCGGGGCCCGGGCAGATGGAACGCCCGGCAGGGCCGGCGGGGTGCCCAGTGCGAGCCACGCGGCTGCAGCCGGGGCAGGCGGGACCCCCAGCGGGACATCTGCAGCAGGCGGGGGGCCAAGCAGGAGAGGAGGGGTAACACTTCTAAAGGGTCCCAGCTTTTCTCTTTCCTTTTTTCTTCTTGTTTTGTCTTTGAGAATTCTGATATTTCTAGAATTTTTACTCTCTCAGAGTTTGTGTCCCCCAATATCCAGCATGCTGCATATTCTTTCTCCTCTGCATTAAACGGTTCTTTTGTATTTACAAAGACGTTTAAAGCCTGACAAATCCAAGTTTCAAAAGAACCATATCTAGGCCAACAAACGTGGTCAGATCTTACTTCCTTGTTTGCCCATTCGATCATGCAAAAATTAATCATCTTTCCTCTATCCTTTTTCCTTGTACTTGGGGTAATATCCCAATTAGCTAACATAAGTCCCAAAGGGCTATCTTGGGGTATTTCTTCTAGCAATTTCTTTTTACCTTTGTTTTTCCCCAAACCCGACTTACTGGTTTTCTGCCCCACTTTTTTTTTTTTTTGTGCAGTTGCTTTTTAGTTTGTAAAGGATACAACAGATAACTCTCACTTTCGTGTGTTTTAGTAACAAATTTATCTTCCCCCCAGGGAAGCCACAGGGTAGCATAGTCACTCTCTTCCTGATTTAAAGCTTCTTTTGAATTTACATACTGATTTAAAGCTTAACAAATCCAATCTTTAAACGATCCAGATTTTGGCCAATTTAAATTACTTTTTTGGATCATTTCTATTGTCTATTTAAACATGCAATAATGAATCATTTTCTGTTGACTTTTTCCTCTCTGGGATTCCCATGTATCTTCAAATCGTACCATCATCCCCAGTGGGCTGTCCTGAGGAATGCTCCCCCCCTGAGAAACCCCCTCATGCTTCTCAGATATCCTGGGCTCTTGCGAATTCCCCTTATAATTTGCAGCCCCTGGGTTTAAGGACTTCTTCTCCTTTAAACCCATCTCTGGCAGCAACTAATCAAGAAATCTCCGGTACCAGGAGAATCTTGATCCCACTCATTCGGTCTGTGGTTCAACTTCCTGCCTCACTAAATATTATTCTGTTGCACTATCCTGTCTTTTGCCAACTATTTGGTTCCCGCCTAATTCTCTCTCTTTCTCAATTTGTTTCCCGCCCCGTCAACTACTTCTTTCTGGCTACTTCTATTTGCAGTCCCTCTTATCTACATACTTAAGTTGCCAACTATTTCTCTTTTTCAAGAAAATTGAACCTGACTCAGTCACTCTCCTCCTGAGTCACTTCACTCAGCGATCAGATCGCTCCCTTCTCCCTGAGGATTTTTCCGTGGGTTTTAAAATTGGGGCTCTCCCTCCTGTCCCTCCCAGGGATTTTTACTTGTTCTTCTCTTTCACTTCCCTCCTTTCCCAGCTTGTATCCTCATGGAGAGCCGAAAACTCGGTACATTGGAGGCCCACTCTCACTTCAGGGGTCTGGGCTGCCCAGCCCCCATCTCAGACACTCCACACATACACACAGGCGCACAGCTGCCCCCCCGGCCCAAGCCCGTGGTACTCACACAGTCCGTTTTCCCACGCAGTTCTTCTGCACAAGACATTTTACAGGCACCTTCATCTCTGGCTGGCACTCCTACAGGAGCTCTTCTGAGCCCTTGCTACAGCTAGCTTCTTTTGCTTATGCTTGATCCTAATTGTAACTCCTATTTCCAAGGGAGCACGAACTAACCTTGGGACCACCTGAAATGATTGGTAAGGAGCTCCTTCCCATGGTTAGATGCTCTTCCCTTGGACTTGAGTTCCCAGGTTTTGGCACCAAAGTATTATAAATAAAATTAGAATTTTGACGACTAGGTTTCTTGGGTTAATGGCAGTTTAAGTAAAAATGAATATGATTCAGTCAATTGAATAGTAATTTGGTATAAAAGAATAGAGCTCAGGAAAATAATACAATTTAGTAAAAACATGACAATTGATAGATAGAATTTGCCAGGAATTCAGTACGATTACAGCATAAGCAAAACCAACCGGGGTACGGGGAGGGCTTGTTACCCCACCTCACGTCCAAAACCGACCAGGGTGCGGAAGCTTCCCACCCTGCCTCACGTACAAAACAAAGCACTTCAAGCTAACCTTATATGCTGTATGCTTAGACATATTCATGAATATTTCCCATAAGTTTCCTCTCAGTTCCAATTTTTCTGACTTTACCTCACTATTCTTCACGGCGCACGCTTCACTTGTTGTTAGGGGCTCTTCAGCCTTCCTTTGGTGGTCTTTTGGCGAAGGCTTCTCCTCTTCCTCGTTGTTCTTTGGATAACCTTACAGGTTTGCGCCTGCATACTGAGCGCTGTGTTACATGAGTCTACTCATTAGTCTGGTATTTACTGATTTTTAGGCCCAATGCCTAAAGGGGTTCTAATTTGGTCCCTCTCAAGGTCATTTTCGTCTTGGGGCATCACCCAAACGACATCCTGTACCTCAGTTTTACCATGTCCCATCTATAAAGAGGTGCATCTCTCTTGGAACACTGATTCTTTTGATTGCTTCAAATAATCACTTTAATAACAGTTACCATTTAGTTAGCATGAATCAATTCCATTTATTATAAGGATGTTCTAGTTTAGGGTGAATTTGGGAGAAAAACTCCAAATGGGGGTTCCCCAGGGAAAAACAAAATTCAAATGACCCCTCCCCGCAACTGGTCCAGGAAAAAAAAAGAAATTTCCTTGGTGAGAAGTGGAAAAAGCTGTTTATTTAACAGAAAATTGAATAATAATAAACAATAAAACCTCTCATCGTTCAACGGGATGGCAAATCTAGGAAGAAAAGTCCTTTTCATGTGGTGTAGCTCAGCTCACTCAAGTTCTTATCAGAGCCTCCGGTGCCAGAAAATGCCGAGGCCCAGGCCCCGGTGGGCCACAGGCGTGAGCTCCTGGGATTTGTCTGGGTGTTTTTCAGTCCAGAGCAGGTTTGCACAGATCCAGGAAAATAATTTAAAAAAGGTCCAGGGAACTCCTCTGCCTCAGCTAGCTAAAACTAACTAAAAGCCAAAGAGAAGCTCTGTGCCGCTGTCTGTCCGTGCTGCAGACACCACAGTCCAGCAGCAGGATGTGGGGGAGTGATGTTTTCTTTCAACACAAACTGTGTGCTTCTTCTTCCCCCTCTTCACCCTCAGAGCCAGTCTTAAAGGTGCAGAACTTAATAGAGAACATAAACCAGGCGATTGAGGATACCAGTATCATAAAGTCACCCCAGGACAAAGGAGAAAATAGGAGTTCAGAAAAGAAGGGACATTTTTCTTCATGTTTCATGGCCCTTATTTCCCACATGTCCGTCTTTGTGCTGCTCCATCCAGAAAGGGCCTCTTTTTGAGGACCTCCTTTGTCATCTGGGTGAGGCACGAGAAACACACGAATACTGGCCTTGTGCCCTACTAGAGAGAAGGAGGCAGGTGGTTCAAAAGTGGATGGTCCATTGGACTGTTTAGTCGCCCCTGTAGTAGAGTTACGGTTACATTGACTTTTCCACAGTACTCCGTGGCTAAGAATGAGGAGCTGCCTGTTGGGAAGGTAGAATTAGAAAGAAATTATAAATATGACTCTGTAGCCAGAAAGGCTAAGGAAGAAATACAAATGAAAGCACAGTTTGAATAATTCAAAGTAACTGGGGTGGTATGCCAGAACACATTCTTTCCTGCAATAAAACCAAGTTGAGACCCCTCTCCCCAGCCTTATAAGGAAAGGTCTGAAGGACCCTGAGATAACTAAAAATAGGCAAAACTAGAGATTTCTATAGGTCGCACACAAATGTTACTGTATTAGTATACTTAGAAAGATTGGTTAGTAAAGGAATAGAATATTCAAAGGTATATGTAATTTCTCTTTCCTTGCCTCTTTTGTGCTCACTTCTCTGTGGATACAATTTTTCTCTAGTCTCTCAGCCTCCTTTGGGCTGAATTCTTCCTGGATCCTCCCTCCTGGGAAGTTCCACTTATCTCAGTCTTTACGATTCGAAGAAAACTCCCGAGCTCGTTAGAATCTTGTTTCTCGTGTTTATTGAAGGATCCTTACAAAATTTAACAGGTCTCTCCAGGCTGGTTACAAGGTTAATCTTTGCAATTTGGAACATTTCTTTCTTCTGATGGTACAAACAAGGCTTTGTGGCACACTTCGTGTCTGACACACAAAATGGCCCCGAACTACGCAGTTCTTTTATCTTTAGACCTGTTTTTACCCAATTAACAAGAGACGTGTATATTATTTTTCTTAATGACCCAATGACCCATCACCTCTGTGATGCACTGTGGCATTTTCTATCCAATCACTTACTATTACCCAAAAACCCCAAGGAGAAGAACATGAAGAAGAAAGAAGAAAGGACAAGGGACAACACCCTAAATCCTCCATCTTGTCTCCTGTTCTCAAAACTATTTTTTTCACCCAGTGATTTAAGAAACTTTCTAATCTACACACCTACCTTTCTTATCTAACTTTAGCATTTGTTTTCATGTATCACTATGAAAACATGCTCATGAATGAAATTCAGTGTTTTCTTGAATCTTAGGACTAAATATTAAAAACAAGGGCACACAGTCTGTATCTCAGACTCCAACATGTTACTCCTTTTTTTGTCACTCATTTTTTGTCTTTTCTCTTTTGGAATACCAGCAAACACGTGCCATAAATGCTACCGAAAGCTGTATATGCAAAGACACCGAGGTTCCTTTTTTGTCACTCATACCCGTAGCAACAGTCACTGTTATAACCCATCCAAACTAGGTCACTGTATGCATAATGGGAAAAAATATTGGGTTACAGAAAATTTGGGAGCAAGTGGTAATAGGTTAGGAAGTGAATGTCCAAAAGGGGAGAGATGGATTTGTTTTACACATATTATTGGGAGCAAACCCCAAGATTTAGGAAAAGAACAACTGATAAGCAAAAAGGCAAAACCAGCACAGCAATCTAATCCTGTGTCAGTTTCACTTCAAGATTTGTATACAAAACTGGAACAACAATTAGAAAAAGAAATAGATATCTCAAGACTGGGAAAAAACCAGTTTGTGGAGTTGGGAGAGAGAATCAGTAAGGAACTTAGCATCACTAACTGTTGGGTATGTGGAGGGGCTTTGACCCTTCAGAAGAATGGCCATGGAAAGGCAGCAGTTTAGGTCCAATTGAACTCCTAAAATGGAACCAGACAATTACAAAGAGAGAAAACTGTCCTGAAGGGTGGATTTTAAGCTCAACAGTGATAGGAGAAGAATGTCTCTGGCGCACAGGGAGGAATTTCCTTAATGAAGTAGGAAACACTCCCTGTAAGAGATATAAAGTTAGTAATGGAACTTCCACATGGTGGGTCCCAGATGAACCAACTTGGTACTGGGCTCCCAGAAAAACAAAGGAAGGAGATTGCATATATAATAATGAAACTAAACTGTTTCAATGTAAGGATAAAGGCAAGAATCCTTACTTTAGTATACCTGAAATCTCCAAACTCTGGGAGAACTTAAATCAACAGAAAATTGATTTTTGGAAAGCACCAGATGGCTTATTCTGGATATGTGAAAAAAGAGCATAGCCAAAAGTCCCCCCATGATGGAAAGGGAGTTGTACTTTGGGAATTATACAGCCAGGATTTTTTCTTCTGCCAGGACCAAATGGAGACAAACTAGGAGTGCCAGTATATGAGGACCTAAAAAGAAGCAAAAGGGAGGAGATTGGAGGATTTCAAAAATGGAGAGATGAAGAATGGCCCCCTGAGCGCATATTGGAAACCTATGGGCCAGCCGCCTGGGCACAAGATGGGAGTTGGGGATACCCAACCCCAATTTATATGCTAAATCGCATCATAAGACTCCAGGCAGTAGTAGAAGTAATAACAAATGAAACTGCTCGGGTAATAGAATTAATATCCACTCAGCAACGTCAAGCCAGAGCTGCAATATATCAGAACAGGTTAGCTTTAGACTGTTTGTTAGCTGAAGAAGGGGGTGTTTGTGGGAAATTTAATACATCAGATTGTTGTTTAAAAATAGATGACAAGGGGGATGCTGTTCTGGATATAGTCAATGATATCAGAAAAATAGCACATGTACCAGTTCAAAAATGGGACCCAATGCTAAAAAGCAGTTGGTGGGATAATCTATTGGGAATAGAATGGTGGAAAAAGTTAAGCTTCTTCCTTTTGTGTGCTACAACTGGCTTGATATTTCTTCCTTGTTTAATCCCCTGCTTTATTCAGCTAATCACCAGAGTAGTTCAGAGTATGCAAGTGATAACAATGCCTGTAGATCCAAACTTGACTACATCTAGAGCGGCACAAAAAATTATGGTGTTAAAGAGACAGAACAACATAGAAGATCCTCTTGAAGAAGCCAGATTAATTTGGGAAAAAAATGAGCACATGATAAAGGCTAGAAGACAAGAAATATTGCTCAAGCCAAATGATTCATGAAAAGAAAAAGGGGGGTTTTGTTGTAGATACATTTTATATTGTTGGCTTTTCGCAAATATTAAAATGAATGTTATGTGTATAAGAATGAGGAATTTTGTTGTAATAATATAGTTTTCTTTATTTCTGTTATTGATGAAATTTAGAAGTAGTAGTATAATACATATATGTTAGGTTATGGCATAGTATTAAAATAAAAACTGCCTTTGTTTGTATAACCCAAAGACTGAGAAAAAAAAATAAATAGCTAGAGACACCTGCATTTGTAAACTATCTTACCCAGATGAAGACAGCAGTGACCAGAACTCTGGGGGGAGGAATTTATTGCATTCCTGATATCAGAGAATGTAAATCTCAATGGCGCCAAGAGGATTGATCTATTGGAAAGGGGGCAAGAGAAAACTAAACAGAAGAACACCAAAGATCCTAAGAAGAATGTATGAATAGGTATGAGAATTTATGGATATGTAGTAGGATTCTGTTTTTAAGGGACAATCCTTTGTTAGTAAGGTGTGCTCTCTTGGCTGAATGCAGAGACACCCGGCTGTATCTGTATACTTTATTTTTTTCTCCTAATTGTTTTTTTTTATTAAACTTTTAAATTCTATAAAAATTATGTGAACCTCGTTTTTCACATTATCCCATTTGTCAGCCTTGTACCCCTTGTTTACTCCGATGGCTATTAGTAATGTTAATTACTTACTGTTTTCTGAAATGTTTTAAAGGGTCTTATGATACACTCCTCTAGCCCTTTCCCTTACTTCCTTGCTGCTATGTAACAAAGCTGCTCCCATGGGGACCGGGCCACACTAACAAAAGATACCCATTAGAAAGGTATGCCACAGAAACTGCGCCCAGGGATGCTGTGCCACACTAGAACAAAGAAAGTCCCATGAAGCTGTGCAACCGAGTAATATGCAAACTAAGGCATGCAGGACACCAAAACAATGAGCTAGCAGAGGAATAAAAGGACAAGAAAACATATTCTAGCAAGCTATGATGAAAGATCATCTCCCTGCATCACCTAAGCCTGCTTAGAAACCATCTTCCTGCATCACCATGACCTCAAGAGGATTGGAAGGGACTGACCTCCCCCTAGACAATGAAACAGAACAACAGGCCTCCTGGCTACTGTCATGAGGATGGAAGCCCCAGCTCTGCAGAGTGGGTTGTAGAGCTGAATTGTGCCTCCTCATTGGAGCTGCCAGAGTGGGAATGGCCGTGGTGCAAGCAACCCCCTGGACCCCCCAGCCCAAGAGCTGAATCCTAATAAAGGCATCAAACAGGAGTCTTGTTTCCTGGCCAATTTCTTTCACTTGCATAAAGCATCATCCATTCATGGTGCAGCACTTTAGCTTTGATGTCAATGCTGACAGAATTGCTGCCCCTTCCTGCTGCTGCTGACCCCGGAGCCGCCGCGCTGTGCCCGCAGCCCCGGCTCTGACGCGCTCGTCCCCGCCGAGTCTGGCCCGTGCCGGGGCCGCGCCGGGCGCGCGCGGGGCTGAGCGCAGCGCCTCCCTCAGGCCGCGCGCCGCCGGCGCAGCCGAGGCCGTTGCGGTGCGGCCGTTGCGGCGAACAGTCGGAGACAGGTCGGGACCATGGCGGAGGTGCCGCTGCCCGCCGGGCTCAACGCCAAAAGCTTCCCCGCCAAGCTGTGGCACCTTGTCAATAGCCCCCGCGTCCTCTCCGTGCGCTGGGACAGCCAAGCCCAGGGGCTGCTCATTGACCGCTCCCTCTTCGAGCGGGAGCTGCTCAGGCCGGGCGGCGACCAGGGGCCAGCCCCGCACACCTTCAGAGCCACCCAGTTCCGCAGCTTCGTCCGCCAGCTCTACCGCTACGGTTTCCGCAAGGTGCCGGGCCGGGCTGGCGCGGCTGCGCCGGGTGGTGCCGGGGCCTGGCTCCACTACACAAACCCCTGCTTTCGCCGCGACTGCCCCGAGCTCCTGCGCCGCATCAAGTGCAGGACCGCGGCCAACAGGCAGCCGCCGGCGGCGGGCGGGGACAGGCGCAGGTGCTTCCGGCAGCTCCCGAGGGCGCGGCCGCTGCCGGACGGGCGGGAGAGACGCAGTGGCTTCCAGGCGCTCCCCAAGGAGCGGCCGCCGCTGCCGCCCAGGCCCCTGCCCAGTGGCTTCCTCCTGCTGCACAGGGAGCGGACGCTGCCGGACTGGCGGGAGCTGCGCAGGCCCCAGCCCGGCCGCTTCCAGCAGCGCCCCAAGGAGCGGCCGCTGCTCACCCGGCGCCCGCCCTGCGGCTTCCACCTGCTGCACAGGGACCGGCCGGGGCCGGCCCGCTGCGAGGGGCCGAGCCGTTTCCAGGAGCTCTACGGCGAGCGGCCGCTGCCCGCCGAGCGGGAGCTGCTCCGAATCCCGCCCTGCGACTTGCTCGGGCTCCACGGGGAGCGGCCGCTGTTTCTCGGCCGGGAGGGGCCCCCCAGCCACTTCCAGGAGCTCTATGGGGAGCAGCTGCCTCTGGCCGACCGGGAGGTGGTCAGGAGCCAGCCCTGCAGCTTCCAGCAGCTCCACAGGGAGCAGCAGCCCCCAGCCTACAACCCACCAGGTAGGAAAAGAATTCTAGCCTTGCTTTTCCAAAAGGTCATGAGAAGTGGCGGTTGGAAGTGTTTTCCCACAATGCTGTGTCATTCTGAGACAGAAATTGTCAAGCCTGCTAGGAAGGGGGTCCTAGAAGGCGAAAAGGTTCTCTGCCTGGTTTTCCTGTGATGTTGCATCCAAGGCAGCAGTAGAGCTCTGCATCCCAAGGCCACCTTCTGGAGCCTGACCACAAGGTGTTTGGATTCTTGCAGCCACTCCGGGCACGTCAGCCTCCAGTGCTCCACCTGACAGTGCCGCCTGTGCAACAGCATCAACGGCCTCAGCAGGGAGCGCACTTAAGGAAGAGGAATCTCCACCGCTGGATCTTGGCCTAGCTGTGGAGAAAATGATTCGGGAGATCAGGAGATCCCTGTCTGAGAAGTCTCCCTCTGCTCAGGTAACCCCACTGGATGGGAATAAAAGGGGCTGGACCGAGAGCTCCGTGGCTCAGAAGCACCACCTTGTGATGGATTGCCTGAGCGCTTGGGGTGGGTGGTGAGACTCCCAGCCACAAATGTGTGCTTTGTGTGTGGCTTTGCAGCACACAGCCCTGGGCAGTGCTGGGAACGAGCTCTGCCCTTACTGACAGCTGTGTTGGCAACAAGGAGAGCCCCTGGCTTTCTGCTGGCTGATTTCTTACAGCTCGTGGGGTAAGCCAGGGTCAGAGCATGAGGGCACATGCCCTCATTTGGTGTCTTCTGGTTTTCTGCGTTCACGTTTTGCCTCAGTGGTCATTTTGTAAAAGCTTCCACTTAGCCTTGGCCATGGAATCCTGAACTGAAAAGGTTTATCATGTGAACCGTGTGGGGAGTGTTCCGCCCCCCCCCTGACTCTGCTCCCTGCCCTTTGGGAGTGGAGAAGGGTTATTGTAGCCCTGATGTGATTCCAAGAAAATACTGAGTGATCTTTGGGTTTCTTTCTTTCTGCTTTTCATTCAAGGGGAATATTCATGTTGCCTCCGAGTCCTCAGGAGGGGAACCCGTGAACGAGGCTGCAGCAGAGGAAGCTTCATCTGGCACCGAGAACTGCGGTGACAGTTCCCCGGAGCCTGAGGAGCCTGGTAAGGAGAGAGCCCACATTGGTTTGAGCCCCATTGGCCCATGGCTGCTTTGAGCCTGTCCCTGGCAGGAAGGGAGATCAGGAGAGTTGAGTTCTTGTCGGCAGGCTTGGTGCTTCCTGCTGCCTTTAGTTCGAGTCCTGCACTGGCACAAGCTCCTCAAGCCCTGCCCTCCACACTTTTCCAGAGGCTCTGACACTGAGTCCTGTGCTGTGACAAGAGAGCTGGGAGTAAACCTGACCTTGTGGCAGCTGTGTCACCAAGCTGGGTGTCCCAGTTTTGTGCTGAAGTCCATGGATCAATTTTCTGCAGCGTGACAGGGGAAACCAGGCTGAGCACCTCTTGCAGTAACAGGGAGAAAAAAGAGTGAAAAATGAGGGCGGAAGTCCAAATCACTGACTGTAGTACCAGTTTGCTGGTATCTTCCCTGAGACACAAGGAAAACAAAGAGAGCAGAACATCAGAGGCCAATTAATGGAAAAATGACAAATCCGGTAACACAAGAAAAAGCCTGAGGGACCCCAGATCAGCGAGACTAAGAGGAGAGAGGAAGCCCTTTGGATCCAATCCTCGGCCAAGTCGGTGCAGCCTGCAGGCCTTCTAGGGAGCTCTTTCCCTACCAGCTTGTCCTGTCAGAGCTGATGGTCAAGCTGGAGCATCTACTGCTCACTGTAGAGGGCAGGTTGTAGATCTGACATCATGGAGCTGCTTCATGATTCAGCTCACAGCACCCTGCAGCCTCAGCCACTGCAGCGAGGCCTGAGGTCTTTCTGTCAGCACAGAGAAAAAAAACAATTCCGGCCTTCTTTGTGGCAGCTGGCACCGCCTGTGTTTCAAGCTCTCGTGCGTGCCATTTGCACTGTGGGAACCGAGACTTTATTGAGATACTTGAATGCTTCACACAGTTTTGGAAACTTGGAAGGATCCCTGTTCTTGAAAGAGCAGGCTTCAAATTCCCAAGGGAGAGTCTGCCTTTCAGACCATCTTCTCCAATCCCTGATAGGACAATGGCTGCCCAAGGGAAACAGGGCCCCACCCACAGGGGCCAATATTGACTCCGTGTTCCCTTTGCTTCCCAGATGCCTGAGAGACGTCTCCTGGAGGGCTGCCCTGCACGGCAGGAAGAGACAGAGGGAGGGCCTGTGACCATCAGGCAGGCACAATCCCTCTGTTTTACATCTATAGCTTTCTGTAGTTCTACTTAGTAATGCTTATAGTTACATTTATAGATTCTGGTCTGTTTCTATAGATTGAATTATTTTATATATTTATATATAATATAGATTCTATAGAAGCTCTCTATTTAGAGATCTGTCTAGTTAAGTGTAGATATAGATAAAGATGTGATATATTTTTTATATGGAATTGCATTTATAGATTTTCTGATTGAAATTTATGTATGTCGAGAGTAAAATTAATATACATATATACATATATAGACAGTTCTATTTATAAATGCATATAGGTATATTTGAAGGGAAATACAGATATTCAGAGGGATAAGTTTCTGTTTGTGTAGCCTTAGGCTGCATTTTAACCTCTTTCCCCCCTCGGCTGCCTTTTCACCTCTTGTTTTTCCCCCTGCGCCCCTTCTGTCCCCTCTTCCTGTGCTGGGTCCGAGCTAGGGCCGGGCCCGGTGGAGCAGCAGTTCCAGCGCCAGCTGTCCCTGGAGCGGTGGGAGCTGCCGGTGGCCCCAGGCACTGTCCCCTGAGGAGCTGCTGAAGGACGGTGAGACTGAGGGGGCTGAGGAGGCGGTGACGCTGAAGGGACGGTGACCTTGAGCTGCTGGGGGCACTGAGGACTGTGGGGGAGCAGAGTGCAATGGTGGCACTGAGGTGACAGGGAGGTAGCACAGGCAGAGGGGGGTGCCGGCTTTGAGGGGACAGAACGGGTCAGAAGGGACTGAGAGGGGTGAGAGGACTGCGAGGGGCTGAAGAAACTGAAGGGGGGGCTGGGGTTTTGCCGAGAGGACGGCGGGGCTGAGGGGATGGAGGGGCCAGCAGGGAGCACAGAGGGGTCAGGGACTGCAGCTCTGCCAGGCCTTGGAACTAATTCCAAAGCCTCCACTTTTGCCACAGCTGCCCTGAAGACCTTGAGGCCAGCCAGACACTGCCAGGAGCCAGCAGGGAGAAGCTGAAGGCCACGAGCAAGAGCAGCAAAGAGGGAGCTGCTGCTGCTGCCACCCCGAGAGCCTGGGTGAGGCCACAGGGCCGGTGAGGCTGCGCGGTGCTGAGGGTGGCGTGGGCTTTAGCCGTGGGTGCTGCCCGGCTGGGCAGGAGCAGCCTCTGCCCATGCCGGGGCTGCTCAGCACTGCTGCCCCGGCCAGCACAGGGGCTGTCCTTGGGCAAGGCAGCTGTGCCAGCAGGGCCCGGGAGCTGTGCCGGGCTGCCGGGGGCTGCGGGACAGTCCCGCCGCGCCTGCGCTCGCCACACACTGGCCCGCTCGGCCTGCTTGTTCTTTCAGCCCTCCTGGGGAGGCTCTGAGGTTTTCCCTTCCCTGCTGGAAGGGCAGGTGCTGCCAAGGGAAAGGTCCCAATAATGACTCGGTGTTCCCTTTGCCTCCCAGATGTCCCATCTGCTGTCCTTGTCCAGGAGAGCTGCTCTGCACGGTTGGAAGAGACTGAGGGAGAGGCTTTGAAGATGGGGGAGCTGAGTTCCCTCTGTTTAAAGAAGAACGGACTCATGCATAAAGAGGGATAATTATGTGGCTATTTATATATGTATATATGTATATTCCTATTTGTATAGAAATATTTCTATATATATGTTTTTCTATTTATGGATGTATTCTTTGTACATATGTATGGATATATACACATACATGTTTGTAATTTTGTACGTGTATATAACTATACATATATGTTGCTATAGTTGTGTTAAATTCTATCTCCTTATACCTAGGAGATACAGTTGTGTATATTTTGATTGATACAATTATAGTTATTTGGCTCTTTAAATAGGTATATTGGTATTTGCATAGGTAGATATGTGTATTTTTATATTTTTATCTGTATGTTGATATAGGATATGGATTGACATGATATGGAGTAGTAGAGTTGTATAATTCTGTTAGCTGTGATGATCACTATTTGTATACTGTTATTTAGAGAGGGAATGTATATTTTTGTATTTCTGTGTGGGCCGTATGTTTTTAGTAATATGTAATAAATGGTTAAACATCTAATTGATTTTTATGTATAGTGAGTTGTTGTAGAGGCTGGAAATAAATTATCTTTTCTTAACATAATTTAAGTTGGTACTTGTATATTTGTATATCCTTACATAACAGTATTTGTATATTTTTACATAGCATTGTTCTAATAATCTAATAAATGCCTTTTTTGACCCTTAAATGAGATTTCCATGGTGTAATGTATTGTTAGCGCAGGTGTAGCCATTTGTAATTGTAAGATGGGTGTCTGTGAGGGAGGGCAGGAGCCTTCCCCGGAATGAAAAATGTAGACCCCCCTCCCTCCAAATTATTATAATTCTGAATTTTGAAATGAAGGGGCTCTCAGGTAAAGATCTGGGGATAGGAAGAACAGCTTTTGACTGGTATGTACAACAAGGCAAACAAACAACTCGAACTACAGCGTTACCAACCAAACAGAACCAGGGAGCTCATGACAGCCCTCTCAGCTGAGACGGGAAAGGATAGAAGAGGCTTTGCTTCACAAAGCCCCTGCAGGCAGTTGATCCCGGTAGCCCAGCAGGGCTCTGAGGAACACCCACCCAGCTGCAAGAGCAGGAATGAGCAGAGATGCCGGGCCGGTGGCTGAGGTGTAGCAGCAGCTCCGCGGCGGTGGCTGGCACTGCCGCACGTCCCGGCAGGACAGGGGCTGCGAGGCCCACAGGAAAAGAAGCAGCAGCAGCAGCAGCATCTCCATCTGGGTTATGGCAAATTCCTTTCCCCAAGCAACAACAGCCCCTCAAGTGTGTCCTGCTCTGCAGCTGAAGAAACCAGCCAGCCCCCACCTGCCCCCGCCCTCCCTTTTTCCCTGGGCCACCTCCCCCCTGGGCCCAGCCAAACTCTTTGTCTTCTCCAACACCTATTAAGTATGAGCAGTCAGGTTTCCCTGCAGCTAGTTAATGGGGAAAACACGATAGGTGAGAAGGAACAAAAGGAAGGACACCTAACCAGACACCTAACCCCCAGGACAGTCACATCGCTGGGTGCATATCAGCAAAAATTGTGTCTTCCTACACTGCAAGGAGATCTTGCTGGCACTAGAGCGCACAGGAGAGTTGCCCCTGAAACACACACTAATTTATTGCAGATATACTGAAAATATTAATAATTTCTAATAGCTCCTCAAAAATAAGTCAGTATAGACTGTTTTAATGTTGCCCCTGCTGCATGTAATACCAGAAGAGCAGTGAAAAAAGATACATTTACGTAAAGCATATTTCACTTCCCGAACTGTCTGTTCTTTAACATGGAACAGGTAAGTATCCACTAGTAGGAAAAACACTGAAGTTGCATTTTCAAAGTGGTAAAAATTATTGTGATTCAAAAGTTACACTGCCTTATAGGAAAAAGGAAAGATATGGGGCCTAAAGTGATCAGACCTGTACATTGACACACATTCTTTACAAATTAGTTTTAAATGGGAAAGAAGTAAGTTTTAGGAAAAAAAAATCTTGATTGAAGATCATATACCACAGTTTGAAGAATTTTTCTTTCCTAAAAATTACAACCTTTTCTGTGGCTAATTTTTAAACCAATTTTTGGCCCAAACACTGAAATGCAATATCCATCATTTACCTTGAGGTGCTTGTGTCATTAAATTCTACCAGTACTGTAGAAAACTGGGGAAGGCTCATGCTGCCACACACAAGAGAAGCTCGTTTCTTTTGAAGTGTCAGGATCCTTCAAACACAGCCAAGGGCAGCTCCTCATTCTTAGCCACGGAGTACTGTGGAAAAGTCAATGTAACCGTAACTCTACTACGGGGGCGACTAAACATTGTCCATTGGACCATCCACTTTTCAACCACCTGCCTCCTTCTCTCTAGTAGGGCACAAGGCCAGTATTCGTGTGTTTCTCGTGCCTCACCCAGATGACAAAGAAGGTCCTCAAAAAGAGGCCCTTTCTGGATGGAGCAGCACAAAGACGGACATGTGGGAAATAAGGGCCATGAAACATGAAGAAAAATGTCCCTTCTTTTCTGAACTCCTATTTTCTCCTTTGTCCTGGGGTGACTTTATGATACTGGTATCCTCAATCGCCTGGTTTATGTTCTCTATTAAGTTCTGCACCTTTAAGACTGGCTCTGAGGGTGAAGAGGGGGAAGAAGAAGCACACAGTTTGTGTTGAAAGAAAACATCACTCCCCCACATCCTGCTGCTGGACTGTGGTGTCTGCAGCATGGACAGACAGCAGCACAGAGCTTCTCTTTGGCTTTTAGTTAGTTTTAGCTAGCTGAGGCAGAGGAGTTCCCTGGACCTTTTTTAAATTATTTTCCTGGATCTGTGCAAACCTGCTCTGGACTGAAAAACAAATCCCAGGAGCTCACGCCTGTGGCCCACCAGGGCCTGGGCCTCGGCATTTTCTGGCACCGGAGGCTCTGATAAGAACCTGAGTGAGCTGAGCTACACCACATGAAAAGGACTTTTCTTCCTAGATTTGCCATCCCGTTGAACGGTGAGAGGTTTTATTGTTTATTATTATTCAATTTTCTGTTAAATAAACAGCTTTTTCCACTTCTCACCAAGGAAATTTCTTTTTTTTTCCTGGACCAGTTGCGGGGAGGGGTCATTTGAATTTTGTTTTTCCCTGGGGAACCCCCATTTGGAGTTTTTCTCCCAAATTCACCCTAAACTAGAACATCCTTATAATAAATGGAATTGATTCATGCTAACTAAATGGTAACTGTTATTAAAGTGATTATTTGAAGCAATCAAAAGAATCAGTGTTCCAAGAGAGATGCACCTCTTTATAGATGGGACATGGTAAAACTGAGGTACAGGATGTCGTTTGGGTGATGCCCCAAGACGAAAATGACCTTGAGAGGGACCAAATTAGAACCTCTTTAGGCATTGGGCCTAAAAATCAGTAAATACCAGACTAATGAGTAGACTCACGTAACACAGCGCTCAGTATGCAGGCGCAAACCTGTAAGGTTATCCAAAGGACAACGAGGAAGAGGAGAAGCCTTCGCCAAAAGACCACCAAAGGAAGGCTGAAGAGCCCCTAACAACAAGTGAAGCGTGCGCCGTGAAGAATAAAGGTAAAAAAAATAAAGTGAGGTAAAGTCAGAAAAATTGGAACTGAGAGGAAACTTACGGGAAATATTCATGAATATGTCTAAGCATACAGCATATAAGGTTAGCTTGAAGTGCTTTGTTTTGTACGTGAGGCAGGGTGGGAAGCCTCCGCACCCTGGTCGGTTTTAGACGTGAGGTGGGGTAACAAGCCCTCCCCGTACCCTGGTTGGTTTTGCTTATGCTGTAATCGTACTGAATTCCTGGCAAATTCTATCTATCAATTGTCATGTTTTTACTAAATTGTATTATTTTCCTGAGCTCTATTCTTTTATACCAAATTACTATTCAATTGACTGAATCACATTCATTTTTACTTAAACTGCCATTAACCCAAGAAACCTAGTTGTCAAAATTCTAATTTTATTTATAACACTTTGGTGCCAAAACCTGGGAACTCAAGTCCAAGGGAAGAGCATCTAACCATGGGAAGGAGCTCCTTACCAATCATTTCAGGTGGTCCCAAGGTTAGTTCGTGCTCCCTTGGAAATAGGAGTTACAATTAGGATCAAGCATAAGCAAAAGAAGCTAGCTGTAGCAAGGGCTCAGAAGAGCTCCTGTAGGAGTGCCAGCCAGAGATGATGGTGCCTGTAAAATGTCTTGTGCAGAAGAACTGCATGGGAAAACGGACTGTGTGAGTACCACGGGCTTGGGCCGGGGGGGCAGCTGTGCGCCTGTGTGTATGTGTGGAGTGTCTGAGATGGGGGCTGGGCAGCCCAGACCCCTGAAGTGAGAGTGGGCCTCCAATGTACTGAGTTTTCGGCTCTCCGTGAGGATACAAGCTGGGAAAGGAGGGAAGTGAAAGAGAAGAACGAGTAAAAATCCCTGGAAGGGACGGGAGGGAGAGTCCCAGTTTTAAAACCCACGGAAAAATCCTCAGGGAGAGGGGAGCGATCTGATCGCTGAGTGAAGTGACTCAGGAGGAGAGTGATTGAGTCAGGTTCAATTTTCTTGAAAAAGAGAAATAGTTGGCAACTTAAGTATGTAGATAAGAGGGATTGCAAATAGAAGTAGCCAGAAAGAAGTAGTTGAGGGGGGAGGAAACAAATTGAGAAAGAGAGAGAATTAGGCGGGAACCAAATAGTTGGCAAAAGACAGGATAGTGCAACAGAATAATATTTAGTGAGGCAGGAAGTTGAACCACAGACCGAATGAGTGGGATCAAGATTCTCCTGGTACCGGAGATTTCTTGATTAGTTGCTGCCAGAGATGGGTTTAAAGGAGAAGAAGTCCTTAAACCCAGGGGCTGCAAATTATAAGGGGAATTTGCAAGAGCCCAGGATATCTGAGAAGCATGAGGGGGTTTCTCAGGGGGGGAGCATTCCTCAGGACAGCCCACTGGGGATGATGGTACGATTTGAAGATACATGGGAATCCCAGAGAGGAAAAAGTCAACAGAAAATGATTCATTATTGCATGTTTAAATAGACAAAAGAAATGATCCAAAAACATAATTTAAATTGGCCAAAATTTGGATCGTTTAAAGATTGGATTTGTTAAGCTTTAAATCAGTATGTAAATTCAAAAGAAGCTTTAAATCAGGAAGAAAGTGACTATGCTACCCTGTGGCTTCCCTGGGGGGGAAGATAAATTTGTTACTAAAACACACGAAAGTGAGAGTTATCTGTTGTATCCTTTACAAACTAAAAAGCAACTGCACAAAAAAAAAAAAAAAAAAAAAAAAAAAAAAGTTAAAAAGTGGAACTGTTCCTTCATCGAAAGATATTTTGCTGGAAATAGAAACAGCAGCTTTACCTAAATCCCATCTGACTGAGAAGTGTGCAGTACTGGCTGTGCCAAGTGAGCTCTAACATAGAACATGACTGACCATTTGTTACAACCTGACATTGATTTAGTTTGGTTTATTATATTTAGACATTCAAAAGACAAAATATGGCTTGCTCAGAGTCTGTGAAGCACAAACACATTTTATGAATATACAGTATCTAAATAGTGTGTTACAGTTGTGTCATGTGCATTATAAGTGTTAATAACATGTAGCACAGTTTCTTTTCACAGAAACTTAGATTTCTGTATTTTTAAAATATGTATATTTTGTATAGTAAATTTAAATGGTTTGACTAAATGTTTTATTTATTTAACAGCAAAAATTGTGCTAAAAGAAGCCCCTGTTAACTAAAGATTTTTGAATAAATTGCTAACTGAAGTTGTGTAAAAAGTAACTTTCATGGTAGTTGGCACATCTCTGGAGCTTTTGTGGTTTAAATTAAAAAGAAGGGGAAAAAAAGTAACTAACTCAGCGAGAGAGATAAGACAGTGCTGTGAAATCTGTGCCATCCTTGAAACCAGCAGAGTTAAAATGGCTCATACAAACCTTATGAGACCAAGGGTACCAGTGAGACCAAACGTTCCAGTGACCAGATCGCAGGGTATAAACTTAGCTACCAAGAAGACTGGCACCTCAGCCCTTGGCTGCAACCCAAGGGGCCTTGAGGAAGGTAGAGAGTTAAAACTCCTGAAGATTATTTTCACTATGTTTATTGTGATACCCTTGGCAAGTGGCCAAAACCATAAAGCTGGATGGGACAGAATAAACAAAAAAAAAAAAAGAAAGAAACAAGTGGTATTAAAACAAGCAACACAAAAGCAAACAATGAGAAAACAAACTATGCAAAAGCAAAACCATGATAATTCTGATCCATATGACAAATGCAATCACTTGGTGTGAGTCAAAAACAAGAAAAAATCTGTGTTTGTGGCACATCCATATGTTAATGGTGACTGTTAAAACCACAGTAATTTTATAAAAGTATAAAAAAAGATCCCAAGGAAAGAATTAGAGAAAATTAATAAGTAGTGTGAACAGTTGAAACAGCAGTACAAGAACTGAGATTTCCCAACCTAACTAAAATATTTTTGTAAGTTTAATGCAAGAAATTGTTACAGAATTAAAATTATTCAAATGTTAAATTTGTGAGAGACTTAAAATAGCGGAAAAATAGCTGTGGAAAAGTGGGAGTCTAGCTCTAGACCAATTTTTAAAATGAAATTTTACGCAAACTTCCAAGACATTAAAATTACCTATAAGATAAATTTTGAGTCATCAAATAATTAAAACAGTTTGCATATCTTCCTTAATAGTAAAGTCAGATAATAATACTAAAACCTGGCAACCAAAACTCCTGCTGGATACTAGAGAATAACAAAAAGAAACTAATTGTGTATGAGATAACCATGTTGATTTGTGCTAGTATTAGAGTCCTGCAGCTAACCCTTACCAATCCGTAAGAAACTTAAAATTCTATTGAAAACAACCCAATACAACAAGTAACAAATGAAAAGCCCCTAATAAAATATATTAAATTTGTGAGCAAAGAGTGTATAGTGAATTACCTCAAAAGCAGAAAAGAACCTCTATCTTAAGAGCTATATGACCCTCCTTTGTTATACCGAGGTCCAGGAGCAATATGTTAAGAACACTACTTTATGAAACATTAAAGAACAATAAAAGGGACTTAAAAATTGACTTTCCAAAAGCAAGAAGAAACCAGAAATGAGGTGAAGATAAATGGCCTGCGAGAGATGACCCAGCCACTTGGGCTGTGTTGTAGTGCATCTAAAAATCTTGGTATCTCCCAAGGGTAAAACTCACCTCTAGTTTGTGTAATGTTAGTTCCTACCTGAAAATCTTCTTTCCCTTACCCCTTCCCATTGGCTGTGACCTCCCTGCATCCCCTGATCACCCCTGCCCCCTGGTATAAGAGATAAGACCCAGGGCATTTTGGACTCTCTCTTGCCCCGGATGGACAACAGACAATAAACCCGGGATTATTCCAGCAAGTCTGAGCCGCCTATGTCTAGATACTTTGAGTCCGTGTTGTATCCACTCCAGGACCCCCTCCGCCCCCTGTGCCCTGAGACCAGCAGGGCTCTCACCACAGGGGGTAGGACAGAGGGGTCCCACCGGGAGGAGGATTGCAACAGGCTGAAGATAGATTTTAGAGATATAGAACCCAAATCTATCTATTGAATCAGTTCATAAGGCTACAGGCAGTGATAGTAAAAGGTCTTAAAATCTTAGAAAATTTGGGGACTTAGGTTTGGAAAGCCCTGGGAAAGGCAGGCACTGGGAAATGTTAGGCCTTGTGCTTGCTAAAGACCAGGTCAAGCTGCACCTGTGTAGTCAGTATATGATAAATGATAGAATTGTTAGATGTGGTTAGATATAATTATTGTTTAGAGAACATGGGGAACTATGTTAGGGGGGCTAAGGGGGGATCACGAGAAATTCATGCTTGGGTAAAAACAATGCATACAATAGAACAATGTAAGTTTAATAATTAATATGTAAGTTGCATAATGATAGAGTATAAAATATGTTCAACTCAAAAACTCAAATCGGGTCAGATTTGGGTATGTGTACCCCTGACACCCAGAGCTCTTTAAATAAAGCACCTTCATATAACCATTCGTGGTTGTGTGCGATCCTGAATGCTAACATTTTGGTGACCCAGATGGGACCTTGTGAGTGCTACTGAGCGAACTCGCGATCCGATCACGCTCCAGCCGACACCGAGGGATTCTCGGGGAGCCCATCCGGCTGCGACTGTCTCCGCTGCTCACAACGTCCCTGGGAGAAGAGGTAAGGTGCTTTACTTTGGTTTTGGTGCCTGCCAGTTAGACGCGGTGAAAGCTGCGCATGGTTGGGCTAAAGGAATTCCTCTTGGTAAAAGCCTAGGCGCTGTCCGTAAGATGACTGTGAAAACGTTGCAGGTTCGGCATTTGTGGTATATTATAGTTATAGTTATAATATGGAGAAGCTTAAAGGGATTTTGGGCAGCAGTGCTCCCATACCGGGTACTTCTCCTTTGGGGTGCTTATTAGCACATTGGAAACAAGGTAATTTTGGGGAAGAATTACATAAGGCTAAGTTAATTGATTATTGTAATACATGGTGGCCAGGATATGTCCTGGATAGTGGAGAAAAGTGGCCAAAGAATGGATCTTTACAATATAATACTATTTTACAGTTGATGTTGTTTTGTAAGCGAGGGGGAAAATGGGATGAAGTTCCGTATGTTGACTTGTTTTTCTATTTGCGAGACAAGCCAGAATGGCAAGCTGAGTGTGGATTGATGGTGGTTAAAGCGTGTGTGAGTGATAAATGTGAGGTTTGTGTAAAAGAGAAATGTTTAAAACACCTGGCATTAAAAGAAAGTTTGCGTCGGGGGAACGACATGGATGTTGATTTACAAGTGGTTTTAACAACACCAAAAGAACCTGACTCTCTCTTGTCTGCCCCCACTTCACCTAACCCTATTACACCTAATTCTAGTCCACTGAATCCTACCTCACCCTTCCCTCTTTACCCTCCTCTCCCGCCTTCACCAGATCCATCTTCCCCAGGAGATGATCAAAATTTAACCATAATACAAGGAAATGTGAAAAATGCTGGGGGGGAAAATAGTAGTAATGGATGTAACGATAATAAATCAGCGACACCGGTATCTCACCAGACATGGTCTAAGTTTGCCCTGGTCCTGTATAAAATGGAAAAAGACTTGGGCAGACAAAATCAGACTGTGACTGCCCCCTTGAGACAAGGAGTAGGAGTAGAGGGGCCGGTGTTTGTAAAGGTGCCTTTCTCTCCTGCAGATTTGGTAATTTGGAAACAGTCAGCTGGAACTTATAGAGAGAATCCTGACAAAGTGGCAAGGGTGGTAAAAATGGTTATGAAAACTCAGAATCCAGATTGGGATGATATACAAGTAATATTAGATACTTTAATGGATTCTACTGAAAAAGAGATGGTGCTTAAGGCAGCCAAGGAGAGAGCGAGAGAAGATCTCAGAACTGGGTTAGTAACAGGGACTTTAGATGAGAATTTTCCTACCGAGGATCCAGGGTGGGACCCTAATGTATTTAGGGATATGCGGAGGCTGAAGAGATACCAAGAATGGGTTCAGATAGGGGTTCAGGTCTAAACTGTATGAGATAAGGCAGGAAAAGAAAGAATCCCCCACTGCATTTTTGGAAAGGCTTAAAGAAGCCGCGAGAAAATATACAGATCTGCAAATAGAAACAGAACCAGCAAAAGTTCAGCTTGCTCTTATTTTCCTTGGGCAGTCGCAGGATGATATCAGGAGAAAATTACAGAAGTTAGAAGGAGAGGAATTAAAGAATTTGGATAAGTTACTTGAAGTAGCTTGGAAGGTATACAATAGCAGGGAAAGGGAAGCTAGTAAGAAGCAGCAGCAAAATCTCTTGGCAGTATTACAAGGGAGAGAGAATTCAGGACGCGGCAGGGGTGGTCATGAATTTGGGAGGGGCGGACTTGGCAGAGGACGAGGGGGATCGGTTTTGACAAGATTAGGGTTAAACCAATGTGCATATTGCAAGCAGGAGGGGCATTGGAAAAAAGCATGCCCAAACAACCCGAATAACCGGTTTAACCAGGGCAATCAGTTCCAGCAGGAAGATGTTGCCAAGGCTATGGTATTGGGAGAGTACAGCAGCTGACTAGAATCAGAACAGAAGTCAGTACAGGAACCTTTAGTAACCATACAATTGGGAGATAAAGAAGTAAAATTCTTGGTGGATACGGGAGCTACATATTCTGTACTAAATTACCTGAATGGGACAATTGGGGACAAAACAACAACAATAGTTGGGGCCACAGGGAAGGAAGAGAATCGGCCATTCCTGCAACCCCTAGATTTGTGTTTTGGAAACAAAGTTTTAACACATGAATTTTTATATGTGCCTGAGTGTCCAATTCCACTTTTAGGACGAGATTTATTGGCAAAACTTGATGCAGTAATAACTTTTGAGAATGGAGAACTATTAATGAAAATACCTGAATCAAAGACAGGACAAATTTTAATGATAAAAGGAAAACCTGTCCCTACTATCCCTAAGGAAGTAGAGGATGCAGTAATTCCCTCTGTATGGGAAACAGATATACTGGGAAAATCTAAACTGGCACAACCGATACATGTGGAATTAAAAGATGGGGTAAAGCCTGTGCGGGTCAAACAGTATCCTATAAAACCAGAAGCACGGCAAGGAATAGTAAAGACCATTGATAAATTTTTGAAGTACCAAATTTTAGAAGAATGTGAATCAGAATTTAATACACCAATATTCCCAGTGAAGAAACCAAATGGTGAGTACAGACTATTACAGGATTTACGAGCAATAAATGAAATAACTAAAGATATTTACCCAGTAGTAGCTAACCCTTATACATTGTTGACATCTGTGAAAGAGAAATATAGATGGTTTACTGTAATTGATTTAAAAGATGCCTTTTTCTGAATACCTCTTGACAAAGAAAGTAGGAAACTGTTTGCCTTTGAATGGGAAAATCCAGAAAATGGAAGGAAAACTCAGCTCACCTGGACATGACTCCCACAAGGATACAAGAACAGACCAACCCTATTTGGAAGTCAGCTGGCAAAGGAGCTGGAGATTTGGACCGAAAACGGGCAAGTACCGAGAGAACAATACTTGCTGTTACAGTATGTTGAAGATATACTGATAGCTACAGAAGAAAAAGCAACCTGCATAAAGGTAACGATTGAAATTCTAAACCAGCTGGGAATGGGAGGATATAAGGTGTCTAAAGGAAAGGCACAAATTGGCCAGCAGACTGTGATTTACCTGGGGTGTGAAATCTCACAAGGGCAACGTAAGCTGGGTATTAATCGTATTCAAGCTATTTGTGCTATTCCAGAACCCCAGAACCTGCATGAGCTGCGAGTTTTCCTTGGGATGACAGGGTGGTGTTGCCTGTGGATCATGGACTATGGACTGATTTCAAAACCCCTGTATGAGGCCCAGAAGACACAGACATTTACCTGGGGCAAACCACAGAAGGAAGCCTTCCTCAAACTGAAGAAAGCATTGACAACTGCTCCAGCGTTAGGATTGCCTGATTTATCCAAAGACTTTCCGCTGTTTGTGCACGAAAGATCACACCTAGCTCTGGGAGTACTAACCCAGCGTTTGGGAAGCTGGAAAAGGCCGGTAGGCTGCTTTTCCAAACAACTTGACAACGTGAGTGCCGGATGGCCTTCATGCCTGCGGGCAGTTGCAGCCACTGTGATGCTGATACAAGAAGCCAGGAAACTCACAATGGGTAGACACATAGATGTCTATGTACCACATATGGTAACCACTGTTTCAGAACAAAAGGGGGGCCATTGGCTATCTCCAAGCAGGATGATGAAATTCCAGGTAATCCTGACTGAGCAGGATGATGTCACACTAAAGACAACTAACCTTTTGAATCCAGCCTTGTTTTTAGGTACAACAACTGAAGAAGGCCCATTAGAACATGATTGTGTGGAAGTGATAGAACACACCTGTTCAGCTAGAGCAGACCTGAAAGATGTCCCACTGGAGCAGGCAGACTGGGAGCTGTTTACAGATGGAAGCAGTTTTGTGGAGAACGGGACCAGATACGCTGGATATGCAGTAACAACAATAGGTGCAGTGGTGGAGGCAAAGGCCTTGCCAGCAAAAACATCTGCCCAACGAGCAGAACTGGTTGCTTTAACCAGAGCATTAGAGCTGAGTGAAGGGAAGAAAGTAAATATCTGGACTGATTCAAAATACGCTTTTGGAGTGGTGCATGTACACGGGCACTGTGGAAAGAAAGAGGACTGCTGTCTTCCCAAGGCACACACATTAAACATCAAGATGCAGTCCTGCAATTAATAAAAG
Source organism: Poecile atricapillus (assembly GCF_030490865.1). Lineage (NCBI taxonomy): Eukaryota > Metazoa > Chordata > Aves > Passeriformes > Paridae > Poecile > Poecile atricapillus. The sequence continues at coordinate 72,642,582 of NC_081289.1, forward strand.
CAGTGCAAAAGCCTGAGCAAGTGGCAATTATGCACTGCAAAGCACACCAATCAGGAAATTCCAAGATTTGTGAAGGGAATCGGAAGGCAGACTGGACAGCACGACAGGCTGCCCGGAAAATGCAAACAACAATGGCATTGATACCTTTAAAAGTTAATGTATCTCAATTTAATTTGCCTCCAAAACCAAAATATTCAGTAGAAGATGAGAAATTGGGACGTTTGCTATATGCACAAAAGAATTCAGAAGGGTGGTATGTAACTGCACAAGGACAAATAGTGTTACCCCCCTTGATAATGAGAGAAGTTCTACAAATTAAACATAATGAATGTCATTGGGGTGCAGAGGCATTGGTAAAACTGCTAAAACAAAAGTTAATCTCAGTACGGATGCTAACAATGGCAAAATCAGTAATGTCAAAATGTGAGATTTGCCTGAAAAACAACCCGGTGGCTAGACGCCAAGCACAGCTAGGGAGGATTAGGATGGGAATAGAACCAGGAGACTATTGGCAGGTAGATTTTGTAAAATTGCCAAGGACTCGGGGATACAAATATCTGTTAGTAGGGGTTGACACATTTTCAGGATGGCCAGAAGCCCTTCCCTGTCGCACAAATCAAGCAAAGGAAAGGGTTAAGTGGTTATTACAAGAGCTCATTCCCAGGTTTGGGGTACCCTTAGGGATATCATCAGATAGGGGGCCTCCTTTTATAGCAACAATTGTAAAAGAAATAAGTAGATGGCTGGGAATAACCTGGGACCTCCACACGCCATGGAGACCCCAATCAAGTGGACAGGTAGAGAAAATGAATCAAAAACTAAAGAGGCAAATCAGCAAAATATGCCAAGAAGCCAAATTGAAGTGGTCCCAGGCTTTGCCAATAGCATTGTTAAGGATTCGGATAAAACCAAGGAGTGGAATGTCAGTTAGTCCCTATGAGATATTGTATGGGAAACCATATGAATCTCCTGAACCCAACCCAAATGCACATGTCACGGGGAAACAAGAGGTGTATAATTATGTTCTTTCTGTTGGGAAAACTTTAGCCCGGCTCCAGAGCACCCTCGTGTGGAACAGACCGCTGACCCTCGAGAATCCAGTTCATGATATACATCCAGGAGACGAGGTGTACATTAAAAATTGGAATGAAGAAACACTGAAATTAAAGTGGACTGGGCCCCATCAGGTACTGTTGACCACCTTCACAGCAGTGAAAGTAGCCGGTGTGGACCCCTGGATTCACTATACCCGAGTGAAGAAAATCCGTTCCAGATCACAGACTGTGTAAACTGTAGGACCAACAAAGCTGCAGATAAGATGCATTTAATTGCTTTAAGGGTGTTAATAGTAGTTGTGCCAATGCTCATTTTATGGTTATTGATGTCTTTGAGATGTGGAACGCAAAAAGGTCAAATAATCACTCTTCATTCTAGAACGAAGAGAGAGATGCAAGCAAAAACACAAGTGATAAGAATTTCCAATGAAATTCGGGCTGAGAATGTGATGATTGGATTAGTTAAAGACTTTGCCAAAATACAAAACACTAGCAGAATAACTGCCTGTCTGCCAATACCGAAGGCAGCAGGAGACCCAGTAAGTTGGGGAATTATAACATCAAAATTACCTAAAGTACAAAAGAACAAAACAATTATTTGTAAGCAAGTACCAGAATCAAGGCAAGTAGTCAAAGAGGCCTGGAAAATAACAGAAGAATGGATGAGGCCTCTGAGGAAACAGGATTGCATCTTAAGTCATGGCAGAGTAGGACAAATCATAGAGTGGTGGGTTGAAAAACAAGACATCGCAAATTGGGAATGCTTTTTGCCACATTATGAAAAGATCAGAGAAAACATTACAGAAACCACTCTGATATGGAAATGTGAGGCCAAACATAGGAAAGGTCAGATAGAGCCTTGGGACAGTGTTTGGTCCATGGGTATACTTCAAAAATTCCAATACATGGCAAGCACCCCTTGGTGTATTAAGTGGGAAGGCTCTGAGAACGAAACAGATCCAGCAGTAATGAATACAGCCACTAGTAGCCGAACAAAGGCAGACAAAGTAAGCTGGTGGGCATGTAATAAAACTTATGACTGCACTTTGGATGCCATAGAGGCAAAACAAATGCCAGCTCTGGTAACAGCTCTACAAATTGGTTGTGCTTGCAGAGGTATTAAACATAAACAAGGCAAAGTGGATTACCAAGTAATTGTAGGATGTACCAGGAGTACAATCCAAAGTCCAGGACCATTTGTTTGGGCAACAAGTGATGGTACTTGGACAACACATTTGCCTGTAGATGGGAAAGTAAAATAAATTACTTTGGGCCTCCCCACCTTATGTCCAATTTGGAAAAAGTCCCCATTTAATGGAAAGCATGAACTTCTGCAGATAAGAGCCAGACGAGAAGTTCTAGACAATGAGAATCAGGATGACATTTGGCAAGAACCCTCTAGTGGAGTGAAATTTGGGTGGGCCCTAGAGCCCTTTCTCGGTCCTATAGCGAACTATCGGAATAGGGAAATGTGTACAAACTTACAGGTCAGGTAGATAGACTGGCAAGAATCACTCGGGAAGGATTTAAAGAACTAAACATACAATTACAAGCCACCATAAAAACGACTTTACAAAATCGATTGGCATTAGATTTGCTACTCCTGAAAGAGCATGGAGTGTATGGTTTTTTAAAGGGACAGATTGATCATTGTTGCATCCACATCCCAAATGTAACAGAAGATGCAGAACATGACATCAATCAGTTGCAACAAATAGAGCACGAAGCACGGGAAGAGCAAAAGGATTTGACTACAAGTTGGTTAGACAAAATCTTCAAAGGGTTAGGGTGGAATGTGAATTCATGGATTAAATCTATTATTGAGAATGTGATAATTTTACTAATTGTATTTTTAGCAATTTGGTTAGTTTACAGCATCTTAAAAAGAGAAATACAAAGAAAACGTCCTGGAACCAGAAGATAATAAAGGCACTGACACGAGACCCACTCCCACCATCTTCCGGTTCTCCATTTCGTGACAGCATCCAGGACAACGTTTACATCAATCGAGGATTTGAAGAACACCAAGTATAAACTCAGAAACAAAGGACTGTATCAAGTGAAAACATTTGCACTTACGGTGAAGTGAAAATGCTTTCAAAGGGGGGAAATGATAGTAAAAGGTCTTAAAATCTTAGAAAATTTGGGGACTTAGGTTTGGAAAGCCCTGGGAAAAGCAGGCCCTGGGAAATGTTAGGCCTTGTGCTTGCTAAAGACCAGGTCAAGCTGCACCTGTGTAGTCAGTATATGATAAATGATAGAATTGTTAGATGTGGTTAGATATAATTATTGTTTAGAGAACATGGGGAACTATGTTAGGGGGGCTAAGGGGGGATCACGAGAAATTCATGCTTGGGTAAAAACAATGCATACAATAGAACAATGTAAGTTTAATAATTAATATGTAAGTTGCATAATGATAGAGTATAAAATATGTTCAACTCAAAAACTCAAATCGGGTCAGATTTGGGTATGTGTACCCCTGACACCCAGAGCTCTTTAAATAAAGCACCTTCATATAACCATTCGTGGTTGTGTGTGATCCTGAACACTAACAGCAGCAGTTAAAGTCTTTTCAAACCATACCTCTACTGCCCTAAAGTTGCTGGCCAAGCAACATTCACAAATGCGAGCATTAGTTTATCGAAACAGAATTGCCCTGGACTATTTGTTAGCTGAAGAAGGGGGAGTTTGTAGAAAGTTTAACGAATCTGAGTGTTGTATAAAGATAAATGATCATAGAGAAGATATCACGAAAATTGCTAAAGGTATTAAAAGAGTAGCACATATACCAGTTTAAAAATAGAATTTTATTTTGAAGACTGATTAGTGAGTTAACCTTTCTAGAAGTACTTAGTGGAAAAAGTTAAAATTTGTGATACAGTGTTTTATCTTAAGATTATTGTTTCTACCTTGCATGATTCCATGCCTTATTAGACTAATCCCTTCAGTAATTCAAGGAATATTGAATGAAAAGAAACTATAATAGCTAAAAAATAATGTTAACCAAATTTGAAAGAGGGTGCAAAAAGCTTGATGCAGCACAAGAAATGTTAAAAAAATTAGAAATGAAAATAAATGCAAGAAACTAAATTATTGAGAATATAAAAAAACCCTAAGATTCAAATGTTTTTTTTAAAAAAGCATGAATCAATGAGATCAAAAAGAGAAATGGGGGATTGTAATAAATGGAATTGATTCATGCTAACTAAATGGTAACTGTTATTAAAATGATTATTTGAAGCAATCAAAAGAATCAGTGTTCTGTCGCTCTGTTGGGAACAGTGAGAAGAACGACACAGACTCACTTATGGAGTCGAACTGGAGAATTTCTCTCGGTTTATTACCTCAGATCTTTTTTATAGACCGATACGTGAAAGTACAGAAAAGAAAAACTTTTATTGGTTAGTAAAGTAACACATCACCATCTTTGGTCAGTTGGGTACACCACCCCTCAACCTTCTCTTGCAAGAAAACAAGGAACAGACAAACAGCACCTGCAAGGATGTTTTCTATCTCTAAGGATTGTTTTAATTCCTCCTTATGATTTCCCAGGCCATTTTCTCAGGCAAGACTGAGAAAGTTATGTGGCCTGCTATTCCACAGGCACTATGCTGTCTGCTTCAGAATTAGCATCCATAATTCCCCCTTTTTGTTTTAAAATAAAAGCAGTGTTTGTAATCTCCTGCTGGGCCATTGCAGGAAAGAGAACAAACACAGCACAAGAGGTCTCCTTCAACAGAACCTTGAATGGACACTGATTTAGAATGATTGTCTGGCCTATGTTCTTGATGTCTAAGGATTGTTTTCTTTGCAAGGACTTGATGGTTGACTCTAATACAACTGGTTCAGTGAACCGACACACACAGCACGTAAAACAACATTAGTCTGCTCAAAACTGACAGTCTAACTTGTCAACAGGGAAGAATGTTCTATTTATCTATAAACAATTTATAGATTAGCTAACAATGCAACTTACAATGCTTTTAGTTTTTCATTGTCTAAGTAAAATCCCTTTTTTTTTTTTGTTGTTGTTGTTGTTGTTGTTGACCATTGGCATGATATCTAGATCTACATTGATCAGCAAAAATGACCTGGCTTGTTACATCTAGCACACAAGAACTTTCCCTTTTCTTTTTTATTCTGCTGCACCTGCTGAGCCTTATCCCGAGCATCCTTTTGCTTCTGGGAACCACCCTGGCAGCCTGGTTGTTTTGATGCTAGAGCAGCAGCCAGAACAGACATTTTGTGCCCCACAGAGCCCACTTTGGCACATGCTCGGCCCTTCTCTGGTATTGAGGGGTCTCCCGGAAGAGCCTCTATGATCTTCCTACAATCCTCATTAGCATTACCCCTTGCTAGTTGTTTACACAAGAGCTGTCTCAGGTTCACCTTCAACCTGTTTCTCCAAGGCTGCTGCAATTTTCTCAACAAATGGCAAGAAGAGTTCCTTTAAACTCTGAGTGATTGTCACATATCGTGCCCTGGGAGCAGCTGTTTCTATAGTCTTCAGCAATGCTCCAATACCAATTTCCTGCCTTGCTCAAGGACTCTAGGGTTCCAATGGGCCTGGAGATCAGGATTGGAATACTCACCCACTCCTGTAAGGGCCTCTAATTTGACCCCACGTCTGGGATTGTGTGCAGGCAGATGCGTATTCTCATCTGCAGCTCTCTGAGCCATCTGTCTCCAATCATCTTCAAAAACTTTAAACTGCACAGGCTGGAATAATATTTGAGCCAGGTGCCTAATGTCAAATGGATTGCCTGTATTGTGCTACCTTACTCTGTATATCCTGTACTACCTTCCATGCCATCACATCTTGCCTGTCAGTCTGTCCCTTATTCAGGGCAGCCTTAAACACAGGGAAGGCTTGGGCAGCCCCCTGCGGTGCGTCTTCGACTTCCTCATCCATCCGGACCCATTCATCAGAAGCCAAAGCGGCTTCCGGTCCTCCCTCCATCTCCCCCGCCCCAGCACCCATGATGTGTAAAAAATTCCAGTCCTGGGTGTTCCCAGCCTCTTGAGCAACTCCCAGTCCCCCATTTCCAAAGCTCGCTGTTTCACCATGTCCCAAAAACGCCCTGGACACTTTGGATACGTGGCCACTGGACGAGGTGGGGACAGCCCGAGATGGTCCCAGGGTGGGCTCGCAGCTGGGCCAATCCAGGCACCAGAAGAGGTGGGCAGTCTGGCTGCTTCAGGTGGTGTGGACTGACGCTGCTCTTGGCCACACCTGAGCTCCGGGCTAGCTCTACGGTGCCACTCCGGCACGGGCAGTCGCCAGGAGTGGGGAACTGCAGGGGAAAGGTGATACCACTGCAGAACTTTCAGAGCACCGAATCCTGCCGGGCTCTGCCAGATCAGGCGTTGTGGGTGATGGCAAAAGGAAGGAGGAGACTCAGTCAGCTGTACTTCCCAGGGACAGGTTTATTCAGGAGAGGGGATGAGCACAAGAGTCTGGACTGGGAGAATTCAGGATCAAAGAGAGCCCTGAGCACCTCTGTGCATGGGGTTTTATCTTAGGGGCGAGCACAGTCCAGGGTCCAATGGGAGCTCACAGAGGGAGGGGTAAGGGGAGGAGGTTACAATGTCAGGGACCAATGGAGATACAAAGAAGGTGGGAATACAACATAACAACCAATAGTGTTTTGAGGAATGGATGATATACATGGAAGGAGCTGGAAGGAGAGGTGGGGTTTACAGTGATGGATGGGGAGATGGGGCAGGGTAAAGGTGATTGACAGGGAACATTCAGGAAAACTGGGAGGGGTTTACATAACAGACAAATGGAACCAAGCAAAGCAGCAAATGGGGGAGAACCAGGAACATGCCAAACAAGTGATAATACTAATAATTTTAACAGAACTGAATAAACATACTACATCTCCCCCTTTCTTTTTAGAAAGAGGAGGAAGACATGGTAGGGTCAGGGGGAGCTGAGGATACAGTTTCTTGGAGAAACCAGTCTTCACTGGATGGCAGCGGAGGAAGCAAGGAGAAGGAGGGAGGATTTAAATCAATATCATTAGCCTGGGGTGGACTGGACAAAAGACTGGTAACAGATTGAACTAAACATCTACGTAACACTGCAAACATAGACAATATCATAAAAATAATGAAAACAACCCATAGGATAGATTTAATGATTGAGGATAGCCATCCTGATATTCCCCAATTGGAGAAGATGTTGGTGACCCAGTCCTCTTATTCCTGTTTAATTTGGTGGATCATGCCCTTCATTTCATTTAAGGTCATATGCACATTCGGGCTTTTGGAGGTGAGGTTTAGGCAGCAAAGTCCTTCAAACTCCCTGCACTCGTGGTTGTGCAGGAGCAACAAGAAATCAATGGCAGCACGATTTTGAAGGGTGGCTTGCCTGGTAATTTCTTCGTCTTTGAGGAGGTCACTCAGCACGGTTGATGTTAAATTGGCCTGTTTAACCACCCAACATTCTAACTGGCCTAATTCCGCAAGAGCTTTAGCAGCGGCCACCCAGGGCAGAAACAATGATACTGCAGCTCGTTTTAGTTTGCTCCAATGGAAAATTTTGGAGTTGCAGTCAGGGTCTAGATCATCAAGAGTGCGCTTTTTGATAGCCGAACTGTTCTTTGCAATCCAGTTATCAATTTGAGTCTCGTTGGGTGAAAACAGGGACAACAGGCCTAAGGTGCATGGCCCTCCTAGGAGGCGAGAGGGGATGCCTGCCCCTGCCCGGTCTCCACAAATCAAAAATAATCCTCTTTCTAGTTTTCAGGGAACGGAATCAAGGGTGGAGGCCATCTTTACGTGGGCGATATTTTGGCACCACTGTGCAGCTTGAAACTGCTTGTTGACTTGTGTAACTTTGGAGTAGGGGGCAGGGTCAGAGGGACGACAATCAAAATGAACACAAAAGGATGCAGATGAAGAATTAAGCAAATCAAATTCTTGTGGCTCATCGGTTGCCCTTTCCAGCTCCTCCTGCTCTCCAGAGCAGGAGAAGGTTCTTAACTGGTCTATTTACCTTGTAGGCTGGGAAGGATCGAACAACACGATGAGCCAGCTTTCCTTGATTAATATCTCAAAATAAGGAGACCATGGCATCGGGGAATTTGTGGGCTTTAGAGGGATCCCCACCAGACAAGTAGCCATTGGATTTCCTGATGCTCTGGAGGAAAGGCACAAATCGTCACGGTGCAGGGACTTCGCTAATGTCACCCAGACGTTTTGTTTGGGCTGGGGCACGATCCGTGCTGCCTTTTGGGTCACCAGGTGTAGTAGGCAGATGATGATTAGGGCCTTCATCTCCAGGATGGCTTCTCCTAAAGTAGAAGAAAAACATAAATCAACACTTGCTAATGGATAGCGTCAGAAAAGGGAGGTCGGGATCAAAATGGGAACTCAGGGCTTCTTCCTCCTCTGGGATGTTGTTCTGCAACTGCTTCCTGGGACATGACACTACTTTCTCTTCATCCGGTGGCCTGCTGGGGTGCTTCGGGGCAAAAGGCTTCACCCATCGTTGTGGTATCCACCTCAGTCCTTGGGGTGTGGAAGTGCAAGCATAACCCCGCCCCCAGGTCATCAGTTTGAAAGGTCCCAAGATCTTTTGGGACTCTGGATCTCATACCAGCACTGGCGGGTGTTCTTGTAGTCTGTAACTTGTGGACTGAAAGTGGCGTACCACTGGAGGGTTTGGATTGTCAGAAGAGCAGTTTAGAAAGTTGATGGTGAACAAGGCTTTGCACAGCCGATCTTGAGGCGTGCAGCCTTTCATGCTCTCCTTTTGATGGGCCAGGACCATTTTGAGTGATTGATGGGCTTGCTCAACGATAGCTTGGCCTGTGGGGGAATGGGGGATGCCTTTTTTATGTTCCACTCCCCACTCCTGCAGGAAATCTTCCAGCTTCCTGGAGACATATGCTAGACCATTATCTGTTTTGATTTCCCTGGGAACCCCCAGCACTGAGAAAGCCTGCATGATATGTTTGCAGACATGCTCAGCTTTCTCTCCTGCATGGGCAGAGGCGTAGACTGCACCAGAAAAGGTATCAATAGAGAGGTGCACATATTTAACTCTACCAAATTCTGGGATGTGGGTGACATCCATTTGCCACACCTCGCAGCTACCCAAACCCCTGGGGTTGACTCCCAAGCCTAGGGGTGGCATCGCTGATGACTGGCATTGTGAGCATGTGGCCACAATGGCTCTGGCCTGATCTCCTTAGATTGAACTGACGGACCAAACCAGGAACATTCTGATGGAATATTTGGTGACTCAGTTTAGCCTGTTGGAATACATCAGGAAGTTGGGCCATTTCAACAGGGGCAGCGAGGGAATCCACTCTTTCATTCCCCTCGGCTACCAGGCCAGGGAGCTTTCTGTGTGATCTTACATGCATGATGAAGAAAGACTGCTTTCAGTGAGAAATGGCATGTATCAGTTTCGAAAGCAGCTCAAAAAGCTGAGGATTTGAGACTTTCTTCAATGCTGCATTTTCTGCTCTTGCTACTACCCCTGCTACCCCTGCTACATAGGCCGAATCAGTCACCAAATCAAATGGTTCAGGGAACCTCTCAAATGCCTTGACAACAGCAGCCAACTCAACAACTTGTAGAGATCCCTCCACATACTTAACATCCGTTTCCCACTGCTGAGTCTGAGGATCCTTCCAAGTCATCACTGACTTGTGGGATGCTCCAGATGCACCAGTGAAAATTGTCACTGCTTTGAGAGGTTTTCTGCTCCTGATCTCTTTAGGAATCACACTGAACTTTGAGTTAAAAAATTTATGAGCAGGGGCGTGGACTGAAACCTGTCCACTGTAGCTATCCAAAGCAACTTGGAGAGTCTCATTTTCCTGCAGCAATTGGTTGAACATTTCCTTGGTCAGTTTATCTGGGGACGCTCTGTCCCGAGACAGACTGACCGGTACGTATGCATGTAAAGTCACACCCGGACATCTCCCAAAGCCTTGCCCTAGCTTTCCTCATAAGCTGAGCCATCAACTCCTGCGGCCTCGTGATACTTTTGGACCTCTGATGACTTAGGAAAACCCACTCTATGATCAAGAGTGGGTCCCTTGAGTCCTGGTCCCATTGATAAGTAAGTCCGAACAGGTGTGGCAGATTTCCCAGTACAATAAATTCGAAAGGTAGGTTTGGTTCATACCTGTGTGCTTGTCTCTCCACTAAGGCACTCTGTACCTTTTCCAGAGCCTTCCGCGCCTCTGGGGTCAGGGACCTGGGAGAACTCAGCTCTTTCTCCCCCTTCATTAATATGAAGAGGGGGGCTAGGTCCTCAGTAGTGAGGCCCAGCCAAGGCCTGACCCAGTTCAAAGTCCCACACAGAGAGTGGAGATCCGCCAGGTTTTTTGGATCGCTGTTAATAGCCATTTTTTGAGGAACAATGGTCCTCTCAGCGATCTGTAAGCCCAGATACTTCCAGGGTGGCATCCTTTGAACTTTCTCTTCCTGGAGTTGAAATCCTGTGGAGGTTAGAACTTCAACCACCAGGTCAAATTGTTGCAGCCGGTTTATTTTATTGTTAAGTTTTATGGTTTGCTCCTGTTATCCACCTATGGTTGATGCAATGGTATTGCCCATGTCAGTTTTGTAAACCCCTCCCTGTTTTCCCGAACCTTCCCTGTCCGTCACCCCCAGCCTGCCCCTAGCCCCTGTCTGTTATTGTAAACCCCACCGTTTATTCTAGTGTGTTCCCTGCCTTTCATCCCTCACTCGAGGCCCCATTGGCATTGTAACTGCCACCCCTCCCAAATGTTACCCGTATTGGCTCCCGGCAATGTGAACCCTCCTCCCGACTCCTCCCATGATTGGTTCCTGAGTTTGTACCCTCCCTCCCTTAAAAGGAGTTGCACAGAAGAATTCGCTGCTCAGTTTGTCCTACCTTTGACCTTTCCAGTCCCTTCCCCATCCACTGTTCCTGTCCCTATAATAAACCTGGTTTCTGGGAAGACTCCTGGACTCTGAGCCTCCTCCATTCCTCCACCGAGCACCCACGACGCGCTGAGACCGCAGGGCCTGAAGGCTTAAAGGCTCTGAAGGTTCGGTCTGGGACAAACAGCTCCCAGACTGTTCCCCACTCTCAATGCTGCCAGCGGTCAGTGAGACAGAGCTAGCCAAGGCAGGAAGGGCCGCAGCAGGGGCGGCGTCAGTGTGGTGCCCAATGTGGGGCCTCTGCAGCTCATGGAGACCCTCGGAGAAGTCAATCCTGTGTGTGGATTACAAAGACTTGTGGGCGGCAGCTACCCCGGTTGTAGCAGGTCGGTTTTTGTCCGGCAGCGCTCCCAGGGAAGAAGCGACAACCTCCAGTGCGCAGGAGACCGCTTCTGGGACTCGGACGTCTTCCACAGCCCAAGTCAGGACCCAGTAACTTTCCCCAGTGGGGGAAAGGGTGGGGTGTGTGTGAGTCCCCCTTGTGTGTTGTGTACTCCCCCGGGGGGAGGTGTTGTGTGAGTCGGGTCCTGACCCTTATTTTTAGTTCTTTACGTTTACATTTGCTGCTGGGAGGCGGTGGAACTGCGGAGCCGGGGGGAGAAGATGGGCGCACGTTTGTCGGCTCCGCAGTGGGGGATTTACCTCCAAGTTGTGCGTATCCTCGAGGGTGGGAATCATAAGTTTTCACATGGGTTGGTTAAAAGGCTGGTGCGTTGGCTATTCCTGCATTTTCCCCATGTGTCCCCTGAAAAGGTTAGCTCTGTGTTATTTTGGAATTCTGTTGGGTCCAAGTTAACAGCTTTAGTGATTCAGGGGGACAAAACAGCTGCCAAATTAATCCCACTTTTCGTTCTAATTCGGAATGCCCTAATTGAAAAAGGGGGAATGCAGAGGCAGCCAACACAGCCTTCCCCAGTTTCTTCAGTTTCCCCAGTTTCCCCATCCCATGCTCCTCATCCCTTGTTCCTAAGCTGGGGGAGACCTGCGGAGCAACCCGTAGAACGCAGGGCTCCGAAGCCGGCAGCAGTCTTCCTGGCTCCCCGAGCCTCCCTCAGAACCCTTGCCCCGGTAGCCCTGGCCAAGCTGTCAGAGCCTTTACCCGTTCCCCTACTTCCCCAGTTGACAATCTCAAGTTATCCCCTTTTCAAGTTGCAAATCCCCAGTTTGATAAAGTTAATGATCCCCAGTTACTTTCCCAGAACCCTGGATCCCCTATCTTCCCTTATTCCCAGTGTTCCCCTATGTCTCCCCATATCTTACCTGACCCTCAAAATGGCCCTCGAGGGACACAAGATGGTGGGGACCACAAGGTCGGACCCCTCCCTTGTGCTCCTTCTTCCCAGAACTCCTCCCTTCCCTCAACGACCAACCCCTTCATCCTTAGCCCCTCCCTTCCATCCTACCCTGACTCCTCCCATTTCCCCTTGGGTTGGTCCTCCCCCTCAGGGGTGTGTCCCCAAAGTGATACCTCCCAAAACCCCACCCCTTCTGGCCGCTGCTCCTCCCTCCAACCCTCCTCTTCAGTTGGTCCTCCAGCCCTGCCTCTTCCGGCTCCTTGTTCCCACGCCCCTCCTTCTAGTTCCCACGCCCCTCCTTCTAGTTCCCACACCCCTCCTTCTGGTTCCCACGCCTTTCCATCTGGTTCCCACGCTTCGGGAACCGGAAGTGACAGGCCTGGGGACCAGAACCCTTAACAGGTTGTCATTCCCTTTGCCACACCGGTTAGTTTTAGGGTAAGGGGAGGGAGGTACCGAGAATGGGAGCCCTTCTCCTTCCAGATGAAGAGGGAGCTGTACAAAGCTCAGAAAGAGTTCGGCAGGGGAAGCGAATACTTTAAGGGCTTGTTAAAGGCCACCTTCTCCGCGAATGAGATGGTTCTCCACGACTTGAAGGAGTTATTTGCCTGCCTCCTTTCCCCAGCTGAATATAGGCTGTGGAAACAGAGGTGGAAGAAGTCGTTGGAGGCCATCCTTCCTGAGCTGTTGCGCAGTGAGGAGTCCGCGGTTGACGCAGATAAAAACCCCCTCTCAGTAGATCACCTGTGTGGCGAGGGGAATTGGGTAAAGCCGGAAAAACAGGCCAGGGTTTTACCCCGGCCTGTCTTGATTAAAATAACGGAGGCCGCTGAAAAGGCATTTAACATCTTGCCGGTGGGGGGAACCCCTGACTAATTTCTCAAATATTAAACAGTCCCCCAATGAGTCATTCACCGTATTTATTGACCGTTTGCAAGCGCAAATAGAAAGACAAGTAGATAGGCCTGAGCTGCAGGAACAGCTTGTTTTAGAGATGGCAAAGGCAAACTATAATGATATCTGCAAACAAGTCATCTTTAGTTTGCCCTTGTACCCACCGCCAACCTTGGACGTCCTTATTGACGCATGTGAGAAGGTTCCCTTAGTGGGGGCGTCCAGGGCACCACCACCACCACCAGCGGGGCGAAAACCACCAACTGCAGCAGTGACCCACCACCCACCAGGCCAACCTCCACCACCATCTGGAAGGCCTCTCCAGTGCTACCAATGTGGGCAACTGGGTCACATGGCAAGGGACTGCCCCGCCGCCCACCCACGCCAGGGGCCTATGGGAAACGGGTCAGGGAAGAGGGTACAAGAGGGAACACCTAATAAAAAACAAAACAACTGAGAGCACAACACGAGCCTGCCCCGCGCGATGCTAAAAATGGGGCAGGTATCGCTGGGGGGGAAACATCGGACAAGGCAAGTTTCCCGGAAATGACACCTTATTACCGTCAAAGACATCCTCTTCCAGTCCCCGCACTGGATGGTGGTAGCTGTGGACCCACTGGAGGGGAACCAACTGGAGAATGGACATGACTGTAAGTTTATCGCCATCGGGGACACAAAACACACACCCCCAGAGATTGAGATTTCTCCAATCACCTTCCCAGGTGGTCCGGAGAAACTCATTCTCCTGGCGTGCTGCATTCACCCACCATACTTTCTACCGAAGGGGCAAATTATTGCTCAGGTTATTCCAGTGCCAGAACGGACTCCAGTAGACAACCACGCACCAGGTGTCTACTGGGCAGAAGTGGTGGGTGAAGATAAACCGATCATAGACTGCAGCATCAAGCAGGGTGCAGAATTTGTGAACATGAAGGGTCTGCTTGATATAGGGGCGGATGTGACAATCATCCCCGAAAGGAGATGGCCGTCACATTGGGAATTGCAACCCGTAGCAGGAAAAATACAGGGTATAGGGGCTACCAAATGGGCTTGCATTTCAAAGAGCGTGGTGCAAATTGCAGGACTGGATGGGCAATTGGCTAATTTACGCCCATTCGTGGCAGACTTTCAGGTTCCCTTGTGGGGGAGGGATCTCATGTCTCAGTGGGGGGTTAAAATTGAAATCCTGAAAACCCCTCAGGATTTTTAGTGGTGGCCACTGTAGAGCGCCCCTTCCAGAAGCTGGACTGGACCACAGATGAAGCGCTCTGGATTGATCAGTGGCCGCTTAGAAAGGATAAATTAAGGGCGCTCAACAAGCTCGTGGAGGAGCAATTGGCAAAGGGTAACATTGTAGAAACAACGAGCCCTTGGAATTCTCCCGTTTTTGTCATCCGTAAGCCGGGGAAGGACAAGTGGCAGCTCCTTCACGATCTTCGTGCGATAAATAAAATCATTGTGGACATGGGGCCCCTTCAACCAGGGATGCCTACCCCAACCATGCTCCCCCAAAATTGGAATCTGGCCATAATTGACATCAAAGACTGTTTCTTTCAAATTCCCCTACACCCTGAAGATGCCCCACGGTTTGCCTTCTCGGTGCCCACCCTTAACCGAGAAGCCCCAATGAGGAGGTTCCACTGGTGGGTGTTGCCCCAGGGCATGAAGAACTCGCCGACTATCTGCCAGTGGTATGTCTCCTCATTGCTGTCTCCCATACGCGCTGAAATGGGGGAGGTCATCATCCATCACTACATGGATGATGTCCTAGTGTGCGCCCCCATGACGATTTACTTACATGCTCACTTAACTGAGTGGTTAAAGTTTTAACATCCGCAGGTTTTCAACTCCAGGAAGATAAAGTTCAAAGGATGCCACCCTGGAGGTATCTGGGTCTGCGGATTGCTGAGAGGACCATTGTGCCTCAAAAATTGGCCATCAACAGCAATCCAAAAACTTTGGCGGACCTCCACTGTTTGTGTGGGACCTTGAACTGGGTCAGGCCTTGGCTGGGCCTCACCACTGAAGACCTAGCCCCCCTCTTCATACTTTTGAAGGGGGAGAAGGAGCTAAGTTCTCCCAGGACCCTGACCCCAGAAGCGAGGGAAGCACTAGAGAAGGTGCAGGATGCGCTAGTCGAAAGACAGGTGCATCGGTATGAACTGAGCCTGCCCTTCGAATTCATCGTATTGGGAAGACTGCCACACCTGTGTGGGCTCATCTTCCAATGGGACCAGGGCTCCAGGGACCCACTCTTGATCATAGAGTGGGTTTTCCTGAGCCACCAGTGGTCCAAAAGTGTCACCCGGCCACAGGAGCTGATGGCTCAGCTCATCAGGAGAGCTCGGGCTAGGCTTCGGGAGATGGCTGGGTGTGACTTTTTGTGCATTCGGGTGCCTGTTGGTTTGTCTCGGGACAAAGCGTCCCCAGATAAGCTGACAAAGGAGATGTTCAATCAGCTATTACAGGAGAATGAGACCCTCCAAATTGCTCTAGATAGTTACTGTGGGCAAGTTTCGGTTCAAGCCCCTGCACATAAATTCTTTAATGCAAAATTTAATATAATTCCGAGAAAAGTTCGGAGCAGAAAGCCCCTTAAAGCTCTGACTGTTTTTACAGATGCATCCTGAGCCTCTCACACGTCAGTAGTGACTTGGCAAGATCCTCAGACTCAGCAGTGCGAAACAGATGTTAAAGACGTGGAAGGATCTCCACAAGTTGCTGAGTTGGATGCAGTCATTAGAGCCTTTGAGAGGTTTTCTGAACCTTTCAATTTAGTTACGGATTCGGCCTATGTAGTGGGGGTGGTTGCGAGAGTTGAGCATGCAGCTCTCAAGTAGGTCTCCAATTCTAAGCTGTTTGAGCTACTTTCGAAATTAATTTATACTGTTTCCCCCAGAAAGCAGCCTTTCTTCGTAATGCACGTGAGGTCGCACACGGAGCTCCCTGGCCCAGTAGCAGAGGGGAATAAAATAGCTGATTCCCTCGCTGCCCCTGTTTCAATGGCTCGGCTTCCTGATGTGTTCCAACAAGCCAAGCTGAGTCATCAGATGTTCCACCAGAATGTGCCTGGGCTGGTCCGCCAATTCCACCTGAGGCGAGACCAGGCCAGAGCCATTGTGGCCACATGCCCACACTGCCAATCCACCGCCATGCCATCCCTGGGATCGGGAGTCAACCCTCGAGGCCTGGGGAGCTGCGAGGTGTGGCAGATGGACGTAACACACGTCCCTGAATTCAGCAGATTCCGCTTTGCACACCTTTCCATCGATACCTTCTTGGGTGCTGTCTTTGCTTCTGCCCACACGGGGGAGAGAGCCGAGCATGTTTGCAAACACCTCATGCAGGCTTTCTCTATACTGGGAGTCCCCAAAGAAATAAAAACAGACAATGGCCCAGCATACACCTCCAGGAAACTGGAGGAATTCCTGCAGGAGTGGGGAGTGGAACATACGAGAGGCATCCCACACTCCCCCACAGGCTAAGCGATTGTTGAGCGAGCCCATCAGTCACTCAAGAGTGTCCTTTTTCACCAAAGGGAGACTGTGAAGGGCTGCACACCACAAGAACAGTTGTGCAAGGCCCTTTACACACTGAACTTTCTAAATTGTTTGGATCAGGATCCCAACCCTCCAGTGACCCGGCATTTCCAGACTGCCGGCAGCTACCGGCTGCAACATCGCCCTCCAGTGCTGGTCCGAGACTCTGAGACCCAGAAAATCATGGGTCCTTTTGATCTGGTGACCTGGGGGCGTGGGTATGCTTGTGTATCCTCGCCCCAGGGACTAAGGTGGATCCCACAAAGGTGGGTGAAGCCTTACGTCCCCAAACATCCGAGCAGGCCACCAGATGGGGTCAAGGATACTGATGCCGTCGCGTCTGGATAGGCCACCCTCAACCCGAGGAGGAGGAGGAAACAACTTTAAACCTTTTTGTTATTTCAACCCACTTTTCAGTTCAGTTATACTTTGTGTGTGTGTTTGTTTTGTTTTAGAAAGAGCCATCCCTGAAGAGATGACAGCCCCAAGCGTCGCTATGATCATCTTCAGTGTGATGTTGGTGGTGACCCAGATGGAAGGGTGGATCGTGCCTCAGCCAAAGCAAAATGTGTGGGTCATGCTGGCGAAGTCCCTGCAGCGTGATGAGCTGTGCCTCTCCACCGGAGGAACGGGAAACCCAATGACAACATGCCTGATGG
This sequence comes from Poecile atricapillus, assembly GCF_030490865.1. Lineage (NCBI taxonomy): Eukaryota > Metazoa > Chordata > Aves > Passeriformes > Paridae > Poecile > Poecile atricapillus. The sequence continues at coordinate 72,659,960 of NC_081289.1, forward strand.
GGATCCCTTTAAAACCTGAAGAGCTTCCCGACTCTCTTACTGCTTTAGTTCAGGATGCCAACCAGGGAAGGCCGGCTCAGCGTGCTGTCTGCTCAGTTCCATCATACAAAGTCAGACGACCTGTCAAGAACCCCCTCCTTCTCTGGAGGGACTGGCAGGCCACACTGGAGCAGGCCACCAATGAGCCCCAGGAATTCAATCTCCTAGATTCCTCCCCGGTGTCGTTTTGCGTTCATTTCCGTTATTATCCCTCTGACCCTGCCCCATATCCGAAAGTAGTGCAAGTAAACAAACAATTCCAGGCAGCAAAATGGTGCCAGAATATTGCACATGTAAAGATGCCCTCAACCCTCAATCCTACCCCTCTTCGGTTACCCAAAGGTTTGTTTTTGATTTGTGGAGATCGGGCATGGGCGGGCATCCCCTCTCGCCTTCTTGGAGAGCCGTGCACTTTGGGCCAGTTGTCCCTGTTTTCACCCAACACGACCCAAATTGACAATTGGAGCCAAAAGAACAATTCAGCCATCAAGAAGTGCAGCCTGGATGACTTAGATCCAGACTGCGACTCGGAAATCTTCCATTGGAGTAAACTAAAACGGGTGGCAGTGTCAGTTTTTTTACCCTGGTTAGTCGCTGCTCAAGCCCTAGGTGAATTAGGCCAATTTGAGTGCTGGGTAGTAAAGCAGGCCAATTTAACGTCAGCCGCGCTAAGCGACCTCCTCGAAGACAAGGAAATAACCAGGCAGGCCACCCTGCAAAATTGGGCGGCCATAGATTTCCTGTTGCTCCTACACAATCATGACTGCAGGGAGTTCGAGGGGCTGTGCTGCCTCAACCTAACATCTAAGATCCCCAGCATTCGCCAGACCATCGACCAAATGAGAGGCATGGTCCACCAGATAAAACACGAGAAGACTGGGCCACCAACATCTTCGCTGGCTGGGGACTGTCTGGATGGCTCTCATCCATCTTAAAGACTGTTTTATGGATTGTTTTCGTCATTTTCATAATTTTAGTAGTGTTTGCGGTTTTAAAGAGATGTTTGGTTCAGTCAGTTATGCACCTTGTATCCCCCTCCCCTCAAATCAACGTTGTCAGTGGACCTTCTCCTCCCTCCTCCTCACCTCCTCCCTCTCCGGTGCTCCAGGACTGGTTCACTGAGCCCTCTGCACCTCCTGCCGATGCAATCTCCTCCTTCTAAAAAAGAAAGGGGGAGATGTTGCAGTCTGTTTATTTTGTTCTGGTTGTTAAGTTGAATGGTTTGCTCCTGTTGTTATCCCCCTATGATTTTGTAATGGTTTTACCCTCTTGTCAGTTTTTGTAAACCCCTCCCCTTTTTCCTGAACCTTCCTTGTCCATCACCTTTAGCCTGTACCTAGTTCCTGTCGGTCAATGTAAACCCAACCCTTTGTTCCAGCATGTTCCCTGCCCTTCATCCCCTACTCGAAGCCCCATTGGTGTTGTGGCTGCCATCCCTCCCATGTATTCCTCCCATTGGTTCCGTGTATTGTAAACCCCTCCTTCGACTCCTCCCATACTGTATTCTCACTGGTCCTCGGTTTGTACCCTCCCCTCTTTAAATTTCCGAGCACAGAAGTGCTCAGTGCTCAGAGTCCTTGGGTCCCTGGGTGCCTTTCCAGCCCTCATCCTGTCACCGCTCCTTTTCCTTAATAAATCCTTTTCCTAGAAAGCTGCTTGGACTCTGGGTCTCCTCCATCTCCTTGCTGAAGCCCACGACGCACCGAGATTCGCAGAGCCTAGTGGTGTGAGGGCTCTGAAGGTTCGGTCTGGGCAGAACCAGCTTCCAGACCGTTCCCCACTACTGGCGCTGCCAGCGGCCAGTGAGCAGAACTAGCCCAGGCGTGACAGGCCGTGGCGGGCTGCATCACAGTGGAAAGGTGAGAAGGGCAGAAAACACCAGGCTGGTGACTGCAGTGTCTATTGCTCTTTCACTCACTTGCTTTTGTAGAGTCTGAGGGAGGGGACTAAATTTCTCTCTGATGGTTTGCATTTCTTGTTCCATGATCTTCTCCCTTGCATTGAACCTAGCTTTGGTTTCATGCAGCCGGGCTTGCAGCTTTTCCTTGATGTCTTGTAATAAGCAAGAGAGTGGAAGTTTTGTGACTGGAGTGGCTGCCACACTATCACTCTCTTGGTTTCCTTGATTGTCCTTCTCCTGATGAACATTAGTGTCTTCCTCGTGTCTCCTCTTCCCTACCACAATGTTACTCTGAGCTTCAGGCAACTCTGCTTGTGGCTCTGTCTTGATGTTCTGTACGCAAAAATGGAGAGCAAGTGACTTGGAGATGCCATCAGGCTCAGCTTTTTCCTCTTTCACCCTCAAAATCACACTCATTCAGTCACTTCTTTCTGCTTCCCCCCCATCTCTGCTTCCACTGTAACCCTCCTGTCCCTATGCTCATCTGTGCAGATTACAAGGCTCTGTGTTTTCAGTGCCTCTGGGACTCCTGGCCTCAGTCCCAAGAGCTGTGTTTTATGCCCCTCTTCCTGCCCTTCACTCTGTCACCTGCTGAGTCAGGCTTACCTGGCCATTCTCCAGTGGCTCTTCCACCTGCTGCCCAAGCTGCTCTTCCTGCTCTCGGGCTGGCAACAGCTCTCCCTCAGTCTGGAACGGCGTCTCAGAAAAAATAATCTGCTCTTGCTCTTTCCCCAGAATGACCTGCACAGAAAGCAAGAGAACATGAGCTTCAACTTCCCATAAAACATTTGTGGGCCAAGACTCAAACACTGATTGGCTCACAGGTTCCCAAAGCACTGTGCTGCTGCTCTCCTGGCTTGTTCTCTGCCCATGGGGAGACCCAGATTCCAAAGGGACACTGGCAGTACAATCAGAGTCCATCTGGGTCTGAATCCCCAAGAGACTCTTGGGCAGCTGACAGGAAATGTGTGCCATTTCTCAAGGGTCTGCTGAGGGCCTCCCTCCCCTTCTCCTCTGTCCTCTTTGTCTTTCCATAGTGGCTGACACTCAGCCCTGTCCCACAGCTCCATCCTGGCTCTGCAGGTGGTTTCCTGTGTGATTTCATCCCTTGTGAGAGACACTTGTGGAGTTCATGTTCTCTTCAGGCCTGCACCAGCATTCCTGCCTTTCTGACATCTACACTCTTGTTAGAAATCCTGGTCATTGAGGAGAAAAGGATGTGTGCAATTTGATCCTCTGATGGAGGTCAGAGAGCCCCTATGGCCACCTGAGTATATGCAAGAGGACCAAGGTGTTTATCCTCCCTCTTTTGTCAGCTGAGAATTCTGAGCAGCACTAACAGAGACCCTCAAAAACGCCCATCAACAAATGAATTGACACACCCCTAGGGATGCCAATGAAGGAAACCATGTGTCATGTAATGCATGTATGGCCAGAGTCCCCAAAAACCACCTACAACATGGAATAGTTACACCTCACTAGGACAGGCAAAAATTTAAAGAATAAATTGGGGAATCAGGGCTGAAGAGGCAAGTGGAGGAAAAAAGCTCTGAGGGGAAAAAAAATAACCAGGTTTACATGGAGAAAAATCTCTGCCTGCTCAAGACAGATAGATAGATGGATAGACAGATAGACAGACAGATAGAACAACAGATGGACAGATAGAGAGATAGAGAGGAGAAATAGAGATAGATAGATAGATAGATAGATAGATAGATAGATAGATAGATAGATAGATAGATCTCAGATATAGAGATTTGATAATTACAGACATACTGTCTTTACTATCCTTTCTGTCCCTACACACTTCAACATTGTAGCCAGTGCCCTGATCAGCAGCAATGCTGAACTTGCTCTCCTGTTGCTTCAATAAACCACACTCTTAGGGAATCTGGAGCACGCTGGTCCTTATGGAATGTGCTCTGGGAACTGCAGTCTTTGTCCATCTGTGTTCAGACAAGTTCTTCTCTTGGACTCACCCACACTGATGGTGCCTAAAGTGGCTGTAATCAGAAACAAACCCCAGCCCCTCCCAGTTCCACTGATCACTGAGGATTAGCTGGAGTGCAAGGGCACTGATTTCCAGCCCAATTCCCAAACACAACACATACTGCTCCCATGCCAGTGGCTGGAATGAGAGCTGCCAAAGACAGAAACACTGTTAATCAGAAAGCAAAGTGCAAGGGCCGACAATTGGCCAAGAACCAGAACAGCTCATTCTGGACCAAAATTCCAGCCTCAGATGAAGTGTTCATCTAAACTGCTCCTCCATCAGTCAGACCTGCAATGGGGAAAATTAAAATTATATCAGAACTTCTTCCAATACTGGAAAAGAAGCAAGAAATATTTAGAAAAACAATTTATTGGTTGGAAAAAAAAAAAAATAAAGAAGTACTCACCGCCTAAAAAACAACAAAGGAATCAAAAAAGGAAATAATTACCTACAATATATCAAACACTTAGGTAGAGTCAAGGGATGCTGAAAGTCCCTCATCAGCTTCAAGTTCTAAAGCCGACTGAAATCTCGGTACCTCCATATAGGACCTGTCCTCCACAGCTTTCCCCAGTGTCCTTGTCCTTCTCTGGACACGCTCCAGCCCCTCAATGACTTTCTGATCAGAGGGGCCCAGGACTGGACACAGCACTCCAGCTGCAGCCACGGCCCTGCCCAGCACAGGGGGACGCTCACTGCCCTGCTCCTGCCACCCCACTATTGCTGGCACATGGCCAGCATGCCCCAGGCCTTCTTGGCCACCTGGGCCCAAGCTGGCTCACATTCAGCGGCTCTTGAGCGGCAACCCTGGGTGCTTTGGGCCCAAGCAGCCACCCGGGCACCATGTTACACATTTGACTTCAATGACTGCATCCAGAATTTGGAGATGCCTTTCCTGTTCTTAGCAACACAAGACAGCACAAAAAGAGACTTGCAGAGTCACCCCACATTGGAGGCTTCAAAGCAGCTTTCAAAGCTGCACTCCTCACCACAAAATGTATCCAACAGAAGCTTGCCGCTTCTGCCTTTAGCCTCAGAGGAAGGCTTCAGAACCACGCAGTTTGTTTCTTTGGCCACATCAAACAAGAATCACCTCCCCCAGCTTCATGGACAAGACAATCAGCGCCCAGCAGCAGCTTAACAAAAGCCAAAAGACAGATGGGCCAACAGACTCTGTAAGAATGAAGAATTACTCCAGACAACCGCAGAACACTTCCACTGGCAGTACACAGGGTTCCAAAAAGGGAAAGCAAACAAACCAGACCCTTTGAGGCCCAGAACTCCCACCTGTGCCCTTGGCCATGGCATTGGAGAAGCCAAGAGACAGAGCTGCACTGAGCCAAGCAGCCGCATGCTCACCCACAGATGAGCACCAGCGCTTTGGTGCCTCAGCACGACAGCTCAAAGCCCAATCCCCACCTGTCGTGTGCTGCAGGGAATCGCTGGGTGCTGCCAGGACTCCAGCCCTCAGCACCCTCAGCCTCCAACAGCAAGCGCTGGCTGGCCAGAAACTTGCAGCTCTGTCCCGCACTAAAGACAGCTCCACCCAGAACTGGCACTTACTGTCTGGAATGGCTCCGGCTCTTCTGTGAGCAACGCTGGACGCTCCTGCTCCTCTTGCTCAGATTCCCCCTCTTTGGCTCCTTCTCCTGGAGCAGAGGGAGCCAGGGGGGAGACTGCTCTTGGTTCTGGGCTCTGTGGAAAGAGACAAGCACGAGGGACAGGCCATTACCTATCACTTCCAACTTTCTTGCTTTTCACATCTACAGCCAACCTGCTCTACTCAGCAGAAATCATCAGCTTGGACAGCAAAGGGATTCTAAGTCACTCCCTCAAATTGAAAAGGGCTAATTCAAGCCTACTGCATATGGCTCTGAATTCCATATTCCTCCTTGGCTACTAGCAGCAAGCAACATTCCCTGGGCAAAACAAGGCTTGTAGTTCTCTAAAGCCCTGACACAGAAAAGGAGGAAATAGCGCGCAATGCCTTTGCACTTCCTACTGGAGATCTGCAAAACTAAAAGTGTATGGGAATCTCATCCAGTGCTGGAAAAGTGCAACAAAGCTTGTGCAGAAGTAACTTTCTTTGCTGGAGCAAGGGAATAAGGAACCGGCCTTCTCCCCCTAGCAAAACAACAAACCAACAGATGAAAGTGTCACCTGCTCCAGTGTCTAATGTACTTGGAAGCAGGGAGGGCATCTTGGCCAGGGAAACGGCCCTTGTGGCGAGCACTGTCACGTAGGGATTGATGGAAGTCTGCCTGATGCTCTCTCATCATCCTGCCTGTCTGACACCAGGCTAAAGCTCCCTCAGCACCTCCTCACTGGACTTGTCCTTGTAGTGGTTGACATTTGCTAATTTCACTTTTCTGGCTAATGTACTAAAGAACGACATGGCTTTTAGTGCATGCCGCAATCACCAGGGAACTTACTCCATATATATATATATATATATTTATTTTTTTTAGTGAGTTATGCATTAGGAGTAGGTTAGAACAGGTTGAAAACTTAGCCAGAATAAAGAAACTTTATTAACAGGATTGCAAGTATAAGAAACCAGAATAAAATTCCTAGATACTTTTCCTCCCCCTACGCAACTTTTTCTTTCCCTAACTGACTACGCAGAGACAAAACTTGGGATGGTAAAGCAGAACTAATTATACACTAGTCTTATATGAGTCTTCGTAGGGTGAGGAGGGGGGGTTTTGCTTATGTTAGGGAGACTTTTTTAGAAAAAAACAGGTTCTTTGTGGTTTTTCATTATCAGGAATTGCAGGAGCCCTGGAAAAATTTTGCTATCCTCATATCCTTCTCATTTTTACAGCTTTCTCACAAGTATGTTTATGGGCTAGGAACTCATGGGGTATTATTTTATGGATGAGTTGTTGAAAGGCAAAGGTTTTTCTTCCTTGGTTTTTGCCATCATCTCTGGAAACAGAGGCTTTTATCTTCTCTCCCTGGGCGCAAAGGATTTGCATCACGCTCATCTCTTTCTCTCTGTAAAGTTTTGATGGGGTTACAGCTACTTTAACATTTGCTTGGCTTTATTACTGGATGTTTTGGTTCAGATTTACAGTCTCAGTACTTAACCCCCCCGCCCCCCCCACTCTCATGAATTAAAGGAGATAGTTTAGTATAGTATTTTTTATTTTTATGGTACTACTGAAAGAATATTTTAGTCCTATTGGCCATTTTCTCATCCCTCTTTGATTTCAGGTTTGACTCATTCTTTTATTGACTTCAAGGTTTTTATGTTTTTTCCCATAGTGTCACTGTCCTTTTCTCTCCTGGGAAACAAGAACAAGGTCTGGAGGTCTCATCTGTCTATTTGAAAGGGTTCCATTTCTTATCTAGTGGCCACACCAGGCATGGTGCTGGATTTCAGGCCACTCTGGGCACCTCTCTGCCCTGGCAGGGGAAGCAGGCTTGGCCTGGAGCTGTCAAGCGCCACAGAGGACTCCGCGTCGGCAAGATGTCAGCAGCCATGTGTCGCTGCCCGCTCGGCCCTTCGCGCCTCGGCTAGCTCTGGCCGAGGTCAGCGGCAGGAGTGGGGAACCAGGCGAGCACTGCGTGGCTCAACCTGGAACCTCTAGATCTCCTCTGCGCTTGGGCTCTATAGCTTGCAGGGCGACATGGGTAGTGGCGAAGGGAGAAAGAGTGCCCAGGCTCTTTCAATTTCCCAGGAACAGGTTTATTCCAAAGAGGTACAGGGAAAGAAAAGGAGGTACAGGACTGGGATCGCAGGGAAGAGGTCTGAGCCGAGACCCTGGGCACCTCCGTGCGCCAGGTTTTAAGGACTGTGGGCGGCCCATACAGCGACCAATGGAACAGCAGCAAGGGAGGAGTTGTGGGTGGGGATTACAATACGCAGGACCAATGGTAGGAACCCGGGGGAGGGAAGACAGTTGTACAATCAATAGGGCGTTGAGGAAAGGATGATAGGCAGGGAAAGAACTGGAACAAAAGGTGGGGTTTACATAGATTGATAGGGTTCGGGGGCAAGATTGGGGTGATGGATGGGGAAGAGTCTGGAAAAAGGGGAAGGGTTTACAATGATGGGCAACTAGGGACAAACCATTTTGGATGAGAGGGGGGCAACTGGGGTAAACCAACTCTGAACTTAATTAAACTAAACAAATCGGCGGCAACATCTCCCCCTTTCTTTTTGAAGAAAAGGAGGAAGGTGCGGGGTCTGGGGGAGTAGAGGGTATGGCAAACCATTCGGGAGCGGGAGAGGGAGGAGGAGGAGGAGGGGAAAGAGGGTTTACATCAACATAGTTAACTTGCCGTGGGGGAGATAACAAAGAAAGGATGGATTGAATTAAACATTTCCGCAACACCGCGAATGCACATGAAATAATAAAAACGACAAAAACAATCCGTAATATAGTCCTTATAACAGAAGAGAGCCATCCAGAGACACCCCATCCTGAAAAGAGATTGGTGACCCAGTCGTCAGTCTCTTGGTGTATTTGGTGGATCATGCCGTTCATCTCTGATATGGTTTTTCTAATGTCGGTGCTCTTGGTCGTTAAATTCATGCAGCAAAGTCCCTCAAACTCCCGACAATCGTGGTTACGCAGGAGCAGTAGGAAATCGATAGCCGCGCGATTTTGAAGAGTCGCTCGTCTGGTTATTTCCTCGTCTTCGAGGAGGTCACTCAGCGCAGTTGACGTTAAATTGGCTTGTTTGACCACCCAACACTCGAATTGTCCTAATTCACCAAGGGCTTGTGCAGCGGCCAACCATGGCAAAAATACCAACACTGCAACCCATTTTGGTTTGCTCCAATGAAAGATTTCGGAGTCACAGTCGGGGTCAAGATCTTTCAGACTGCGCTTCTTGATGGCCAAATTATTCTTTAGCTCCCAATTTTCAATTTGGGTCGTATTGGGGGCAAACAGGGACAACTGGCCTAATGTGCACGACCCTCCGAGAAGGCGAGAGGGGATGCCAGCCCACACCCGGTCCCCACAAATTAAAAACATGCCCTTGGGCAACTGAAGAGGGTGAGAACTAAGACTAGAAGGCATTTTAACATGAGCAATGTTCTTACACCAGGAGGCTGCTTGAAATTGTTTGTTGTCTTGGATTAACTGAGGATAAAGAGTAGGATCGGAGGGGTAATAACGAAAGTGGACACAATAGGGTGCGGGGGAGGAGTTTAATAAATCAAATTCTTGGGACTCAGTGGTTGCCCGCTCTAAGAAAGCCAGCCAGTCTCTCCACAGAAGGAGGGGGTTTTGGACATGCTTCTTTATTTTATAGATGGATGCGGAGCGGACTACTCGCTGAGCCGGCTTCCCTTTATTAGCTTCTTTAAATAAATTTAACAGGGAATCCGGGTACTCATCAGGCTTTAACGGGATCCCCACCAGACACGTGGTCATCGGATTTCCCGCTGCTCCGGTGGACAAGCATAACTCATCTCGCTGAAGGGACTTTGCTAGCATGACCCAGACATTTTGTTTGGGTTGGGGCATGATCCACGTGTTGACTTGGGTCACCAGCATCATCAGGAGCACGGTGGCCAGTGCGACGTTCGGGGTGGTCATCCTTCTGATGGCTCTCTGAAAATAAAGGAAAACAAATACTTTAATTAACATAAAGGGAGAGCAAAAAATCAATAGAGAAAGGGGGTTCGAGACATTCCTCCTCCTCGTCGCCCTCAGGGGTTACTGGGGCGGCCTACACGGACACGGTGACATCCTCTTGCTTGGCTGGTGGCCTGGTAGGATGTTTCGGGACATAAGGTTTCACCCACTTTTGTGGGATCCACCTTAGTCCCTGGGGCGAGGAAACGCAAGCGTAACCTCGCCCCCAGGTCACCAGATCGAACGGACCCAGGAGCTTTTGGGTTTCTGGGTCTCGGACCAGCACTGGAGGGTGATGTTGGAGCTCGTAGCTGCTGGTGGAGTTAAAGTGCAGTGCCACTGGAGGATTGGGATTGCTATCGCTACAATTCAGAAAATTGATGGTAAACGGCGCCTTTGATAGCCTATCCTGAGGGGCGCAACCTTTCATTGATTCCCATTGATGTTTTAGGACACGTTTGAGCGATTGGTGGGCTCGCTCCACGACTGCTTGGCCGGTGGGGGAGTGTGGGATGCCTCTCTTATGTGTCACTCCCCGATTCTGCAGGAATTCCTCCAGTTTCCTGGAAGTGTATGCTGGGCCATTATCCGTTTTTAGCTCTTTGGGGACCCCCAGCACAGAGAAAGCCTGCATGAGGTGTTTACAGACATGCTCGGCTTTCTCTCCTGCGTGGGCAGAAGCAAAGACCGCCCCTGAGAAAGTGTCTACGGATAGATGTACGAACTTCAGCCTGCCAAATTCGGGAATGTGAGTTACATCCATTTGCCACACCTCACAGCTCCCCAGGCCTCGAGGGTTCAACCCCGACCCCAGAGAGGGCATGATGGTGGTCTGGCAATGGGGGCATGTGGCCACAATGGCTCTGGCTTGATCCCGCCGCAGGTGGAATTGGCGGACCAGGCCAGGCACATTCTGATGGAACATTTGGTGCCTCAGCTTAGCTTGTTGGAACTGATCAGGGAGCTGAGCCATGGAAACAGGGGCAGCGAGGGAAATCAGCCATCTGATTTCCCTCTGCTACCGGGCCGGGGAGATCTGTGTGTGACCTCGCATAACGAAAAATGGTTGCTTCCTGTGGGAAACAGGAATTATATATAATAATATAATATAGTAATATAGTAATTTAGAAAGCAACTCGAACAATTTCGGGTTAGAGACCTCCTTCAGGGCAGCGTGTTCTGCTCTGGCAACCACCCCTGCAACATAGGTCGAATCGGTGACTAAATTGAAAGGTTCAGAAAACCTCTCAAAGGCCCTGACGACTGCATCCAACTCAGCAACCTGCGGAGATCCCTCCACATATTGAATATCTGCTTCCCACTGCTGAGTTTCGGGATTTCTCCAAGTCACTACAGACTTGTGAGATGCCCCGGATGCATCAGTGAACACAGTCAGGGCTTTAAGGGGCTTCCTGCTCCGTACTACTTTTGGAATTGGTTCGAATTTGGAATTGGAAAATTTGTGGGCAGGGGCATGGACCGAAACTTGGCCTTCAAAACTATCCAAAGCAATCTGGAGTGTCTCATTCTCCCGAAGTAACTGATCAAACATTTCTTTTGTCAGCTTATCTGGGGACTCCTTGTCCCGAGACAAGCTGACTGGTACCCGAATGCATGCAAAGTCACACCCAGCCATCTCCCGAAGCCTGGCCCGAGCTCTCCCGATGAGCTGAGCCATCAGCTCCTGTGTCCGGGTGACACTTTTGGACCTTTGATGGCTCAAGAAAACGCACTCTATGATTAAGAGGGGATCCTTGGAGCCCTGGTCCCACTGAAAAATCAGCCCACAGAGGTGTGGCATTCTCCCGAGCACAATAAACTCAAAAGGCAGGGTCGGTTCATACCGATGCGCCTGTCTTTCGACAAGCGCCTCCTCTACTTTCTTCAGGGCTTTCCTCGCTTCTGGGGTCAGGGTCCTGGGAGAACTCAGCTCCTTCTCCCCCTTCATTAATATGAAGAGGGGGGCTAGGTCCTCAGTAGTGAGGCCCAGCCAAGGCCTGACCCAGTTTAAGGTCCCACACAGCGAATGAAGGTCCGCCAAGGTTTTTGGATTGCTGTTTATTGCCAATTTTTGAGGCACAACGGTCCTCTCAGCAATCCGCAGACCCAGATATTTCCAGGGTGGCATCCGTTGAACTTTATCCTCCTGGAGTTGAAAGCCTGCAGCTGTTAAAACTTTAACCACTCGGTCAAGTGATCGGGTGAGTAGATCGTCATGGGGGCACACACTAGGACATCATCCATATAGTGATGGATGATGACCTCCCACATCTCTTTGCGCACGGGAGACGGCAACGAGGAGACATACCACTGGCAGATGGTGGGTGAATTCTTCATGCCTTGTGGCAACACCCGCCAGTGGAATCTCCTCACTGGGGCTTCTCGGTTGAGGGTGGGCACCAAGAAGGCAAACCATGGGGCGTCATCAGGGTGCAAGGGAATTTGAAAGAAGCAGTCCTTTATATCAATTACGGCCAGATCCCAATTTCGGGGGAGCATAGTTGGGGTAAGCATCCCTGGTTGAAGGGGCCCCATGTCAACAATGATCTTATTGATGGCACGAAGGTTGTGGAGGAGCCGCCACTTGTCCTTCCCCTGCTTCCGGATAACAAATACCGGGGAATTCCAAGGGCTGGTAGTCTCTACAATATTACCCTTTAATAATTGCTCCTCCACGAGCTCATTGAGCGCCTTTAATTTGTCTTTTCGAACTGGCCACTGATCAATCCAGATTGCTTCATTTGTGGTCCAATCGAGTTTCTGGAAAGGGCGCTCCACAGTGACCGCTATTAAAAATCCCAAGGGGTTTTCAGGATTTCGATCTTTACCCCCCCTTGTGACATAAGGTCCCTCCCCCACAAGGGAACCTGAAAATCCGCGACGAATGGGCGCAGGTTCGCCAATTGCCCATCCGGACCCATAATTTGCACTATGCTCTTTGATACTTGCACCAATTGAGTACCCCCTATACCCTGAATTTTCCCCGCCACGGGTTGCAACTCCCAATGTGACGGCCATCTCCTCTGGGGGATGATCGTCACATCTGCCCCCATATCAAGCAGACTCCTCAGGTTGACAGATTCCGCACCCTGCTTGATGCTGCAATCAACGATGGGTTTGTCTTCACCCACTACTTCTGCCCAGTAGATGCCTGGTGCGTGGTCATCCACTGGGACTCCCTCCGGGACAGGAATGTATTGGGCTATGATCCTTTGGGAGAAAATATGGTGGGTGAATGCAGCGCGCTAAGAGGATGAGATCTTCCAGACCACCCGGGAAGGTGATCGGGGAGATCTCAATCTCTGGGGGTGTGTGTTTAGTGTCCCCGATGGCAATGTACTTACAGTCACGTCCAGTGTTTGTCCTCTTCCCCTCCAGTGGATCCACAGCAACCACTGTCCAGTGCTGGGTCCGAAAGAGGATGTCCTTAATAGTTGTTAGATGTCGCGTCTGGTTAGGTGTCCAAGCCTGATGTAAAAAGCCCCCCTCCCCTGCGAGACCTGCCCCATTTATTTCTTCGCGCAGGGCAGGCTTGCGCCACTCCCCTAGTTTTTTTTTATTATAGTATTGCTTGCCCTCGCCCCCGCACTGCTCCCTTGGCCAGGATGCCCTGCCGGGCAGTCCCTAGCCAGATGCCCAGGCTGCCCCCAGCAGAAACACAGTTGTTGACGCGCTGGTGGTGGTGGAAACTGCGTCACTGCTGCAGTTGGCGCTCTCCTCGACGGTTGTGGTGGGATGGCTCTGGACACCCCCATCATTGGCACCTTCTTGGCGCAGGCCTCGATGAGGATGTCCAGTGTCGGGGTTGGATAGAGAGGCAAACTGAAAATTATCTGTTTACAGATGTTGTTCGCATTGGCTTTCGCCGCTTCTAATACAAGCTGTTCCTGTAAATCTGCCCGTTCTACTTGCCTCTCTGCCTGAGCTTGCAACCCGTTGATAAACTTATTAAAAGGTTCATTGGGGAGCTGGAAAATACTCATTAAATTTATCTGGGGTCCCTCCTCAGGTAATGTATTGAAAACTTTTTCTCCGGCCTCCATGACTTTAATCAGGACAGGCCGGGGTAATACCCTGGCCTGCTCCTCTGGCCTATCCCAATCTCCCTCACCGCACAAGTGATCTAAAGTCAGAGGGACTCCGTCTATATCAACAGCAGTATCATTACTGTGCAAGAGGCTCGGAAGGATGGTCTCCAATGATCTCTTCCACCCGTGTTTCCACAGTCTGAAGTCAGCTGTGGAAAGGAGGCAGGAAAACAACTCCTTCAGATCACTGGGCACCATTTCGTTCGCAGAAAAGGTAGCTTTCAATAGACCTTTAAAATATTCGCTACCCCTCCCAAACTCCTTCTGCGCCTTGCACAGCTCCCTCTTAGTTTGGAAGGAGAAGGCTTCCCATTCCCAGGACCGCCCTCCCCTTCCACGAAAAGTCACCGGTGCGGCAAGGGGGATTTCTACCTGTTCCGGGTTCTGGCTTCCAGGCTTACCACCTCCGGTTCCCAAAGCGTGGGAACCGGATGTGAGACCATGGGAACCGGAAGAAAGGGCGTGGGAACCAGGAGCTGGAAGGGGCGGGACTGGAGGACCGCCTGAGGAGGGTGGCGAGGGGGAGGAGCGACAATCGGAAAAGGTGGGGTTTAGGTGCATGACTTCAGATGGGCCCGCCCCTGAGGAGGAGGAGGTTCTCGAGGGGAACTGGGTGGAGTTAGGGTAGGGAGAAAGGGTGGAGCTAGAGAGGAAAGGGTTGTTCATGGGGGAACGAAAAGGATTATGGGGAGAAGGAGCACAAGGGAAGGTCCCAGCCATGTGGTCCCCGCCATCTTGTGCCCTCCAGGAGCCATTTTGAGGGTTAGGAGAGGGGTAGGGGAACATAGGGGAACATTGGAAACTGGGGGAGACTGAGGCACGGGGATCTGAGGATGAAAACTGGGGACTTGCAACCTGGGAAATGTTTAGCTGAGGGCTGGCAACTGGGGAAATGGGGGAATGGAAAGGTGCTCTGGCAGCTTGGCCAGGGCTGCCAGAGCAAGGGTTCTGGGGGAGACATGGGGAGCCAGGGATCCTGTTACCCTTGGGGGAACCCTGAACAGGACAACCTGCCCTGCAGGTCGCTCCGCAGGTCTCCCTCAACTCGGGATCAGGGGGAGAGGAACACGGGGATGGGGAAACTGGGGAAACCGGGGCAGTCTGTGGCAGCTGCTCCTGCATTTTCTTTTCTTCTATTAAAGTAGACCGAGTTAAGATAAACAACGTTACAAATTTGTCAGTTGATTTATCTCCTTCATTCACTAACTCTGTTAATTTCATTCCAACCCCATTCCAAAACTCTACGGTGTTTGCTCTGTCTGGGATCACATTGGGGAAATGCAGGAACAGCCATCTCACAAGCTGTTTCACCCTCCCGCGAGAAAACCGTCTATTCCCTCCCTCAAGGGTACCCACAACTTGGTAGAAAACTCTTTTTTGCTGTGCCGACAGACGTGCGCCCATCTTACTAACCCCGGCACAGCAATCCCACCACCCCCTGCACCTAAAGGCTAACGTAATGAACTAAAAGTAAGGGTCCAGACCAGGCTACCACCCACACTCCCTCCCCGAGGGAGTCACAACACCAGGGGGCGCCGCACACACTTGCACACCCCCTCGTCCCCACGTGGGGACTACTCACCCGAGTCCGGACAGGTGCTGCAGGAGACGTCCACAACCCCAAGGCGATCGTCGGCACGTCGACGGTTGCCGCCTCAATCCCCGGGAGCGCCACTCGACAAAAGTGAGTCTGCTCTACCGGGGTAGCTGCCGCTCACGGTCTTTTGTAAAATCCACACGAATGTGTAGATTCACCGACCTCTCCAGGGGTCTCTGCTCCTTGTGAGAGGCCCCACATTGGGCGCCAGCTGTCGCTACCCGCTCGGCCCTTCGCGCCTCGGCTAGCTCTGGCCGAGGTCAGCGGCAGGAGTGGGGAACCAGGCGAGCACTGCGTGGCTCAACCTGGAACCTCTAGAGCTCCTCTGCGCTTGGGCTCTATAGCTTGCAGGGCGACATGGGTAGTGGCGAAGGGAGAAAGAGTGCCTAGGCTCTTCCAATTTCCCAGGAACAGGTTTATTCCAAAGAGGTACAGGGAAAGAAAAGGAGGTACAGGACTGGGATCACAGGGAAGAGGTCTGAGCCGAGACCCTGGGCACCTCCGTGCGCCAGGTTTTAAGGACTGTGGGCGGCCCATACAGCGACCAATGGAACAGCAGCAAGGGAGGAGTTGTGGGTGGGGATTACAATACGCAGGACCAATGGTAGGAACCCGGGGGAGGGAAGACAGTTGTACAATCAATAGGGCGTTGAGGAAAGGATGATAGGCAGGGAAAGAACTGGAACAAAAGGTGGGGTTTACATAGATTGATAGGGTTCGGGGGCAAGATTGGGGTGATGGATGGGGAAGAGTCTGGAAAAAGGGGAAGGGTTTACAATGATGGGCAACTAGGGACAAACCATTTTGGATGAGAGGGGGGCAACTGGGGTAAACCAACTCTGAACTTAATTAAACTAAACAAATCGGCGGCAACAGCCGTGGCCAGGCCCAGCCTGGGGCCGGGCTCCTGCGGCCTCCGTTCCTCGCCCGGGAGCCACTGGCATCCGGCCCAGCCTCCCCCAGGCCGCACTGGCCGTGGGCGAGCAGGGCCGGCCTCACCACAGCTCTGCTACCTCCTGGGTCCCGAAGCAAAAGGGTGAGCTCCCAGGCACGTGGATTTTACAGTGTTGCATTCCCAGGGGCAGATTGAATTTTTCAGTGCTGTTGTAAAATGTTGTCCCTTTTCACAACTAGTTAACTATTGGTGTAGGAGTCTAGAAATGCAGGAAAATTTCTCTGCCTGTGAAATTCTCTGGAAAATACATCAATTGTATATAATACTGATAAAAAGGCTTCTAAATATCCCTGAATAAGCCAGAGCTTGTAGAAAATTAAATAAGAAGTAGAAAAGTAGTTTTTTTGACACAGAGGTGAAAGTATAAGTTTTAAGAGGGTTCCACACATGGAGTAAAGATGGAGGGAAAAGGGTGTAGTTTTTAGTCCTTCTCCTTCCTTCTTCTCCATGCTTCTGCAGTTTATAGAAGCACAGAATGTAATTGGTTTAGAGTTAGTCGCACTTTTAATTACGTTAGTAGATATAGAAAACCTATTTGTTAAAGTATGATAACAATATACGTGTCAGTAGTTAATAGGATAGAAATTAGTATAAGAGTGAAAAGGCCGCGTGGTTCGGGGCCATTTTGTATCATTAGAACAAGATGGACCAGGCCGTGGCGATTTAAGCTTGTGCAGTTAGTCTGGATGGACCTGCCAAGTTCTGTAAAAATCCTTTAATAAACCCGAGAAATCTGAACCTAATGAGTCCGGGGGCTTTCTTCGAGTGACGAAGACGGAGATAAGGGGAACTCCCCACGAGGGAGGATCCCAGGAGAATTCAGCCCAGAGGAGGCTGGGGAATTAAAGAAAGACTGTATCTACAGAGAAGTCAGCCCAGAGGAGGCTGGAGAGTAAGAGAAAATTGTATATAAAAGAGAGTTCAGCCCAGAGGAGGCTGGGGGACTATAGAGAACTGTATTCACAGAGAATTCAGCCCAGAGGAGGCTAGGAGAATATAGAAAGTTATATCCGCGGAGAACAGAGCCCAAAGGAGGCAAAGAAGAGAGAAACAGAGGTAACAAGTGGTGCCCCGTGTGTGTGCTATATATAGCTCACGAAAATCTTTATCAACGCCTGTTTGGATCACAACTCCGGATCTCGGACCATCCATCTGCTATCAAACTCCGAAGTTCCAAGGGCCCTGAACTCCGGACGCTGGATTCTGCTGGTCGGTAATCCTCGTAGATAGCCATCTGAAGCGGTAAGCTCGTTCCAACCTTACGAGATGGGATCAAATATCTCTAGAGGAGAACAGGCAATCTTAGAAAAATTAGAGACTGTTATTGAACAGTATCATTATAAAATTCCTAGGAATGAATTAGAATTATTGTTATTGTGGATAAAAGAAAATTACCCTAGGGTAACTGAAGAGCAGATATTTCAGCCGTGTATATGGGCAACTATAAAAATGAGATTACAAGAATCAAAAATCCCAGAGACATGGGTACCAGAAAAAATGATAGAGAGATGTGATATTCTTTTTGATGTAATGTATCAGTATCATTTTCCAAAATTACCTACCCTGAAAAGTGGGGAGGGGAGAGATATTGAACTGCCCTTTCTGGAGCAGCGGGAAGCTCCAAAAAGCCTCAGCGGCATGGTTACCCTTAACCCCACCCCTTCGGATATTGTGCGGGAGGAGGGAGGACTGCGGGAGGCGGCGGAGCACCAAATAGGTCCCACTGAAACTCCAGAAAGCAAAGTGAGCAGTTTGTTGCAATATTGCAAAGAGAAAAGTCGCGCGCGAACATATGAAGAATGGTATAAAGTCTTTATGGAATTAATAGAATCAGAAAAAGTAGCGGGGGGGGTAGAGAAAGTACTAGAAAGTATCCATGATATTTCTAAAGCCACGCCTATAGAACAACCCCCTTACCCGCCTCTGTCAGAGGAGCCAGAGCGAGGGAGGGATTTCTCCCCGCCCTCTGACAAAGCTAATAGCCCGGAGATGATATTGGAAAAAAATAATGAAACAGAGCATGCCCAGCAGGCTAGCTCAGATATACCTGCCCAGCAGGCGGAATCAGAGGCTGCCCAAGAGGAGGAGCCACAAAGAGCGGCGGGAAACGGCAGATTGGCCGCGCCGCAAGCAGACCCCGGATATAATGGGGAGAAACTAGGAGCAATACCAAAGCGCCGCCTTAAAAAGGCAGGAAAAGCAAGGGGGCCGGCCAAAGCCATAAAGGCACGCCCCGAAGGGAGACCCGTGACGCGGTCTATGACGCGGAAGCTCCAATCCATTAAGGCGGAGACTGGGGAAGCCCCCTGCCAAACCGCGCATGCGCAGTCCAGCATAGCTTCCGAGCCTGCGCAACTTAAACATGAAGACGATCTATCAACAAAGAAAGAATTATCTACTATAAGCATCATTAGTACTAAAAAGGATTTATCTCTTAAAGAGAATTATCCCCCTGATTCTGCATTTTTAGAATTTTTCTCATATTTCTTAGAAATTATAAGAACAAGTACTAATAATTCAACAGTGACAAAGGAATTACAGCCGATTGCTGAAACAACAGCATCATATGGGCAAACAGCATCACACCAGCCCTCATTATCATCTGAAATTACAAGCGCAAAGCATGTGGAGGATGACAGTATTTTAGCCATTACTGCTAGTGAAGGAATTCCACTGTCATCATTTAAAGCACAAGATTTTTTCCTTCAAGCTGACAAATCAGCTTTTCAAAATATAGATTCAAAATTGGATTTGTTTTCAAAAAAATATTCCTCCTCTTCAAAAAGATTACATCATTCTTTAGATTTCCAGGATCTAATTGATCCTAATTTTACTCAATTCTCACAATCACAAAATTTCCCTATGATACCGCAAATTAGAATAAAACAAAAACAAAAATCAATATGGACCCTTCCTCAAAGAGAAGGGGGAGGAATGGATGCTCCTGGAAATATTGAGGATATTGCTGTTCTACCAGTGAGACTTGGAAGAAGGGAGGATGCCCCGAGATGGGAGCCAATAGATGGCTCACTTTTAAAAGACCTACTGGATGCAGTAGAAAAGAGAGGACTTGGCTCTCTGTATTTTAAACAATTATTGAGAGGCCTCTTTCGCAGTCATGAAATGCTACCTTATGATTGCAAATACATAGCAACAACAATATTTACAGAGTCACAGTACATGTTATGGAATAAGAAATGGAGAAAAGCCCTCCAAGAATTGAGAGATAAATATGCAAGAGGACCATATGCACACATTACAGTAGCCCAGATGGCAGGAGATATCCCATATCATAAACCAGAAATCCAAATGGCAGATTTGCCTCCAGAGGTGCTCCGAGATATCATAGAAGCAGCTGAAAAGACACTGCTGCAGATTCAACCCTCTGGATCCTCAGAAGGTATTTACACTGAAATAAGGCAGGGTCCTTCAGAGCCTTTCACCAGTTTTGTGGACCGTCTCACACAAGCAATTGACCGACAGGTGACAGATGAAAATGTGAAGCCACATTTGCTTCAGGGTCTTGCTTTTGCGAATGCTAATGCAGAGTGTCGACGTATTATCAGTGCCTTGCCAGGATATCCAACAGTTGAAGAAATGATAGAGGCCTGCAGTAAGATGTGCATTTCACAAGTTGCCAGCGTTTCTGCAGAAGAATTTCAAAAGTTACTTGCAGAACAACGAGAGGGATTTCAGAAAATATTCAAGAGCATGGAATCAGGATTTCAACAACTTAATTGTACAGACGAGGTGGAAGCAGCACTTTCCAAAGGAATATGTTTTCAATGTGGAAAACAGGGACACATAAAGAAGAATTGTACGTCACAGAAGAAAGCACAAACTCTTTGCCCTAGATGCAGAAGAGGAAAACATCATCCTAGTCAATGTTTTTCCAAGACAGATGTAGATGGGAAACCTCTGGCAATGCCGGGAAACTTCAAAAAGAGCGCGCCGAGCCACCGCGCGATGACACAAGTGGTGGTAAGGGAAAATCCTCAACATCAATTTTACTGAATTCTTCTAATCAGAAAGTGATTATTGGGGATCAACAAACTGATTCACTTAGCAAGACTATTTGTCAATTCCCCAGTGATCCAGATTTATTACCACCAGGTGCGCAATGTGAATTAAGGACCTCAAAAATGGTGTGTTTTTTTAATGAAGATCATGCAGTAATTCATACAGGAGCAACCGGAGCATCAAGAAAGAGACAAGATTTTTTGATAATAGGCAGGGACAGATGCACTATTCTGGGACTTATTATATATCCATGTGTTGTCTCTGCAAATTATAATGAAGAATTAACAGTACTAGCTAAAGCTCTACGTCCTCCATTGACCCTTCCAGCGAACACATTGATAGCTAAAGCTATTGCCCTGCCTCCACATGCAAATACTCCAATCAAGATAAAGACCAGAGAGCGGATTGCGTCTGTCAATGAATACCTAGAAGTTCATGCTACATGGGTGAAACAAATTAGCCGTGATCGACCTGTAATCACTTGCAGGCTGACATATGACAAAAATACAGTTTTAATACAAGGGACAGTGGATACAGGCGCGGATGTCACAGTCATTTCACATCTTCTCTGGCCTGGAGAGTGGAGTTTAAAAACTCCTCTGAGTGCCCTCTCAGGGATTGGAGGGAACACCGTGTGCCTGCAGAGTGAACACCCCATCATCATTACAGGGCCAAAAGAAAAGACAGCTATTGTGTGTCCTTTTGTTGTACAGAGACCCTTCACAGTGTGGGGAAGAGACATTCTATCCCAGTGGGGGATGAGAATTGAAATGGATTTTTGATAGGGGCCACTGAGGCACTCACCACCTTGAAATTAACTTGGAAAACAGATGACCCTATTTGGGTGGACCAGTGGCCCCTAGAAAAGGAGAAACTGAGTGCTCTAGAAGAATTAGTTCAAGAACAGTTGCAGAAAGGTCATATTACACCAACTACTAGTCCCTGGAACTCTCCAGTTTTTGTAATTCGTAAAAAGTCTTCAGGTTCGTGGAGATTGATTCATGATCTCAGAAGAATTAATGAGGTCATTGAGGAAATGGGACCCCTTCAACTTGGACTTCCATCGCTTTCAATGATTCCGAGACACTGGCCAATCATGATCTTCGACCTCAAGGATTGTTTTTTCAACATTCCGCTTCATCCAAAAGATGCTCCAAGATTCGCTTTTTCAGTTCCAAGTATTAATAGAATGAGACCTCTACAGAGGTATCATTGGGTGGTATTACCACAAGGTCTCCGTAATTCTCCAACAATTTGCCAATGGTTCGTGGCACGAACCCTGTCTCCAGTGAGAGAAAAGCATCCAAAGGCATTGATCATTCATTATATGGATGATCTGCTCATTGCTGCAGCAACAGAGCAAGAACTGGAAAAAACTCGTGACAGCATGTTCATAGAAATTCAGAAAGCAGGACTAGAAATTTCGACTTCTAAAATTCAAGAAGTTTCACCATGGAGCTATCTAGGTTGGAAGATCACAGCACAAGAAATAAGACCACAGAAAATACAAGTAAGAACTCGAGTCAATAACCTACAAGAGCTACAGCGACTCCTTGGAGAAATCAACTGGGTCAGAACAACTTTGGGAATCACAAATGATGAACTCTCGCCGCTTTTTAATTTGCTTAAAGGGGACACTGATCTTAGATCTCCCAGAACTCTCACACCCGAAGCTCAAAGAGCTCTCGAAAATATCACTGAAGCTCTCCAGAAAAGACAAGCTCATCGAGTTTCAAGAACTCTCCCCTTTTTTCTGGGAGTATTAGGGGAGGGTATTCAGTTGTACGGTCTTATATTCCAGTGGGACAATTCAGAAAGAGATCCTTTGTTGATAATAGAATGGGTATTCTTACCCTACAGGTTCCCCAAAACAATTTATACTGCATTAGAAATGGCAGCCCAGATAATTATCAGGGCCAGAACAAGATTGTTAACAATGACAGGTAAAGATTTTGCTATCATCTACCTGTCTCTGAAGAAAGATTATTTAGATTGGGCATTGCAAAAGTCCGATGACCTGCAGATTGCGTTGTTGAATTTTACAGGAGTTTGCTCAAGTCATTTTCCTAGTCATAAACTGTTACAGTCCAAATTAAGTTATAAAGAAAAACCAAAGCTGAGTGAAGTACCATTAAATGCAATAACTCTATTTACTGATGGTTCAGGAAAAACCCACAAGGCAGTTGTAACATGGCAAAATACCACTACAAAAAAGTGGGAATCAGACATCCAAATTGTACAAGGCTCACCCCAAATTACAGAATTAGCTGCTGTAGTTCGAGCATTTCAGTTGTTTCAAGAACCTTTTAATTTGATAACAGATTCGGCTTATGTAGCAAATATTGTCAAAAGAATAGAAGGATCTCTTCTGAAAGAAGTAGATAATGAAAATCTGTATTGTTATCTCATCAGTATGCAACAACTAATAGAACAAAGAGAAAATCCGTATTTTGTTTCACATATTAGAGCACACTCTTCTCTCCCAGGTTTTCTAGCAGAAGGAAATGCCCGAGCAGATAAACTGACTTTGATCATTTCAAACACTTTACCCAATATTTTTGAACAAGCAAAATTGAGTCATGCATTCTTTCATCAGAATGCACAGGCATTAATGCGCACATTCCATATTTCAAAAGAGCAAGCAAAAGCCATCATAAATGCTTGCCCAGATTGCCAGTTGGCACAGCCTCCTATGTCCACAGGAGCAGTAAATCCGAGAGGATTGGAGAGTTTGCAATTATGGCAAGCAGATGTTACTAAATATCCATCTTTTGGGAGATTTAAGAACATTCATGTATCAGTAGATACTTTTTCAGGTGCAGTTTTTGCCTCTCTACACACAGGAGAAACAGCGAAACATGCATGTAAACATTTTTTACAAGCGTTCGCATCATTAGGTGTACCTAAAGAGATCAAAACTGACAATGGTCCAACATATAAAAATCGTACTCTTGAAGAGTTTTTGAAAAAGTGGGGTGTTTATCACACTGCTGGCATTCCCCATTCATCGACAAGTCAAGCAATTATTGAGAGAACACACCGTACTTTAAAATCTATCTTAGACAGACAGAAAAGAGGAGAGGCAGAAGCTACACCTCAGATGAGATTGAATAAGGCATTGTATGTCTTGAATTTTCTAAATGGCTCCTTTGCAGAACCAATTCCACCGATTATTAGGCATTTCTCTAACAGTACCCAGGCAAGACTAAAAGAGAAACCTTTAGTCTTGATTAGAAACTTAGAGTCAAAACAAACAGAAGGTCCATTTCAACTAATAACCTGGGGAAAAGGATATGCTTGTGTCTCCACAGATGCAGGACCAAAGTGGGTTCCCGCGAAGTGTGTGAAACCATATTGGACCGAGAAACAAGCAAGAGAGAAAGTAGGCTCCAGAAGCCAAGAAGCCAGCACACAAACGTGATCTCGAGTGAAAACAACATCTCAATTGCTGAAGAATCAATAACGCAGGAAATAAGTGGACTGAGAAATTTAAAAGGGAATTGTTTATTATAGAAGTTTAAGAACCTTTGAAGGGAGATAAGGCTTTAGAATAAGATCAGTTAATTATTTCGTTTGTGCCTTATCTTTTTATTAATTGTATTAATCAATACAAATTTGCTCGTGATTTAGTTAAGTGAAAATGTCTGAAGACATTGTTTGCTCGGCTAATTCATGGATAGAGAAGCCGTTTTAAAAAAATTAGAGAAAGCTTTTGCAAAGAGAAGGGGGAGATGTAGGAGTCTAGAAATGCAGGAAAATTTCTCTGCCTGTGAAATTCTCTGGAAAATACATCAATTGTATATAATACTGATAAAAAGGCTTCTAAATATCCCTGAATAAGCCAGAGCTTGTAGAAAATTAAATAAGAAGTAGAAAAGTAGTTTTTTTGACACAGAGGTGAAAGTATAAGTTTTAAGAGGGTTCCACACATGGAGTAAAGATGGAGGGAAAAGGGTGTAGTTTTTAGTCCTTCTCCTTCCTTCTTCTCCATGCTTCTGCAGTTTATAGAAGCACAGAATGTAATTGGTTTAGAGTTAGTCGCACTTTTAATTACGTTAGTAGATATAGAAAACCTATTTGTTAAAGTATGATAACAATATACGTGTCAGTAGTTAATAGGATAGAAATTAGTATAAGAGTGAAAAGGCCGCGTGGTTCGGGGCCATTTTGTATCATTAGAACAAGATGGACCAGGCCGTGGCGATTTAAGCTTGTGCAGTTAGTCTGGATGGACCTGCCAAGTTCTGTAAAAATCCTTTAATAAACCCGAGAAATCTGAACCTAATGAGTCCGGGGGCTTTCTTCGAGTGACGAAGACGGAGATAAGGGGAACTCCCCACGAGGGAGGATCCCAGGAGAATTCAGCCCAGAGGAGGCTGGGGAATTAAAGAAAGACTGTATCTACAGAGAAGTCAGCCCAGAGGAGGCTGGAGAGTAAGAGAAAATTGTATATAAAAGAGAGTTCAGCCCAGAGGAGGCTGGGGGACTATAGAGAACTGTATTCACAGAGAATTCAGCCCAGAGGAGGCTAGGAGAATATAGAAAGTTATATCCGCGGAGAACAGAGCCCAAAGGAGGCAAAGAAGAGAGAAACAGAGGTAACAATTGGCTTCTTTTAGGCACAGAGCAAGTGCCCAGCACCTTCTCACAAAGAAATCATTTTTCCCCTGTGCTCCTTCCATCTTTCCCCAAATAACAAATAAATCAAACCACCACAGTCATCCACAGCCTTCCCCAGTGCCCTTGTCCTTCTCTGGACACGCTCCAGCCCCTCAATGACTTTCTGATCAGAGAGGCCCAGGACTGGACACAGCACTCCAGCTGCAGCCACGGCCCTGCCCAGCACAGGGGGACGCTCACTGCCCTGCTCCTGCCGCCCGACTATTGCTGGCACATGGCCAGCATGCCCCAGGCCTTCTTGGCCACCTGGGCCCAAGCTGGCTCACGTTCAGCTGCTCTTGAGCGGCACCCCTGGGTGCTTTGGGCCCAGGCAGCCGCCCAGGCACCACGTTCCGCATTTGACTTCAATGACCGCATCCGGAATTTGGAGATGCCTTTCCTGTTCTTAGCAACACAAGACAGCACAAAAAGAGACTTGCAGAGTCACCCCACATTGGAGGCTTCAAAGCAGCTTTCAAAGCTGCACTCCTCATCACAAAATGTATCCACAGAAGCTTGTCGCTTCTGCTTTTAGCCTCAGAGGAAGGCTTCAGAACCACGCAGTTTGTTTCTTTGGCCTCACGGGACAAGAATGGCCCCCCACAGCTTCATGGACATCACCCAGCAGCAGCTTAACAAAAGACAAAAGACTGGTGGGCCAACAGGCTCCGTAACGTTGGAGGTTAATTTTCTCACAGATGGGATGGGACTGGCAGGTGACACGTCATGAGCTTTTATTTTGGACATCAGTCTGTCCTGGGTTGATTATGATGTTAAATTGTATCCCCATTCGTCCACCTAACCCAGAGACAGGTTTTATATTCTTAAAATTCCATCTGAGACTAAAAGTGAGTGGAAAAGAAGCACCGAGTCTGTTATCAGAGACTGTACTTGCTCCCCCCGCATCGGGAGTTTTGACTACAGCACAGACAGACAAGGAGACACAGATCGCCTTGGCTTTCCAACTAGCCGGAGTAGAGAGGTCTTCCTGGACTGTTTTCTTTCCCTTTTTCCGAAACAAATCGAACCTGCTTTGGACTGGGGACTCGGGGGAGCACCGGGAGCTTGCACCCGTGGACTACCGGGAGCCCAGCCTGGGCAGCGGCATTTTCCAGCGCCAAAGGGACTTGTAACAGAGCGAACACCCACAGGAAAGAGACCCTCTGACGTTTGTCATCTTTTCTGAAGGGCGAGAGGTTTTGTAACTTGATATCATTCATTTTTGTGCTGGGTGGTGCTGTGCCTGTGAAATAAACAGGTTTTTTCCACTTCTCTCAGAGAAATCTCTTCCCGAACCGGTTGGGGGGTGGGGGAAAAGGGCCACGTGGGTTTGCTTCCCAGGAGGGGGGAGCCCCACTGGAGGTTTTCCCCTAAATTTGCCCTAAACCAGGACAAGTCTCACCTACAGATACAGGAGATGGCACAAGATCACCTCTACCATAAGCAGCTTCAAAATCTCTTTTTTACAGAACATTTTATAAGGTCTTCAGCCAATAGCATATTGCTAAATCTTACAGACAATTCTTTTATCCAATCACTCAAAACATGCATACATCTTCTTCAAACAATGCTTGCTTGTTTGCTTTCTATTAACAATACTCAATACTCTGTTATTAGACTTAAAACTTTATACTATCTTGGCAAGCATATTTTTTTGCAGTCTTAAGGTCTATCTTGGCCAAGCCTAAAGACTCAACTATTGTTTTACGTCCTTGCATGTTGTATTATTGTATCTTCCTCCCTTTCAGGCCTTGCAGCTGCAGCTAGCTCTAAGTTCTCTGCTTTTTCTTTTCTGAGGCCCTTTTTCACAGCTTCTGAAAGCCTTCTTGCATTTACTCTTGGTACAAGCACAAAGAAACTTGCTTAACTTTGTCGCTTATTGACTACCTTGTGTTACACAGATCTATTGAAAAAGTCTTTAGGTACTTAATATATTTCTCTTTGCTTACTTAAAGCACTACTCTTGCTTACTTTGAGTGTTGTTATTTTAAACTACAGCAGTTTTAATGCTGTAAAAGGTCTGGTCTATTCCAAGGATGTAAGTCAAATGTGGTAGCAATTGTCATTTTTTCTTCAAGTAAGTCTCATCCCTTCCAGGGTCTTAATTCAAAACCTTCATCTCTATCTATACTTGGATGGTTAAGGCAACCCAAACAATTTGGTTTTGGTTGTTCTACAGGCAATTTTGCACTGCACAGAACAAGCAAGATCAGCAAGTACCAACACAGTAACCAATTTCGCTCCATACTTTTCGTCAGCTATTTTTTGGCAAAAGACTTTTCCATGTATCTTAATTAATTTAGAGACTATAACAAAAAAAGAAGGGGCAATTTCACCTTTGCAAATTTGATGGGGGAATATACTCTCTATATCATGAAAATACCACACTTTTGCCAAAAGAGCTTTATGAAATCAACAATTTACGCATTTACACAACGACATAAAAATCAGGGTTCGTAGGTTCCACAGCTGAACAAGGGATGCCAGCTGGGACTCATGGGCTCTCCATTCGGCTCACGTCAGCGTGCCTATTTCTCTGCTCTTGGACTCATCGGCACATTGTCGTGTGCGATACTGTTTGACGTTCTTTGCTAGAACCCACTTAGGTCTGGCACCCGTGAAGACACAAGCATAGCCTTTGCCCCAAGTTATTAGTCAAAAAGGGCCTTCAATTTGTCCTGTCTCAGGGTTTCTAATTAAAACAGGGGGATTTTCTTTCCATTTTGCTTATGTGTTATTTGAAAAATGCCTAAAAGCTGGTGGATCGGGTTCTGCCAAAGATCTGTCCCAGAAATTAAAAACATATAAAGCTTTGCTCAATCTCATCAGAGGTGTCGCCTCTACTCCCCCTTCTGTTGATCTAGAATGTGTTTTAGGGTGTGATATGTCCTTTCAATAATTGCTTGTCTTGTAGAGGAGTAGGGAATTCCAAAAGAGTGGCAAACACCCCAGTCCATTGTTGCCTTGAAAACTCAACTTTTCCACCTTGTTTACATAATTTCTAAGAACTTTCCCCGGACAGTGACTGTAAACATAGATAGATATACATTCTTTCTGATATGCGTCTTTTGATGGACGTCTCGCACGACCAGTGTGATTGGAAAGGTGGTAACCTAACTCTCCAATCCCTGGTCATTGCCGAGAATCTATAAATACTGAAGTTGTAAGAATAAAACCAGTTTTTTCCCTGTCATACGGGAGCTGTGTCTGTGTGAGTCATTGTGTGTCCTACAGCGATAGTCCATCAAAAATGTGGCCAATTTTTGGGCTGTATATGCAGGGCCATTGTCTCGTTTTACTTCTTGGGGTACTCCTAGTGAAGCAAATGACTGAAAAAAGTGTTGACAGGCATGATTGGCTGTCTCTCCTGTGTGAACAGAAGCAAAAACTGCACCTGAAAAGGTGTCAACTGATATGTGAATATTTTTACATTTCCCAAAGGAAGGGTAATTAGTGATGTCCCTCTGTCATAACTGCAGGCTTTGCAAACCCCGTGGGTTGACAGCTCCTGTAGAAGCAGAGGATTGCACAAGCTGACAGTCAGAGCAGGTACTAATGATGGCTTTAGCTTGACTTTTAGAAATGTGAAACCTTCGCACAAGTGCTTGTGCATTTTGGTGAAAGAAGGCATCACTTAGTTTTGCTTGTTCAAAAATGTTTGGCAAAGCATTACAACAACCATTGTCAGCTTATCCGCTTTTGCACTTCCTTCTGCTAAAAATTCTGGAAGAATGAGCCCTAATGTGAGAGACAAAATATGGATAAGTTCTGTATTGCGAAATTGCATAAAAGCTTGAAAGCCAACAATACAAGGTATCATTTCCAACATCTTTTAGAACTGATCCTTCTACTCTTTTAACTACATTACCAACATAAGCACAATCTGTAATTAAAATAAAAGGTTCTGGAAAAGCTGAAAGGCCCTGACTACAGCAGCTAATTCAGTAATTTGAGGAGATCCCTTCACTGTTTGTATATGCAATTCCCATGTTTTAGTTGTTTGATTTAGCCGTACTATCACTGATTTGTGTGTTTTCCCTGATCCATCAGTGAAGAGAGTTATAGCACTTAAAGGTTCTTCGCTTAACATGGGTTTTTCTCTAAAACTCAATTTTGCTTGCAACCATTTATGAGCTGGGTAATGAATAGAACAAACATTCTATTCTGAAAAATTCAACAATGCATTTTGCAAATCATCTGAATTTTGCAATGCCCAATCAAGGTAGTCTTTTTTCAAAGGTAAACAAATAACTGCAAAATCTTGGCCTGCTAAGGTGAACAACCTTGTTCTGGCTCTAATTATAATTTGTGCTGTCATCTCCATAGTTGTAAAAATTGTCTTCGGGGACCTATAAGGAAGAAAAACCCATCCATTATTAACAAAGGATCTCTTTCAGAAGGATCCCATTGAAAAATGAGACCATAAAGTTGCAGTTTTCTCCAAAAACTGCAAGAAAAAAGGGATTTTCTGGAGCACATCAGTGGGCTTGTCTTCTTTGGAAAGCCTCTGTGACCTTTCCAAGGGCTACTTGAGCTTCAGGTGTTAGAGCCCTAGGAGATTTGATATTACAATCTCCTCTTAATAAGTCAAAGAGTGGGGCAAGTTCATCGTTGGTAATTCCCAAAATATGTCTGACCCAATTAATTTCTCCCAGAAGCTGTTGTAAATCTTGCAAGGTGTTGACACTGGTCCAGAGTTGTATTTCCTGTAGAGTAATTGTTTGTTCAGTCATTGTCCATCCCAGATATTTCCAGGGCAGAACTTCTTGAATTTTGGATGTAGAAATTTCCAGTCCGGCCTTTTGAATTTCAGTAACAACACTGTCACGAGTTTGTTCCATTTCTGCTTGTGTTGGTGCAGCAATAAGCAAATTGTCCATGTAGTGTAAAATCATAGATTGTGGGCGCTTCTGGCGAGCTTGAGACAGAGCTTGTGCAACGAAATATTGTCATTATTGGAACTGGAATTATTCATCATCGCTTGAGGCAAAGATTTCCAGTGATATCTTTGCAATGGTTCTCCTCTACTGATAGCTGGAACCAAAAAAGCAAACCTCAGTGCGTCCTCTGGATGGAGTGGAATGTTGAAAAAACAGTCCTTTAAGCTGATGATAACAAGACGCCAGTCTCTTGGAAACACTGACAGAGAGGGGAGTCCAGCTTGTCAGGATCCCATGCCGTCAATCACTGCATGGATCATCCTTAGGTCATGAAGCAGGCTCCAGGAATCAGAAGTCTTCTTGTGGATGACAAACACTGGTGAATTCCAGGGACTATTTGTGGGTGTAACGTGATCTTTTTGCAACTGTTGTTCCTGTACCAATTTTTTAAGGATACTTTATTTTTTTTCTCTGATAAAGGCCAATGAACAATCCAAACAGGGTTATCAGTTTTCCATGACAGCTTTTGAATGGTGGGTTTCGGCATGGTCCCCATCAGGAACCCACTTCTAACTTTGCTCCCCACTGGGACAGTACATCTCTCCCCCATACGGTGAGAGGGTTCTGCACAACGAAGGGACGTGCTGTCGCTGGCTTCCCTTCAGGACCTGTAACAGAAATCATGGATTCACTTTGCAGGCACATAGCAGTGCCTCCAATCCCTGTGAGGGATCCAATCACTCAGCCAAATTCAAATCACTTGGCCAACACCTGCGGGATATCACAGTGCCATCTGCGCCAGTGTCCAGCATACCTGTGATATAAACTGTTCTACCAAGGTGAGTCAGGCTGCAAGTCAGTTCTGGTCGGTCAGGGCCCATATGCTCTACCCAAAAGACATCAAAACCTGAGATAGGATTCTCAAGCAGCACTTCTGGGCACACAACTTGATTTATTGGATGTGGAGTTTTCTGATATATAGTCAGTCTGTGTTCATCCATAGGTAAAACAATTGCAATAGCTAGAGGTGGTTTTGGTTGAATCACAACAGGAACATTGAATGCAAGAGCTAGACTCATTAGTTCTTCATTACAGTCTGCTGAAACAACAGCTCGAAGGACTGAAAGTTCAAAAATTCTGTTGCTGTTATGGCCTATAACTAAAAAGTCTAGTCTTTGTTACAAAATGCCAGTAATTACTGTAGGGATACCTCTGTAACAGAAGTCTTTTAAAAGGAATATTAATTTTGAAGCTGCCAGCTCAAACTTGGCCCTGGGGGTAATAAGGTGGGGCCGCTTGAGGGATGGGTGGCTGCGGCATAAATAATATCTGATTTGGGTTCCTTCAAGGTAAAGCCAAGGTAACTGAATTTTTTGGCAACTGGGGTGCCCCTATTTGTTCCATCACACAGTGGTTTGTGCTCCCTTTTGAGTTTAACAGCAAGGGATTACCATGGATGTCAAAATGAGAACGACAATTCTTCATGTAGTGACTCCCTTTCCAACATAGAGGGCAAAAAGTAGATGGCTTAGCTTGTGTTGCCGGTAGAGGATAATCCTTTTTCCTGTGACCAGGCTTTCCACAGTGTCTCAGTTTTAGAAGACAGGTGTCTGCTAGGGAGGGCAGGAGCCTCCCTTGGAATGAAAAAATGTAGACCCCCTCCCTCTGAATTATTATAATTTCTGAAATCAAGGGGCTTTCAGGCAGAAATCTGGGGATAGGAATAACAGTTCTTTACTAGTATTTATAACAAGGCAAACAAGCAACAATAACTACAGCATTAACAAGCAAACAGAACCAGGGACCCCGTGACAGCTTTCTCGGCTGAGACGGGATGGAGGAGAGGTTTTTTCACAAACCCCCTCGGGCAGTCAGTCCCGGTGCTCCTGCAGGGCTCCAAGGAACAGTCAGCTGGAAACAGCAGGGATGAGCTGAGATCCTGGGCCGGTGACTGAGGTGTATCAGCAGCTCCGCAGCGGTGCCTGGCACTGCCACATGTCCCGGCAGGACAGGGGGTGCGAGGCAGAGGGGAGAAGGAGAAGAAGCGGCAGCTCCATCTGGGTGATGGTGAAATTCCACTCTCCCCACCGCAACAGCTCTGCGCCTGAAGTGTTCTTCCCCAAAGCTGAAGAAGCCCGCCAAACTGTCCCCACTCTCTCCATTTCCTGCCCCCTTCCCCCCCTGGGCCCGCCAAACTCCCTCTCTTTTCTCAAGCACCCACCTAGTACCTGCAGTTAGGTTTTCCCCGAAACTAATGGGTAAAAATTCCACAGGCAAGCCAGAACTAAAAAAAAAAAAACACCTAACCCCCAACACACAGTTAAAACAAAGCTCCTTGGCTTTTGTATCCATTTGCACAGTCACAAGAGCTTTCAAAACCTTTTTGAGTTTATCTCCGAGCTTTTCTCCCAATAAATCTTGCGATTTGAAAATCTGTTCCCCAAGAGCATTAGCTTGTACCTTAGCAAGGTGCTGTGGGGTGCTGTGTTGACTGCAGTCTGAAAGCATTTGAGGAATAGCTGGGGGCTGGTCAGGTAAAGCTAAAATAACCTTCTTGCATTGCTCGTTTGCATTAGGAAAAGCAAGGCTTTTAAGAATATAAGGGTTAGCCTGTTCATCAGGGCATTGCCTTTTGACAGCTTGTGTTAGTTGATCTAGAAAAGCACCGTAGGCCTCCGTTTCGCCTTGCATTATTGTAGAATAAACATTTGCATGGCTACCTGCCGGTTCAACAGTGAGCAAAGCTTTTCTTGCAGCATTTTTTTATATCTCTAAGCCCAGGCCTAGGCAGTAAAACTGCCTGATCCTCTGGCCTGTCATGTGGTGCATCACCAGTTAATTGAGCAACAGTTAATTGAGCGTAAGGACCACCCACATAATCTTCTATTATTCTGTTGAGGAGTTTTCTCCACTCTAAGTCCCCTAAGATGTATTGTGAATTAGACAGAATCATAGAAGCCACGTTACAGCAATCTGCTGGAACCAGCTCATAAGAATTAAAAATACTTTTCACTACATTACTAAAATACGGAGAAGTCAGCCCACTATCTTTTATTGCTTGTCTAAGTTCTTTAAAAT
This sequence comes from Poecile atricapillus, assembly GCF_030490865.1. Taxonomy (NCBI): domain Eukaryota; kingdom Metazoa; phylum Chordata; class Aves; order Passeriformes; family Paridae; genus Poecile; species Poecile atricapillus. Next base: position 72,692,763 of record NC_081289.1, read on the forward strand.
CATAGTGTGATAATGTTTCATATTGAGGATTTGAATTGTTTCTACCATACCTCACCAGCATGGCTAGAAGCTGACCATTTCAAGAATCAAAATCATTAACCTGTCTGAATTTTCATTGGATATCAAACCAGTCAGTTAAGCATACTGAATTCATTTTCAAATTTGTCCCTGAAGGGTCCCCAGTTTTTGCCAAAACTGAGGCAGTCTCTGGATTGGACGAAAAAAATTCAGGGTTCAGTGTTAAATCTGTGGGACCAGAGTTAGGTAAACCAAAACCATCATCTGAGCTGTTTCCAGTGTCAGGCAATTGTACAGCAATCGCAGACAGTCTCCTAGCTTCCTCGAAGCTGGAAACAGTGACAGGCACCTGTCCTGTAAATGCAGCCTGAGGCATTTGACCAAGCTGTCTGACCTCCCCCTGCCATTAGCATAACAAGAACTGGCCGGCACCGCTCAAACACCAGAAAAAGTTTGAGAACTCCTTGTATCACCAGCAACAACTTCCCCGCCCCCACCCGCCCTTTGAGGCGCTGTCACAGACTGATTAAAAGAGGGAAGGCAGGGTGAAATAAACGGGTTAGGTTTTACCTTGGATGAAACGTTCCCGAAGGAGACGGGGAGGGCAGGGGGGGCAGGTGGAGGGGGGAGGTGCAGGGGAAAAAGGAGCAGGAGCTCTCTGTGGGGAGCGATCCGAGCCGGGCAGAGCGGCGATAGGGCTTGGGAAGCTGGATTAAGACTTGGGGGGTTTCAGGGACAGAGGAGAGGCGTGGAGGAAACGGGGGGGGGGGGGGGGGGGGGGGTTCACTGAGGGTTCCGAATCGGCCAGAGGGACGGCAGGCGCGGGGTCTCTTGAGCAGGAACCAGGAGGGAACCGAAGCCGCGGGGCGGGTTGGGGATTCCTGACGCAGATTCACTGACGCAGTTGGAGAACCGGGAGGTCTGGCACGGGGTAGGGACAGGGGGCTGGAGGGCCGCTCTGGGACATCAGAGGGGCGGAATTCGTGTTTGACAGCTCACTCTGGTTCTTTGTATGGTATTCCTCTAGAATACCATTCCGTTCTCACACAGAACGGAACCAGGGAAAAAGAACACCCAGGACACAGCAGGGACTGAGGTTATCCACAGACAGGGGAGGGCAGAACATCAGAACTGAGGACCAATGGGTTGAGGGCACAGGGGCAGTGCAAAGGTGGAGCCAACCAGGGTCTTGGTGGTGGAGTGACAGGGAATGGCAACCAACAGGGAAAACAAAACCAGGGAACATTCTAGAACTGGAGTGCAGACTAGGGATGACATAACTCTTGTCTGGGGACACAACTAGAATGCTGTAACTGGGGTACATAAAACACCAGAGGGGACTGTTATAAATGAAATTCGTATTTGGACAACAAGGTCCCTTGAGTTAACAGCAGTTTAATTAAAATTAATACAATTTAGTAAATTGAATGGTAATTTGGTATGAAAGAATACAGTTTAGTAAACAAATACAAGTTAGCCAAAAAATGCAATTTATATATACAATTTGCCAGTAATTAAGTATGATTAAAGCATAAGCAAAACCGACCGGGGTACGGAGGGGGTTTCTTACCCTGCCTCACGTACAAAACAAAGCATTTCAAGCTAAACTTACATAATGTATGCTTATACATATTCATTATTGTATCCCAAAAGTTTCCTCCTATTTCCCATTTTTCTGACTTTACTTCATTATTCTTCACGGCACATGCCTCATTTGTTGTTAGGGAGTCTCCAGTCTTCTTTTGGGGGTCTTTGGACAAAGGCTTACACTCATCTTCGCTATCCTCTGGATGGCCTCACAGGTTTGCGCATGTGTACTAAGTGTTTGTCATGGCGTGACTTTACTTTTAATATAGTTTTGAGAGCTAAGGAAGTTGAAGCTGCTGGTGACCGATGGGAGTCTTTTCTCCTGACCAATTATTGGTCATTTCTAAGAATTGACAGCAGTTTTAGCCATTGAAAAGTGAGATCAACTTGTGAACACCTCCTTAAGATGTAAAGCCAGAGGCCTCTTGTCCTTTTTGTGTTTCCGGCTTCTGACAAGGTAGCAAGGCTCTGTCTTGGCCTCCTCCCCTCACCCTCCAGGCCGGACAAAGCCACAGAGGGTGGGGGGGGAGAAGCAGAGCCGGCCAGCTTGGCTTAGTTTGTAGTTTCTGCTGCTGGACTGAAACCTGACACCATGAACTCTTGCAGCTTTTCCAAGACTTTCATTCTTTTACTACCTGGATAAAACGTACAGATTACTCCTTTTTTCCCAGAGAGACAGAGAGAGAGACAACCAACATGAAGAAGACAGTGAAGAAAAGAATTAAGTTTTAGATGGGGAAGAGAGAATAAGGAGATGCTTTATAAGCTGAAATATTTTTCTGTTAAAGCTATAGAGATGGACAATAGTGTTCTGAAAAAAAGTTCCTTTAATTCATGACAGAGTATATTGGGAAGAATGGAGTGTTCAAAGTGTGGATTTTGAGCAAAGGTAGAGCAATTGTGATACAGTGAAGTGCTGGAACAGAGTGAAGCGAAGATTTGAGGCGTTGAGGGCAATGAGAAAACTGTTTTCCAGAGAAGCTCACAGAGACAGATGAAGAGAACTTTTGCCTTTGAATAACTCATCCTTAGAAATGACATCCCTAGACTCATTTGACCCATAACACACCTCAGAGTGATGTGAAATGGGAGGAGTGAACTGATGACAGATTTCCAGGCAGCTGGCATCAGAGAAATAGAAAACTATAACAGAAATAGTTTTCTTGTGAAAAACCCCTTAGATTAACAGGAGAAGACTTCTGTTTCTCTACAAAAGCTGATGAAAAGACTAGCAAGAATTAAGACTGTTTTAAACACCAAAGTTCCAGAGTTTTTTGTCTCTATGTTGTCATGTGAACAAGAGAATGGTGGGTAGTGGGGGATAAAAGGGTTTTCTGGAAGTTTATTCTAGTGTTCTTATTCTTACAGTTTTGTTAATAAATTTTCTTTATTCCGTTTAAGTTTTCCGCCTGTTTTGCTCTTGCTCTAACCCATATCTCCTAGCAAGAAATAAGTACGTTTTCTAGTAATTTTTTAGTTACTGCTTTAAAACCACAATAGTGTTGTGTTAGGTAAGTCTACTGATTAGTCTTACATTTAATGATTTTTAGGCCCTATGCCTAAAGTCATAATAATTTTGTCCATCTCAAGGCTATTTTCATCTTGGGACATCACTTACCTTCCAAACTATATCTTGTACCTCAATCTTAACATGTAACATCTGTGGAGACGTACATCTGCCTTGTAGCACTGATTCTTTTGATTGCTTCTAATCATAACTTTCCAAATAGTTACAATTTAGTTAGCATGAATCAATTCCATTTATTACAAGACTGCAGGAGAACATTCTCTAAACAGAGCTCACATCCCAGGGCATCTTACTAACAACTTCCCCCACCAGCTCCTGGGGTGCAACAGGAAACAGCTGGAAAATGTTTCATTTGGACTTTTCTTACCTGCTCAACAGAAATTGCCAAACTTAACATCACCATGATAGTAAAAGGTCTTAAAATCTTAGAAAATTCGGGGACTTAGGTTTGGAAAGCCCTGGGAAAAGCAGGCCCTGGGAAATGTTAGGCCTTGTGCTTGCTAAAGACCAGGTCAAGCTGCACCTGTGTAGTCAGTATATGATAAATGATAGAATTGTTAGATGTGGTTAGATATAATTATTGTTTAGAGAACATGGGGAACCACGTTAGGGGGCTAAGGGGGGATCACGAGAAATTCATGCTTGGGTAAAAACAATGCATACAATAGAACAATGTAAGTTTAATAATTAATATGTAAGTTGCATAACGATAGAGTATAAAATATGTTCAACTCAAAAACTCAAATCGGGTCAGATTTGGGTATGTGTACCCCTGACACCCAGAGCTCTTTAAATAAAGCACCTTCATATAACCATTCATGGTTGTGTGTGATCCTGAACGCTAACAACCAAGCCAGGCCCAATCCCCACGGCCAGCTCAGGGTTAGAAAGGAGGCATTACTTTATTTCTGCTCTGGAAGTGTGGGGAATCCCTTCCCTAACTTGTGCACACCCAGCAATCTCACCTACTAGTTTGTATCCATGGAACTAAAACATATTCAATACTTTGCTGAAACTCACAGGCTAAACACTGCCCCAAATTATTGGACATACTTAAATCACTTCTCAGAATTTATTGACATGAGAGCAGGGCTGTCCTGAGGCTCTCTGGTAGAGAGCCAAGACACAACTGGGGTTGCAAAGCAAATTTATTCCATTAGTTGCAGTAGCACATTGTACATGCCAACCCCTGGATTCCCAGAAACCTGCTGAGCAGGAGAAGGAGATGAATCATGGTGCTCGGTGGGAGGGGCAGGTAGGCAGTGCAATTTCAGGACATCCCCTGCATCAACAGTCTGCATTTCGTCCTTCTCACCCCTCCAGCCCAGAAGCAGGCCTTATATCTCCCGCTCAGGAGTGGGGTTTTCCCATTGACAGCATCAGCTCCCACATGGCCAGCACGTGAGATGAGACCACGATGGCTCAGAATACCGACTCCATGCCAACAATGCCTCCATGATGCACTGCTCCTCTTTCAAAAGTTAACTGCCCACCCATTGACCAATACATTGTTTCTCTTGCAAGGGTCAAGTTCCCACCCATTAAACAATATGGTTTTCCTTGAGTTTTCTGAAAGAGTCAGAAGGAGGGGAATCTTCCAAATGAGTTGATGTTTCAGAAAATTTTATTTATTTACAATCCTACTCTATAATCCTACTCTATAATCCTACACTACATCCTGCACTACAATCGTCCTACTCAGAAATCCTACTCTATAATCCTACTCTATAGTCCTACTCTATAATCCTACACTACATCCTACACTACACTAGTTATGAAGATAATGTCTTCTGTCACACTTCTTCTTCTTCCTTGCTGAAAGGATGAGTGGTGACAGGGTGGATGCTGGCTTGGCTGATGTTACAAATGGATGCTGTCCACAGGAAAAAAAAAAAACAAAAAAAAAAAGCATTGAATCATGACTTCCCAAGCTCAAGAGCTTCACAGGCTCACTCAGGATTCCTCTGCTTCTTAGAAAGACCCAGAAAGGGGGCAGACAAGACCATCTGCACCTCCATCTTCATGTGCAGTACCACAGGCAAACCTGGCCCAGAGTGCCACTCATCCATTAATTCTGGTGTCTAAACTTGATGGGACTTTTTCCCCACCAGTGCTCTAGAAATGGTGCTTTCTGTCCCTGGGGTTTCTACCTTTCAGGAAACTCCAAAGCCTCACATAGGTCCCTCTCTTTGAAAAACAGGCACTGTGCTAATTTCCACAGGCAGACAGAGCAGTGTCTACCTTTCCATGCTCTGCTCCTCCAGTGCTGAATGGCACCTTCCTTCCCAGCAGGGACAGCCGAGTGGCACTGGGTCCTGCAGTTCCCTTTCTGCCACACAACCTGGCAGTAACCCTGGGGTTAGTTGCTGTCTGCTTGACTGTGCCAGGCTGAGGATGGGGCAGGGACAAGTCCCTCTCAGCTGTCCCTTTTTGCGTGGCAGAAAGCTGTAAGAGAGGGGCAGGGGGCACAAACCAGGGCCCCTCAGAGTCTCACAGTGAGCCCTCGACAGCCCCTCCTTCCCACAGCCAAATCTCTGACTGCTCGGCCGGGACTGGTTTCCTTGGCTTCCTCCACCACCATTTCACACCTCTGTACCCTGGATTGCTCTACTTCAATTCTCTTGCCATTAGATAAAACTGAACACCCCACCAAATTACAGAACAGGGCAACAGAAACAGTCCAGGAACAGAGCACCTCTCCTCTGAGAACAGGCTGAGAGACCTGGAGTTATTCAGCCTGAAGAAGAATAGACCCCAGGGAGACTTCATTGCCACTTTCCAAATCTTCAAACTGGCTTCAGAGGGAGTGTGGGACATCTTTTTGAACAGGTCCAGTTACAACAGGATGTGGGCTACTATTTTTAAGAAAAAGGGGAGTGAGTCAGTGTCCCTAAGGTCTAAGGAAGAACTTCACTCAGACCATGGTGCAACACTAGCACAGATTGCCCTAAGAGCTTGTAGGTGCCTCGTCCCTAGAACCATTCCAGGTTAGGTGGGAAGGGGCTCTGAGCATCCTGATCCCTTTAAAGATCTCTCTGCTCATTGCAGGGCACTTGGATCAGGTGACCTTTACAGGTCCCTACAGGTGAGGAGGAGAGGGGCTCTTCTGATGCCTTGGATTTCAGTGGAGGAGGAGCCCATCCCTGGGTCACTGTTTCACCTACAGCCCCTTGGCATTTTACCTGCAGGAGCTCCTTGGCAGACCAGCGCCGCGCCTCGTCTGTCTGCAGGCAGCAGCACAGGAAATCACACAGGCATGGTGAGAATCGGTTGGGCTGCCGGAGCTTTGGTCTCCCTCCTGTGGCTATCCGTTGATGCTGGAGAAAAAGGAAACACAAGGCTCCACCTGTTTCTTTCCCATCTCTAACTGCTCTCCCAGAGTCCATTGTTTAAGCTCCACTCTGCACTGGCAGTTTCTGCCATGGCAGAGAGGCAGAGATGACTGTCCTATACCAAGAAAAAACCTAATCCCGATGCAGCTTTTCCAACATCCAGCAGAACTTGCCTTGGCAGCTGATTTCATTGACTGACTTGGTTATGGGAACTGCATCACCAAAAGCATGTTTCCTTCTCTGAGGATTCACACCAGCTTGACATACTTTGTCATATGACTATTTTGGAGACTTAGCTATACTAACTCTACTGTTTCCAAGGATTATTACATGAATAATCTCTGCAGTGCTTGTTGGTCCCTTAAGCACAGCTGACAGAAAACAAAACTCATCAAGCTGTTTCCACTGTTGTTCTTGAAAACAATGGTAATTGGAAGAAAAGAAAGGAAATCCACCAGGCATTCCTCAGGCAAGGAAACAAGCATTTGGAATCTCTTATTCAACAGACACATTAAGATGCCTGTACAAATGTATTGGGATGAAAATGCCAGTTTGGGCATAAAGGAGCAAACAAGGGCTGCCTGCAGCTCTGTGTCTCAGCAGTCTGCAGGTTTCAGCTTCTTTACGTGGCAAAAGGAAACCTTTTCATGGTCAACTCAGAAGAAGGAGAAGTGCCATCCCTATGGTAACCCTCTGCTCACTTGGATACTCAAGTCAATGCATTAAGGATGTGCCCATTCCACAAAGTGCCAGGCAAGAAATGGGAGGTGTTAGGAAGTTGCCCATGACACCAGGCTCTGCCATGGTCTCTGTAAAAGTACCCATCCCAATGCTAACAGCTCTGTGCTGGTGGCACTGAAGTAGGGGGTAACCAAAGAGACTTTGTTATCATGTGTTCTTCAATCCAGAGGACAATTTCCAATCCTAAAACAGCCAACATATTCCCCGTGAGTAAAAGTAATTCTTGCAGCTTTCTTTCCTTTTCCCACATCACCAGAGGTCACAAAGGAGGTTTTAATCTGTCCCTGTGGAGCTGAGCTCAGCCACAGGACATGGTGGGGAGCTGGAGTCCTCACTGTCACTGTCACTGTGCAACCCAAGGATGGCCCTGCTCCTGTGCTAAAGGAACAGCACCAGTGTCAACCACACACCTTGGATCCCGGCCCCAGGCACCTGACTGCAAGTTCATCCACTTGTTAAACGACCAAGAAACAGACAAGGGTGATTTTTTTTTGTCTTTCTCTTTTTCTTTTTTCTTTTTCTTTTTCCTTTTGCTACTTCTATTTCTTTTCCTTCTCCTCTTTTCTTATGTTTTCTGTAAAACTGAAACTGGGAAGATTCAACCTCCATTTTGAAAGATTTTTATCACACATCTTACTGTTCCACTGAAATATTCTTGTCCTTCAGAGACAAAGCTCCAACAGTGTTCAAAAAGCAAAAGAGAAATGTCAGGAATGGCAGAAGGACCAAATGGCACGTTTCTGAACTGGGTACCTACCACTTCTCTTCTGATGCAACCAAACCTACAGCAGATGCTGATGTGCTGCAGGGGCATTTTTAGAAGGGGACCTTGGTGGAAGTGGTGCCAGCAGATGGCAATGGCATTTTGTCCAGTGGCACACAGAACATGGGACAGGTGAGAAAATCAGCAGGACCAGAGAGTATTTGCTCCTTACCAAGACAGGAATTTCATTCCAGGAAGGAACTTCTCGTTCCACCATTTCGATGCCCACAATTCCAAAAGACCATATGTCCATTTTGGGGCCATATGGTTGACCTGTCACGACTTCAGGCACCCTACACCCAGAAGTGCCGGCCACTGAGCACCGTCTTCTCTGCTCAGGGGTGAGCTGAGCAGAAAGGCCAAAGTCAGCTGTGGAGAAAACAACACACCATGAAAGGCAGCTCCAATTAAGAAACCAAGCAAAAGAATTTCCCACTCCCAGTCTCAGAATTGTTGTTCAATCTCCTGGAGAACTTTCCATTCTCGGTTTCCTTGGAGCCGTAGCCAAGAGAGTATGGTATTGGCCACCTCCCAGAAAACCCAGGGTTTTAAGCACTGCTCACAGCAATGGCCTTTATTCCCCTGAAGGTTCAGAATGTTGCTCCCTCCCTCTGGTAGGGACACACACACACACACAGGCCAATGCCACTCTTGACTGCTTGTGCTTCCTTGTCATACCTCTGTGCACATCGCAACTGTGCCTTCAGCTCACATCAGGGCCCCTGCCCCGGCAGCAGCACAATTTTTGGGGAGCTGGCAGTCACTGAAAGCAGCCCCACACCCCACATCCCTGGAAGGCTGAACCTGACCAAGAATACACTGACCCAGCTTGACAGAGCCGTCAGTTCTGAGAAGGATGTTGCAGCTCTTCACATCTCGATGGATGACATGGTTGGAATGAAGAAAATCCAGTCCTTGCAGGCACTGAGAGAGAAAACAGAAACAGGGGGGCAAAAAGGAGTGATGTGATTTAATCACACAAGAAAGGAAACAGCTGTAAAAATTCCCTTTCCCGGGGAGTAGGGAGCAATGGCAGAACACAGTGCCACTGAGAGGAAGAGCCTGCTGCTGCAACAGTAGCAGAGCAGGAGCTTTGTCAGGAAAGGCATGCCAGCTTTTGAACCAGCAGCAGCAACTGCTGTTGTAGACTGTCCCCTGCAAACCAGGCAGAGTGACTGCAGCTGCAGTGGATGTCCTCTCCCCATCCAGAGGACAAAGGAAGGCTCTCCAAGACAGAAAAAGTCCCTCCCTTTGGTGTGAAGTGGATCACTTTTGGGTGTGAGGCTGCATGACAAAGGATTTATTGCTGGCCTCAGCAGAGACTTGGAAGCATCACATCAGTCACCTGCCAGAAGCAAACAGCATTTTTGACGCATTACTACCCTTTCCAGCTGAGGACTGTGAGAAATGAGCCTCTTTTTCTTCTCTGCTGTTCATTTCAAGTCCTGCCAACCAGCACCTTTGCTTTTACAGGCAAGGAATGCAGTGCAGGCAGGCTCAAGATAAACGTTTAGAGAGGCAAGGTGGAGAACAGCAAATCCAAATACAAGTGACAGAACTAGAATACAACAGCAGGAGATAAGAGTACAAGAAGTGAGTACAGTGAGTGCAGGGACACTGGCAGGCAGTTCACTTGAGATGCTCTTGATTGCTCATAGCATACCAGCAACACAGAAACAAAGCCTGGCACATGAAATCACTCCCATTCTGAGCCCCAGTTTCCCAGACAATCCTGCCCAAATTCTTGGAAGCATAGATGGGATCACTGACCTCCCGACTGATGGCTGCCATCTCGTCTTCAGACAGGTAGGTCTGGCTGATAACATCACTCAGAGTGCCTCCGTCCATGTACTCCATCACCAGCCACAATTGCTCATCCACAAGGTAGCTGAAAGAGGGAAACGAGTACATGGAGACACACATGCATGACTACTTTGTTTTCTTGGTTGATTCTTGTTTCTAGGTGTCTTTGTGATGAGGACAGAATAACAGGAATAGCCACCTCCTCTAGGCTGTGCAGTGTTTGCAATCTGTCTCAAGAAGAAAGACACAAACTGCAAAAAGGAGATGTCTTTAGGTGGCCAGCAAGTGAAAAATGCAGCTTAGTAACAGATAAGAAATCCTGTCACGCCATGTCGTTCTGGAAACAAGCACCTTGTCTTTCTGGCATGGACAGCTATGGGAAAAAGGGGACCCAATTCAAGGGAAATCCTTGTTTCTTTATCCGCACATAAGAAATCATTTGAAAAAAATCAAGCCCCAAAAGAACGTGGTGAGCATGTGAACTTACAGGCTATTGATTTAGTAAGATATGACTGATCCAGGTTTTTGAGCAATTCTCAAACTACATGTGCAGGAGAAGACTCATGCAGACAAGATGCACTCTCTGCTGATACTTTGGAGATGAGCAATGTCAGGAAAATCCATCCACAAACACCAGAGGTTTACGTCCAGAAATGAGACAGAGGAGTCCTTTTACTTCATTTGAATAAAGAGAGAGGCCATGGGGCATTCGCCTGGGGTCTCTCAAATTTTTGGAGGGCACAGCCTCCTTTTCATCCTCATTTGCCAGCCGCATGTCCCTTCTCTCTTTCCCCATTGGCTGAGGTACTTGAGCGATACAGACTTCCCAGAATGCCTAATACCTAAGATTCCCCTCTAATGTATAACTCCCCTCGTAATTCTTAACTCTTGTGGAATTTATAGTGTTTCCCCATGTCTCAGCAATAATAATTCACCAGTAATTAACAGCTCTATTTTCTGCCAGGGACCAAAGTGGGTTTTTGCCTTGCATGTCTGCAGTATGTAAGCAAACATTCATGGGCAAAAAGCACAACAACTCACCTGTCTAAACAGGTAACCACGTTGGGATTCCTATTCTTCTTCAGGACCATGAGTTCATTGATTCTTAGTCCCTTCTTCCTCAGTCCTTGGAGATTTATTTTCTTTATGGCCACCTAAAATGACATTGAAAATCAGTAACTTAAGAAGTTGGTGGCACAAGACCACAACGCACACGGCGTGAGTAATTTTGCAGTGACACAGCTGAGCTGTGCCAAAGTGCCTTTGGTTAGACATTGGAGTAATTAGGAACTGACATTCCAACAGCCCATTTTCTCTGCTCCCTTGGGCGTCAGTGACAGGACACATGGCCACTGACATTTTGCCTTGCCCACTTGGCTACAAAGATGTCCCAGCTATCACCCACAAAGCTCTGACCACACTCTTTTCTGCTCAGTCTGGGATTCAGAAGAAACACTCCATCCCTTAGTACTCAGTGGATACGTCGTGTGCTATGGGCAGCGCTTGGGGCTTTTAGGAGCACATTGCAGATCTCTCCCTGCATGTGGCTCCCAAGTGCAGCACTGCAGGTGGCTAAGCAGCTACCAGTAACATTCAGATGTATTTGCTGGCAGTCAGAAATGACTCTTCAGGACTCTGAATTGTAGCCTCAAAGAGCAGTGAGATGCCTTAAGGCACCACCTTTGTTTTAGCAATTGAGAGTGAGTGGGCTCCTTGCCTTCCTACTGGCAGCTGAGAAGGACAAAGACTGTCCCAAGTGCAATTTGCAGGCTGGCACCAGTCTGTGCTTCTTGTGCCTTTTCAGCACAGCTCTACCCAAAGTTCCAGGCACAGCTCCCATCAGTGGGGAAACGCCTTGAGAGCAGCAGAGTCTGTGAGGGTTGTTGACATTTACCTCTCCTCCTGTGGCAGTGTCAAGTGCTCTACAAACATTTCCAAAAGCCCTAGAAACAAAACAGCAGCAAAGAAAGGAGAAGCCACTTAGATCTTGGAGTGAAAGCCAGTCCAGACAGGAAATCTCTGCTGTAAATGCCTAAAAGCTGCAGGATGCAGGAGGGGTCTGCCAGAAGGCAGATGATGCATTTTCCCCTCAAGTCCACGGGCAATGGGCCTGTTCCTGAAGCATTGGGCTTTCCTGCCTCAGCTCAAAAAGACAGCTTATTCCTTCATCTCAGCTATCAGTTTCTAAACTGTGCAGTTCTAATCCTGAGCATGGAGTATTTCCTTTAGCAAACTCTTGGAAATAAATGCTCTCGAGAGCTGTTATCTGACAGCTCTCATTAGGGGTAGCTTCTTCTCCTTTTATTAGTGTGGATGTATGATTTGGAGATATGCAGAAATGCCAAGGAAATTAACACAGAGCTGTCCCACACTTGAGAGACAAGACTGTCTTCTTCCACGTCCTCCTCCTCGCTGCAGTCAAGACCTTGACAGCATGGAGATGTCTTTGACAATGCTTTCTGACCACACTTGCCAATTTGAGCCAGCAGTGAGCGATGGGACAATCTATCCTCAGTGTCTGAACATGTTTGCAGCTTGTCTGACTTCACACTTGATAGATATTCCACTAGAAAAACACCCGGCCCATGGTTTTGGAGAAGTAACTGGGGTTGGACTCACCCACTGCCAATATTTTCCAGTTCAGTATACTTCTTCATGGGATTTTCCATGTTCACCATTTTCCCTGAGGGAAACAAAATGGAAGATGCTCACTTTAAAGCAGAGATCCCAGCTTCCAGGAGATACAAAAGGCAGCCCCAGTGCCTGGGGCTCTGAACCCTTTGTGGCTGGGTAACAGCAACAGGAACCACACAGAGAGCTCTGCAGCACAGACAGATGGGCAGCACACAGACTCATTTTCCACAGCAGTTCCTGTGGGGATTCCAAAATGTCCCTGTGACATCAAACTGTGGAGGATCATTTGGTACACCTATGCTGGCACGTGCACACAATACACTGTCCCTTGGACAAGAAATACACAAGACATACTCAGTAGCTCCAGGGAGTCATCCTTGCTCTTGTGTTGCTGAGCAGCAGCTGTGTCAGTGCTGGGCATGAACAATCTGCCCGGGCTCTGCTTCTCGGGTTGGGTCACAAATGCCTCTTTACAGAGGCTGCAGGAGCCTCCTGCAGCAGCTTCAGTGACAGAGCCTGTGTAGATCTGAGACAAGAAATGAGTTTGTGTTAGAAAGCTGGCTGGCAGAGATTACCATGAGATCCCATTTCAAGTGCAAGCCCTCAGGAAGATGCTGTCAGCCATATGCAGGGCTCTTAAAATGGATTTTTGGAGGTCCACTTCTCAAACTGCATAGGTCAAAACCAAAGGTTGATTTTACTTGGGTTCATGGCCAGACTCATATTAAATTCTTGTGGATTTTCTGAAGGATGACTGCAACAATGACCATTCAGCTTCCTCCCAAGGATTCCTTTCCCTCTCCAAGGGCTATAGACACACTTGTAATTCCTGTTCAATTGTTCTACATCCCCCCGCTGAGTCCACTTTTCCTGCACCTTTTTTGACACATGCTGAACCCTCAGCTTCTCTGATTTTGGCTGTTCCTGTGCCTCACGCCGACCTTGGGACTCTTCATCTCCACTCATTTGCTGGATGCCTTTGCAGCCTGGCTGGTTAGATGTCAACACTTCCACCTGAAGTCAAACAGAACAAAGCAGTCAGAGACTAAAGCTTGGCCCTGTCAGCCAAGAGTCATTGACTGTGAGGAAAGGGACAAGGCAGGTTTATAAGGGATACAGACAGCTGGTTTCAATCCGCCCTCTGGGGCACCATGTTCTCCTGTAAAAACACCTCAAGAAACAAGGACAGCAGGAACAGGCCAGCAGGAATCAATTTGGATGACTGCTGGCCAAAAGGCCAGAGGATTAGTCCCATTGTCCAGGGCAACATTTGAGATTCAGCACACCAGGAAATGCCCTTCAGAAAGGCTGTGATAGACACTACAACAGGATGGCACTCAGAGGCATCCCACTACCCCTCTATGCTCTGCAGTAGAAAGGTGAGAAGGGCAGAAAACACCAGGCTGGTGACTGCAGTGTCTATTGCTCTTTCACTCACTTGCTTTTGTAGAGTCTGAGGGAGGGGACTAAATTTCTCTCTGATGGTTTGCATTTCTTGTTCCATGATCTTCTCCCTTGCATTGAACCTAGCTTTGGTTTCATGCAGCCGGGCTTGCAGCTTTTCCTTGATGTCTTGTAATAAGCAAGAGAGTGGAAGTTTTGTGACTGGAGTGGCTGCCACACTATCACTCTCTTGGTTTCCTTGATTGTCCTTCTCCTGATGAACATTAGTGTCTTCCTCGTGTCTCCTCTTCCCTACCACAATGTTACTCTGAGCTTCAGGCAACTCTGCTTGTGGCTCTGTCTTGATGTTCTGTACGCAAAAATGGAGAGCAAGTGACTTGGAGATGCCATCAGGCTCAGCTTTTTCCTCTTTCACCCTCAAAATCACACTCATTCAGTCACTTCTTTCTGCTTCCCCCCCATCTCTGCTTCCACTGTAACCCTCCTGTCCCTATGCTCATCTGTGCAGATTACAAGGCTCTGTGTTTTCAGTGCCTCTGGGACTCCTGGCCTCAGTCCCAAGAGCTGTGTTTTATGCCCCTCTTCCTGCCATTCACTCTGTCACCTGCTGAGTCAGGCTTACCTGGCCATTCTCCAGTGGCTCTTCCACCTGCTGCCCAAGCTGCTCTTCCTGCTCTCGGGCTGGCAACAGCTCTCTCTCAGTCTGGAACGGCGTCTCAGAAAAAATAATCTGCTCTTGCTCTTTCCCCAGAATGACCTGCACAGAAAGCAAGAGAACATGAGCTTCAACTTCCCATAAAACATTTGTGGGCCAAGACTCAAACACTGATTGGCTCACAGGTTCCCAAAGCACTGTGCTGCTGCTCTCCTGGCTTGTTCTCTGCCCATGGGGAGACCCAGATTCCAAAGGGACACTGGCAGTACAATCAGAGTCCATCTGGGTCTGAATCCCCAAGAGACTCTTGGGCAGCTGACAGGAAATGTGTGCCATTTCTCAAGGGTCTGCTGAGGGCCTCCCTCCCCTTCTCCTCTGTCCTCTTTGTCTTTCCATAGTGGCTGACACTCAGCCCTGTCCCACAGCTCCATCCTGGCTCTGCAGGTGGTTTCCTGTGTGATTTCATCCCTTGTGAGAGACACTTGTGGAGTTCATGTTCTCTTCAGGCCTGCACCAGCATTCCTGCCTTTCTGACATCTACACTCTTGTTAGAAATCCTGGTCATTGAGGAGAAAAGGATGTGTGCAATTTGATCCTCTGATGGAGGTCAGAGAGCCCCTATGGCCACCTGAGTATATGCAAGAGGACCAAGGTGTTTATCCTCCCTCTTTTGTCAGCTGAGAATTCTGAGCAGCACTAACAGAGACCCTCAAAAACGCCCATCAACAAATGAATTGACACACCCCTAGGGATGCCAATAAAGGAAACCATGTGTCATGTAATGCATGTATGGCCAGAGTCCCCAAAAACCACCTACAACATGGAATAGTTACACCTCACTAGGACAGGCAAAAATTTAAAGAATAAATTGGGGAATCAGGGCTGAAGAGGCAAGTGGAGGAAAAAAGCTCTGAGGGGAAAAAAAATAACCAGGTTTACATGGAGAAAAATCTCTGCCTGCTCAAGACAGATAGATAGATGGATAGACAGATAGATAGATAGATAGAACGACAGATGGACAGATAGAGAGATAGAGAGGAGAAATAGAGATAGATAGATAGATAGATAGATAGATAGATAGATAGATAGATAGATAGATAGAGAGATAGATAGAGAGATAGATAGATAGATAGATAGATAGATAGATAGATAGATAGATAGATAGATAGATAGATAGATAGATAGATCTCAGATATAGAGATTTGATAATTACAGACAAACCGTCATTACTATCCTTTCTATCCCTACACACTTCAACATTGTAGCCAGTGCCCTGATCAGCAGCAATGCTGAACTTGCTCTCCTGTTGCTTCAATAAACCACACTCTTGGGGAATCTGGAGCACACTGGTCCTTATGGAATGTGCTCTGGGAACTGCAGTCTTTGTCCATCTGTGTCCAGACAAGTTCTTCTCTTGGACTCACCCACACTGATGGTGCCTAAAGTGGCTGTAATCAGAAACAAACCCCAGCCCCTCCCAGTTCCACTGATCACTGAGGACTAGCTGGAGTGCAAGGGCACTGATTTCCAGCCCAATTCCCAAACACAACACATACTGCTCCCATGCCAGTGGCTGGAATGAGAGCGGCCAAAGACAGAAACACTGTTAATCAGAAAGCAAAGTGCAAGGGCCGACAATTGGCCAAGAACCAGAACAGCTCATTCTGGACCAAAATTCCAGCCTCAAATGAAGTGTTCATCTAAACTGCTCCTCCATCAGTCAGACCTGCGATGGGGAAAATTAAAATTATATCAGAACTTCTTTCAATACTGGAAAAAAAGCAAGAAATATTTAGCAAAAAAAAATATATTGGATGGAAAAAAAAAATAAAGAAGTCTTCACCGCCTAAAAAACAGTAAAGGAATAAAAAAAGGAAATAATTTAATAAGCTGCAATATATCAAATATTTAGATAGAGTCAGGGGATGCAGATTGTCCCTCATCAGATTCAAGTTCTAAAGAAGAATGAAGCCTCAGTACCTCCATATAGGACCTGTCCTCCACAGCCTTCCCCAGTGCCCTTGTCCTTCTCTGGACACGCTCCAGCCCCTCAATGACTTTCTGATCAGAGGGGCCCAGGACTGGACACAGCACTCCAGCTGCAGCCACGGCCCTGCCCAGCACAGGGGGACGCTCACTGCCCTGCTCCTGCCGCCCCACTATTGCTGGCACATGGCCAGCATGCCCCAGGCCTTCTTGGCCACCTGGGCCCAAGCTGGCTCACGTTCAGCTGCTCTTGAGCGGCACCCCTGGGTGCTTTGGGCCCAGGCAGCTGCCCAGGCACCACGTTGCGCATTTGACTTCAATGACCGCATCCAGAATTTGGAGATGCCTTTCCTGTTCTTAGCAACACAAGACAGCACAAAAAGAGACTTGCAGAGTCATCCCACATTGGAGGCTTCAAAGCAGCTTTCAAAGCTGCACTCCTCACCACAAAATGTATCCACAGAAGGTTGTTGCTTCTGCTTTTAGCCTCAGAGGAAGGCTTCAGAACCACGCAGTTTGTTTCTTTGGCCTCACGGGACAAGAATGGCCCCCCACAGCTTCATGGACATCACCCAGCAGCAGCTTAACAAAAGACAAAAGACTGGTGGGCCAACAGGCTCCGTAACGTTGGAGGTTAATTTTCTCACAGATGGGATGGGACTGCCAGGTGACACGTCATGAGCTTTTATTTTGGACATCAGTCTGTCCTGGGTTGATTATGATGTTAAATTGTATCCCTATTCGTCCACCTAACCCAGAGACAGGTTTTATATTCTTAAAATTCCATCTGAGACTAAAAGTGAGTGGAAAAGAAGCACCGAGTCTGTTATCAGAGACTGTACTTGCTCCCCCCGCATCGGGAGTTTTGACTACAGCACAGACAGACAAGAAGACACAGATCGCCTTGGCTTTCCAACTAGCCGGAGTAGAGAGGTCTTCCTGGACTGTTTTCTTTCCCTTTTTCTGAAACAAATCGAACCTGCTTTGGACTGGGGACTCGGGGGAGCACCGGGAGCTTGCACCCGTGGACTACCGGGAGCCCAGCCTGGGCAGCGGCATTTTCCAGCGCCAAAGGGACTTGTAACAGAGCGAACACCCACAGGAAAGAGACCCTCTGACGTTTGTCATCTTTTCTGAAGGGCAAGAGGTTTTGTAACTTGATATCATTCATTTTTGTGCTGGGTGGTGCTGTGCCTGTGAAATAAACAGGTTTTTTCCACTTCTCTCAGAGAAATCTCTTCCCGAACCGGTTGGGGGGTGGGGGAAAAGGGCCACGTGGGTTTGCTTCCCAGGAGGGGGGAGCCCCACTGGAGGTTTTCCCCTAAATTTGCCCTAAACCAGGACAAGTCTCACCTACAGATACAGGAGATGGCACAAGATCACCTCTACCATAAGCACCTTCAAAATCTCTTTTTTACAGAACATTTTATAAGGTCTTCAGCCAATAGCATATTGCTAAATCTTACAGACAATTCTTTTATCCAATCACGCAAAACATGCATACATCTTCTTCAAACAATGCTTGCTTGTTTGCTTTCTATTAACAATACTCAATACTCTGTTATTAGACTTAAAACTTTATACTATCTTGGTAAGCAGAGCCACGCAGTTTGTTTCTTTGGCCACATCAAACAAGAGTCACCTCCCCCAGCTTCATGGACAAGACAATCAGCGCCCAGCAGCAGCTTAACAAAAGCCAAAAGACAGATGGGCCAACAGACTCTGTAAGAATGAAGAATTACTCCAGACAACCACAGAACACTTCCACTGGCAGTACACAGGGTTCCAAAAAGGGAAAGCAAACAAACCAGACCCTTTGAGGCCCAGAACTCCCACCTGTGCCCTTGGCCATGGCATTGGAGAAGCCAAGAGACAGAGCTGCACTGAGCCAAGCAGCCGCATGCTCACCCGCAGATGAGCACCAGCGCTTTGGTGCCTCAGCACGACAGCTCAAAGCCCAATCCCCACCTGTCTTGTGCTGCAGGGAATCGCTAGGTGCTGCCAGGACTCCAGCCCTCAGCACCCTCAGCCTCCAACAGCAAGCGCTGGCTGGCCAGAAACTTGCAGCTCTGTCCCGCACTAAAGACAGCTCCACCCAGAACTGGCACTTACTGTCTGGAATGGCTCCGGCTCTTCTGTGAGCAACGCTGGATGCTCCTGCTCCTCTTGCTCAGATTCCCCCTCTTTGGCTTCTTCTCCTGGAGCAGAGGGAGCCAGGGGGGAGACTGCTCTTGGTTCTGGGCTCTGTGGAAAGAGACAAGCACGAGGGACAGGCCATTACCTATCACTTCCAACTTTCTTGCTTTTCACATCTACAGCCAACCTGCTCTACTCAGCAGAAATCATCAGCTTGGACAGCAAAGGGATTCTAAGTCACTCCCTCAAATTGAAAAAGGGCTAATTCAAGCCTACTGCATATGGCTCTGAATTCCATATTCCTCCTTGGCTACTAGCAGCAAGCAACATTCCCTGGGCAAAACAAGGCTTGTAGTTCTCTAAAGCCCTGACACGGAAAAGGAGGAAATAGCGCGCAATGCCTTTGCACTTCCTACTGGAGATCTGCAAAACTAAAAGTGTATGGGAATCTCATCCAGTGCTGGAAGAGTGCAACAAAGCTTGTGCAGAAGTAACTTTCTTTGCTGGAGCAAGGGAATAAGGAACCGGCCTTCTCCCCCTAGCAAAACAACAAACCAACAGATGAAAGTGTCACCTGCTCCAGTGTCTAATGTACTTGGAAGCAGGGAGGGCATCTTGGCCAGGGAAACGGCCCTTGTGGCGAGCACTGTCACGTAGGGATTGATGGAAGTCTGCCTGATGCTCCCTCATCATCCTGCCTGTCTGACACCAGGCTAAAGCTCCCTCAGCACCTCCTCACTGGACTTGTCCTTGTAGTGGTTGACATTTGCTAATTTCACTTTTCTGGCTAATGTACTAAAGAACGACATGGCTTTTAGTGCATGCCGCAATCACCAGGGAACTTACTCCATATATATATATATATATATTTATAGATTTATATATTTATTTATTTATTTATTTATTTTAGTGAGTTATGGATTAGGAGTAGGTTAAAACAGGTTGAAAACTTAGCCAGAATAAAGAAACTTTATTAACAGGATTGCAAGTATAAGAAACCAGAATAAAATTCCTAGATACTTTTCCTCCCCCTACGCAACTTTTTCTTTCCCTAACTGACTACGCAGAGACAAAACTTGGGATGGTAAAGCAGAACTAATTATACACTAGTCTTATATGAGTTTTCGTAGGATGAGGAGGGGGGTTTTGCTTATGTTAGGGAGACTTTTTTAGAAAAAACCAGGTTGTTTGTGTTTTTTCATTATCAGGAATTGCAGGAGCCCTGGAAAAAATTCTGCTATCCTCATATCCTTCTCATTTTCACAGCTTTCTCACAAGTATGTTTATGGGCTAGGAACTCATGGCGTATTATTTTATGGATGAGTTGTTGAAAGGCAAAGGTTTTTCTTCCTTGGTTTTTGCCATCATCTCTGGAAACAGAGGCTTTTATCTTCTCTCCCTGGGCGCAAAGGATTTGCATCACGCTCATCTCTTTCTCTCTGTAAAGTTTTGATGGGGTTACAGCTACTTTAACATTTGCTTGGCTTTATTACTGGATGTTTTGGTTCAGATTTACAGTCTTAGTACTTCATTCCCCCCCTACTCTCATGAATTAAAGGAGAAATTCTAGTCTATTATTGTTTATTTCTATGGTACTACTAAAAGAGTATTTTAGTCCTATTGGCCATTTTCTCATCCCTCTTTGATTTCAGGTTTGACTCATTCTTTTATTGACTTCAAGGTTTTTAGGTTGTTTTTTCCCATGCTGTCACTGTTCTTTTCTCTCCCGGGAGACAAGAACAAGGTCTGGAGGTCTCATCTGTCTATTTGAAAGGGTTCCATTTCTTATCTAGTGGCCACACCAGGCATGGTGCTGGATTTCAGGCCACTCTGGGCACCTCTCTGCCCTGGCAGGGGAAGCAGGCTCGGCCTGGAGCTGTCAAGCGCCACGGAGGACTCAGCGTCGGCAAGATGTCAGCAGCCGTGGCCAGGCCCAGCCTGGGGCCGGGCTCCTGCGGCCTCCATTCCTCGCCCGGGAGCCGCTGGCGTCCGGCCCGGCCTCCCCCAGGCCGCACAGGCCGTGGGCGAGCAGGGCCGGCCTCACCACAGCTCTGCTACCTCCTGGGTCCCGAAGCAAAAGGGTGAGCTCCCAGGCACGTGGATTTTACAGTGTTGCATTCCCAGGGGCAGACTGAATTTTTCAGTGCTGTTGTAAAATGTTGTCACTTCTCAAAACTGGCTAACTATTGGCTTCTTTCAGGCACAAAGGTAGTACCCAGCACCTTCTCACAAACAAATCATTTTTCCCCTGTGCTCCTTCCATCTTTCCCCAAATAACAAATAAATCAAACCACCACAGTCATCCACAGCCTTCCCCAGTGCCCTTGTCCTTCTCTGGACACGCTCCAGCCCCTCAATGACTTTCTGATCAGAGAGGCCCAGGACTGGACACAGCACTCCAGCTGCAGCCACGGCCCTGCCCAGCACAGGGGGACGCTCACTGCCCTGCTCCTGCCGCCCCACTATTGCTGGCACATGGCCAGCATGCCCCAGGCCTTCTTGGCCACCTGGGCCCAAGCTGGCTCACGTTCAGCTGCTCTTGAGCGGCACCCCTGGGTGCTTTGGGCCCAGGCAGCCGCCCAGGCACCACGTTCCGCATTTGACTTCAATGACCGCATCCGGAATTTGGAGATGCCTTTCCTGTTCTTAGCAACACAAGACAGCACAAAAAGAGACTTGCAGAGTCACCCCACATTGGAGGCTTCAAAGCAGCTTTCAAAGCTGCACTCCTCACCACAAAATGTATCCAACAGAAGCTTGCCGCTTCTGCCTTTAGCCTCAGAGCCACGCAGTTTGTTTCTTTGGCCACATCAAACAAGAGTCACCTCCCCCAGCTTCATGGACAAGACAATCAGCGCCCAGCAGCAGCTTAACAAAAGCCAAAAGACAGATGGGCCAACAGACTCTGTAAGAATGAAGAATTACTCCAGACAACCACAGAACACTTCCACTGGCAGTACACAGGGTTCCAAAAAGGGAAAGCAAACAAACCAGACCCTTTGAGGCCCAGAACTCCCACCTGTGCCCTTGGCCATGGCATTGGAGAAGCCAAGAGACAGAGCTGCACTGAGCCAAGCAGCCGCATGCTCACCCGCAGATGAGCACCAGCGCTTTGGTGCCTCAGCACGACAGCTCAAAGCCCAATCCCCACCTGTCTTGTGCTGCAGGGAATCGCTAGGTGCTGCCAGGACTCCAGCCCTCAGCACCCTCAGCCTCCAACAGCAAGCGCTGGCTGGCCAGAAACTTGCAGCTCTGTCCCGCACTAAAGACAGCTCCACCCAGAACTGGCACTTACTGTCTGGAATGGCTCCGGCTCTTCTGTGAGCAACGCTGGATGCTCCTGCTCCTCTTGCTCAGATTCCCCCTCTTTGGCTTCTTCTCCTGGAGCAGAGGGAGCCAGGGGGGAGACTGCTCTTGGTTCTGGGCTCTGTGGAAAGAGACAAGCACGAGGGACAGGCCATTACCTATCACTTCCAACTTTCTTGCTTTTCACATCTACAGCCAACCTGCTCTACTCAGCAGAAATCATCAGCTTGGACAGCAAAGGGATTCTAAGTCACTCCCTCAAATTGAAAAAGGGCTAATTCAAGCCTACTGCATATGGCTCTGAATTCCATATTCCTCCTTGGCTACTAGCAGCAAGCAACATTCCCTGGGCAAAACAAGGCTTGTAGTTCTCTAAAGCCCTGACACAGAAAAGGAGGAAAATAGCGCGCAATGCCTTTGCACTTCCTACTGGAGATCTGCAAAACTAAAAGTGTATGGGAATCTCATCCAGTGCTGGAAGAGTGCAACAAAGCTTGTGCAGAAGTAACTTTCTTTGCTGGAGCAAGGGAATAAGGAACCGGCCTTCTCCCCCTAGCAAAACAACAAACCAACAGATGAAAGTGTCACCTGCTCCAGTGTCTAATGTACTTGGAAGCAGGGAGGGCATCTTGGCCAGGGAAACGGCCCTTGTGGCGAGCACTGTCACATAGGGATTGATGGAAGTCTGCCTGATGCTCCCTCATCATCCTGCCTGTCTGACACCAGGCTAAAGCTCCCTCAGCACCTCCTCACTGGACTTGTCCTTGTAGTGGTTGACATTTGCTAATTTCACTTTTCTGGCTAATGTACTAAAGAACAACGTGGCTTTTAGTGCATGCCGCAATCACCAGGGAACTTACTCCATATATATATATATATATATATATATATATATATATATATATATTTATTTTAGTGAGTTATGGATTAGGAGTAGGTTAAAACAGGTTGAAAACTTAGCCAGAATAAAGAAACTTTATTAACAGGATTGCAAGTATAAGAAACCAGAATAAAATTCCTAGATACTTTTCCTCCCCCTACGCAACTTTTTCTTTCCCTAACTGACTACGCAGAGACAAAACTTGGGATGGTAAAGCAGAACTAATTATACACTAGTCTTATATGAGTTTTCGTAGGATGAGGAGGGGGGTTTTGCTTATGTTAGGGAGACTTTTTTAGAAAAAACCAGGTTGTTTGTGTTTTTTCATTATCAGGAATTGCAGGAGCCCTGGAAAAAATTCTGCTATCCTCATATCCTTCTCATTTTCACAGCTTTCTCACAAGTATGTTTATGGGCTAGGAACTCATGGCGTATTATTTTATGGATGAGTTGCTGAAAGGCAAAGGTTTTTCTTCCTTGGTTTTTGCCATCATCTCTGGAAACAGAGGCTTTTATCTTCTCTCCCTGGGCGCAAAGGATTTGCATCACGCTCATCTCTTTCTCTCTGTAAAGTTTTGATGGGGTTACAGCTACTTTAACATTTGCTTGGCTTTATTACTGGATGTTTTGGTTCAGATTTACAGTCTTAGTACTTCATTCCCCCCCTACTCTCATGAATTAAAGGAGAAATTCTAGTCTATTATTGTTTATTTCTATGGTACTACTAAAAGAGTATTTTAGTCCTATTGGCCATTTTCTCATCCCTCTTTGATTTCAGGTTTGACTCATTCTTTTATTGACTTCAAGGTTTTTAGGTTGTTTTTTCCCATGCTGTCACTGTTCTTTTCTCTCCCGGGAGACAAGAACAAGGTCTGGAGGTCTCATCTGTCTATTTGAAAGGGTTCCATTTCTTATCTAGTGGCCACACCAGGCATGGTGCTGGATTTCAGGCCACTCTGGGCACCTCTCTGCCCTGGCAGGGGAAGCAGGCTCGGCCTGGAGCTGTCAAGCGCCACGGAGGACTCAGCGTCGGCAAGATGTCAGCAGCCGTGGCCAGGCCCAGCCTGGGGCCGGGCTCCTGCGGCCTCCATTCCTCGCCCGGGAGCCGCTGGCGTCCGGCCCGGCCTCCCCCAGGCCGCACAGGCCGTGGGCGAGCAGGGCCGGCCTCACCACAGCTCTGCTACCTCCTGGGTCCCGAAGCAAAAGGGTGAGCTCCCAGGCACGTGGATTTTACAGTGTTGCATTCCCAGGGGCAGATTGAATTTTTCAGTGCTGTTGTAAAATGTTGTCACTTCTCAAAACTGGCTAACTATTGGCTTCTTTCAGGCACAAAGGTAGTACCCAGCACCTTCTCACAAACAAATCATTTTTCCCCTGTGCTCCTTCCATCTTTCCCCAAATAACAAATAAATCAAACCACCACAGTCATCCACAGCCTTCCCCAGTGCCCTTGTCCTTCTCTGGACACGCTCCAGCCCCTCAATGACTTTCTGATCAGAGAGGCCCAGGACTGGACACAGCACTCCAGCTGCAGCCACGGCCCTGCCCAGCACAGGGGGACGCTCACTGCCCTGCTCCTGCCGCCCCACTATTGCTGGCACATGGCCAGCATGCCCCAGGCCTTCTTGGCCACCTGGGCCCAAGCTGGCTCACGTTCAGCTGCTCTTGAGCGGCACCCCTGGGTGCTTTGGGCCCAGGCAGCCGCCCAGGCACCACGTTCCGCATTTGACTTCAATGACCGCATCCGGAATTTGGAGATGCCTTTCCTGTTCTTAGCAACACAAGACAGCACAAAAAGAGACTTGCAGAGTCACCCCACATTGGAGGCTTCAAAGCAGCTTTCAAAGCTGCACTCCTCACCACAAAATGTATCCAACAGAAGCTTGCCGCTTCTGCCTTTAGCCTCAGAGCCACGCAGTTTGTTTCTTTGGCCACATCAAACAAGAGTCACCTCCCCCAGCTTCATGGACAAGACAATCAGCGCCCAGCAGCAGCTTAACAAAAGCCAAAAGACAGATGGGCCAACAGACTCTGTAAGAATGAAGAATTACTCCAGACAACCGCAGAACACTTCCACTGGCAGTACACAGGGTTCCAAAAAGGGAAAGCAAACAAACCAGACCCTTTGAGGCCCAGAACTCCCACCTGTGCCCTTGGCCATGGCATTGGAGAAGCCAAGAGACAGAGCTGCACTGAGCCAAGCAGCCGCATGCTCACCCGCAGATGAGCACCAGCGCTTTGGTGCCTCAGCACGACAGCTCAAAGCCCAATCCCCACCTGTCTTGTGCTGCAGGGAATCGCTAGGTGCTGCCAGGACTCCAGCCCTCAGCACCCTCAGCCTCCAACAGCAAGCACTGGCTGGCCAGAAACTTGCAGCTCTGTCCCGCACTAAAGACAGCTCCACCCAGAACTGGCACTTACTGTCTGGAATGGCTCCGGCTCTTCTGTGAGCAACGCTGGATGCTCCTGCTCCTCTTGCTCAGATTCCCCCTCTTTGGCTTCTTCTCCTGGAGCAGAGGGAGCCAGGGGGGAGACTGCTCTTGGTTCTGGGCTCTGTGGAAAGAGACAAGCACGAGGGACAGGCCATTACCTATCACTTCCAACTTTCTTGCTTTTCACATCTACAGCCAACCTGCTCTACTCAGCAGAAATCATCAGCTTGGACAGCAAAGGGATTCTAAGTCACTCCCTCAAATTGAAAAAGGGCTAATTCAAGCCTACTGCATATGGCTCTGAATTCCATATTCCTCCTTGGCTACTAGCAGCAAGCAACATTCCCTGGGCAAAACAAGGCTTGTAGTTCTCTAAAGCCCTGACACAGAAAAGGAGGAAAATAGCGCGCAATGCCTTTGCACTTCCTACTGGAGATCTGCAAAACTAAAAGTGTATGGGAATCTCATCCAGTGCTGGAAGAGTGCAACAAAGCTTGTGCAGAAGTAACTTTCTTTGCTGGAGCAAGGGAATAAGGAACCGGCCTTCTCCCCCTAGCAAAACAACAAACCAACAGATGAAAGTGTCACCTGCTCCAGTGTCTAATGTACTTGGAAGCAGGGAGGGCATCTTGGCCAGGGAAACGGCCCTTGTGGCGAGCACTGTCACGTAGGGATTGATGGAAGTCTGCCTGATGCTCCCTCATCATCCTGCCTGTCTGACACCAGGCTAAAGCTCCCTCAGCACCTCCTCACTGGACTTGTCCTTGTAGTGGTTGACATTTGCTAATTTCACTTTTCTGGCTAATGTACTAAAGAACAACGTGGCTTTTAGTGCATGCCGCAATCACCAGGGAACTTACTCCATATATATATATATATATATATATATATATATATATTTATTTTAGTGAGTTATGGATTAGGAGTAGGTTAAAACAGGTTGAAAACTTAGCCAGAATAAAGAAACTTTATTAACAGGATTGCAAGTATAAGAAACCAGAATAAAATTCCTAGATACTTTTCCTCCCCCTACGCAACTTTTTCTTTCCCTAACTGACTACGCAGAGACAAAACTTGGGATGGTAAAGCAGAACTAATTATACACTAGTCTTATATGAGTTTTCGTAGGATGAGGAGGGGGGTTTTGCTTATGTTAGGGAGACTTTTTTAGAAAAAACCAGGTTGTTTGTGTTTTTTCATTATCAGGAATTGCAGGAGCCCTGGAAAAAATTCTGCTATCCTCATATCCTTCTCATTTTCACAGCTTTCTCACAAGTATGTTTATGGGCTAGGAACTCATGGCGTATTATTTTATGGATGAGTTGTTGAAAGGCAAAGGTTTTTCTTCCTTGGTTTTTGCCATCATCTCTGGAAACAGAGGCTTTTATCTTCTCTCCCTGGGCGCAAAGGATTTGCATCACGCTCATCTCTTTCTCTCTGTAAAGTTTTGATGGGGTTACAGCTACTTTAACATTTGCTTGGCTTTATTACTGGATGTTTTGGTTCAGATTTACAGTCTTAGTACTTCATTCCCCCCCTACTCTCATGAATTAAAGGAGAAATTCTAGTCTATTATTGTTTATTTCTATGGTACTACTAAAAGAGTATTTTAGTCCTATTGGCCATTTTCTCATCCCTCTTTGATTTCAGGTTTGACTCATTCTTTTATTGACTTCAAGGTTTTTAGGTTGTTTTTTCCCATGCTGTCACTGTTCTTTTCTCTCCCGGGAGACAAGAACAAGGTCTGGAGGTCTCATCTGTCTATTTGAAAGGGTTCCATTTCTTATCTAGTGGCCACACCAGGCATGGTGCTGGATTTCAGGCCACTCTGGGCACCTCTCTGCCCTGGCAGGGGAAGCAGGCTCGGCCTGGAGCTGTCAAGCGCCACGGAGGACTCAGCGTCGGCAAGATGTCAGCAGCCGTGGCCAGGCCCAGCCTGGGGCCGGGCTCCTGCGGCCTCCATTCCTCGCCCGGGAGCCGCTGGCGTCCGGCCCGGCCTCCCCCAGGCCGCACAGGCCGTGGGCGAGCAGGGCCGGCCTCACCACAGCTCTGCTACCTCCTGGGTCCCGAAGCAAAAGGGTGAGCTCCCAGGCACGTGGATTTTACAGTGTTGCATTCCCAGGGGCAGACTGAATTTTTCAGTGCTGTTGTAAAATGTTGTCACTTCTCAAAACTGGCTAACTATTGGCTTCTTTCAGGCACAAAGGTAGTACCCAGCACCTTCTCACAAACAAATCATTTTTCCCCTGTGCTCCTTCCATCTTTCCCCAAATAACAAATAAATCAAACCACCACAGTCATCCACAGCCTTCCCCAGTGCCCTTGTCCTTCTCTGGACACGCTCCAGCCCCTCAATGACTTTCTGATCAGAGAGGCCCAGGACTGGACACAGCACTCCAGCTGCAGCCACGGCCCTGCCCAGCACAGGGGGACGCTCACTGCCCTGCTCCTGCCGCCCCACTATTGCTGGCACATGGCCAGCATGCCCCAGGCCTTCTTGGCCACCTGGGCCCAAGCTGGCTCACGTTCAGCTGCTCTTGAGCGGCACCCCTGGGTGCTTTGGGCCCAGGCAGCCGCCCAGGCACCACGTTCCGCATTTGACTTCAATGACCGCATCCGGAATTTGGAGATGCCTTTCCTGTTCTTAGCAACACAAGACAGCACAAAAAGAGACTTGCAGAGTCACCCCACATTGGAGGCTTCAAAGCAGCTTTCAAAGCTGCACTCCTCACCACAAAATGTATCCAACAGAAGCTTGCCGCTTCTGCCTTTAGCCTCAGAGCCACGCAGTTTGTTTCTTTGGCCACATCAAACAAGAGTCACCTCCCCCAGCTTCATGGACAAGACAATCAGCGCCCAGCAGCAGCTTAACAAAAGCCAAAAGACAGATGGGCCAACAGACTCTGTAAGAATGAAGAATTACTCCAGACAACCACAGAACACTTCCACTGGCAGTACACAGGGTTCCAAAAAGGGAAAGCAAACAAACCAGACCCTTTGAGGCCCAGAACTCCCACCTGTGCCCTTGGCCATGGCATTGGAGAAGCCAAGAGACAGAGCTGCACTGAGCCAAGCAGCCGCATGCTCACCCGCAGATGAGCACCAGCGCTTTGGTGCCTCAGCACGACAGCTCAAAGCCCAATCCCCACCTGTCTTGTGCTGCAGGGAATCGCTAGGTGCTGCCAGGACTCCAGCCCTCAGCACCCTCAGCCTCCAACAGCAAGCGCTGGCTGGCCAGAAACTTGCAGCTCTGTCCCGCACTAAAGACAGCTCCACCCAGAACTGGCACTTACTGTCTGGAATGGCTCCGGCTCTTCTGTGAGCAACGCTGGATGCTCCTGCTCCTCTTGCTCAGATTCCCCCTCTTTGGCTTCTTCTCCTGGAGCAGAGGGAGCCAGGGGGGAGACTGCTCTTGGTTCTGGGCTCTGTGGAAAGAGACAAGCACGAGGGACAGGCCATTACCTATCACTTCCAACTTTCTTGCTTTTCACATCTACAGCCAACCTGCTCTACTCAGCAGAAATCATCAGCTTGGACAGCAAAGGGATTCTAAGTCACTCCCTCAAATTGAAAAAGGGCTAATTCAAGCCTACTGCATATGGCTCTGAATTCCATATTCCTCCTTGGCTACTAGCAGCAAGCAACATTCCCTGGGCAAAACAAGGCTTGTAGTTCTCTAAAGCCCTGACACAGAAAAGGAGGAAAATAGCGCGCAATGCCTTTGCACTTCCTACTGGAGATCTGCAAAACTAAAAGTGTATGGGAATCTCATCCAGTGCTGGAAGAGTGCAACAAAGCTTGTGCAGAAGTAACTTTCTTTGCTGGAGCAAGGGAATAAGGAACCGGCCTTCTCCCCCTAGCAAAACAACAAACCAACAGATGAAAGTGTCACCTGCTCCAGTGTCTAATGTACTTGGAAGCAGGGAGGGCATCTTGGCCAGGGAAACGGCCCTTGTGGCGAGCACTGTCACGTAGGGATTGATGGAAGTCTGCCTGATGCTCCCTCATCATCCTGCCTGTCTGACACCAGGCTAAAGCTCCCTCAGCACCTCCTCACTGGACTTGTCCTTGTAGTGGTTGACATTTGCTAATTTCACTTTTCTGGCTAATGTACTAAAGAACAACGTGGCTTTTAGTGCATGCCGCAATCACCAGGGAACTTACTCCATATATATATATATATATATATATATATATATATATATATATATTTATTTTAGTGAGTTATGGATTAGGAGTAGGTTAAAACAGGTTGAAAACTTAGCCAGAATAAAGAAACTTTATTAACAGGATTGCAAGTATAAGAAACCAGAATAAAATTCCTAGATACTTTTCCTCCCCCTACGCAACTTTTTCTTTCCCTAACTGACTACGCAGAGACAAAACTTGGGATGGTAAAGCAGAACTAATTATACACTAGTCTTATATGAGTTTTCGTAGGATGAGGAGGGGGGTTTTGCTTATGTTAGGGAGACTTTTTTAGAAAAAACCAGGTTGTTTGTGTTTTTTCATTATCAGGAATTGCAGGAGCCCTGGAAAAAATTCTGCTATCCTCATATCCTTCTCATTTTCACAGCTTTCTCACAAGTATGTTTATGGGCTAGGAACTCATGGCGTATTATTTTATGGATGAGTTGCTGAAAGGCAAAGGTTTTTCTTCCTTGGTTTTTGCCATCATCTCTGGAAACAGAGGCTTTTATCTTCTCTCCCTGGGCGCAAAGGATTTGCATCACGCTCATCTCTTTCTCTCTGTAAAGTTTTGATGGGGTTACAGCTACTTTAACATTTGCTTGGCTTTATTACTGGATGTTTTGGTTCAGATTTACAGTCTTAGTACTTCATTCCCCCCCTACTCTCATGAATTAAAGGAGAAATTCTAGTCTATTATTGTTTATTTCTATGGTACTACTAAAAGAGTATTTTAGTCCTATTGGCCATTTTCTCATCCCTCTTTGATTTCAGGTTTGACTCATTCTTTTATTGACTTCAAGGTTTTTAGGTTGTTTTTTCCCATGCTGTCACTGTTCTTTTCTCTCCCGGGAGACAAGAACAAGGTCTGGAGGTCTCATCTGTCTATTTGAAAGGGTTCCATTTCTTATCTAGTGGCCACACCAGGCATGGTGCTGGATTTCAGGCCACTCTGGGCACCTCTCTGCCCTGGCAGGGGAAGCAGGCTCGGCCTGGAGCTGTCAAGCGCCACGGAGGACTCAGCGTCGGCAAGATGTCAGCAGCCGTGGCCAGGCCCAGCCTGGGGCCGGGCTCCTGCGGCCTCCATTCCTCGCCCGGGAGCCGCTGGCGTCCGGCCCGGCCTCCCCCAGGCCGCACAGGCCGTGGGCGAGCAGGGCCGGCCTCACCACAGCTCTGCTACCTCCTGGGTCCCGAAGCAAAAGGGTGAGCTCCCAGGCACGTGGATTTTACAGTGTTGCATTCCCAGGGGCAGATTGAATTTTTCAGTGCTGTTGTAAAATGTTGTCACTTCTCAAAACTGGCTAACTATTGGCTTCTTTCAGGCACAAAGGTAGTACCCAGCACCTTCTCACAAACAAATCATTTTTCCCCTGTGCTCCTTCCATCTTTCCCCAAATAACAAATAAATCAAACCACCACAGTCATCCACAGCCTTCCCCAGTGCCCTTGTCCTTCTCTGGACACGCTCCAGCCCCTCAATGACTTTCTGATCAGAGAGGCCCAGGACTGGACACAGCACTCCAGCTGCAGCCACGGCCCTGCCCAGCACAGGGGGACGCTCACTGCCCTGCTCCTGCCGCCCCACTATTGCTGGCACATGGCCAGCATGCCCCAGGCCTTCTTGGCCACCTGGGCCCAAGCTGGCTCACGTTCAGCTGCTCTTGAGCGGCACCCCTGGGTGCTTTGGGCCCAGGCAGCCGCCCAGGCACCACGTTCCGCATTTGACTTCAATGACCGCATCCGGAATTTGGAGATGCCTTTCCTGTTCTTAGCAACACAAGACAGCACAAAAAGAGACTTGCAGAGTCACCCCACATTGGAGGCTTCAAAGCAGCTTTCAAAGCTGCACTCCTCACCACAAAATGTATCCAACAGAAGCTTGCCGCTTCTGCCTTTAGCCTCAGAGCCACGCAGTTTGTTTCTTTGGCCACATCAAACAAGAGTCACCTCCCCCAGCTTCATGGACAAGACAATCAGCGCCCAGCAGCAGCTTAACAAAAGCCAAAAGACAGATGGGCCAACAGACTCTGTAAGAATGAAGAATTACTCCAGACAACCGCAGAACACTTCCACTGGCAGTACACAGGGTTCCAAAAAGGGAAAGCAAACAAACCAGACCCTTTGAGGCCCAGAACTCCCACCTGTGCCCTTGGCCATGGCATTGGAGAAGCCAAGAGACAGAGCTGCACTGAGCCAAGCAGCCGCATGCTCACCCGCAGATGAGCACCAGCGCTTTGGTGCCTCAGCACGACAGCTCAAAGCCCAATCCCCACCTGTCTTGTGCTGCAGGGAATCGCTAGGTGCTGCCAGGACTCCAGCCCTCAGCACCCTCAGCCTCCAACAGCAAGCACTGGCTGGCCAGAAACTTGCAGCTCTGTCCCGCACTAAAGACAGCTCCACCCAGAACTGGCACTTACTGTCTGGAATGGCTCCGGCTCTTCTGTGAGCAACGCTGGATGCTCCTGCTCCTCTTGCTCAGATTCCCCCTCTTTGGCTTCTTCTCCTGGAGCAGAGGGAGCCAGGGGGGAGACTGCTCTTGGTTCTGGGCTCTGTGGAAAGAGACAAGCACGAGGGACAGGCCATTACCTATCACTTCCAACTTTCTTGCTTTTCACATCTACAGCCAACCTGCTCTACTCAGCAGAAATCATCAGCTTGGACAGCAAAGGGATTCTAAGTCACTCCCTCAAATTGAAAAAGGGCTAATTCAAGCCTACTGCATATGGCTCTGAATTCCATATTCCTCCTTGGCTACTAGCAGCAAGCAACATTCCCTGGGCAAAACAAGGCTTGTAGTTCTCTAAAGCCCTGACACAGAAAAGGAGGAAAATAGCGCGCAATGCCTTTGCACTTCCTACTGGAGATCTGCAAAACTAAAAGTGTATGGGAATCTCATCCAGTGCTGGAAGAGTGCAACAAAGCTTGTGCAGAAGTAACTTTCTTTGCTGGAGCAAGGGAATAAGGAACCGGCCTTCTCCCCCTAGCAAAACAACAAACCAACAGATGAAAGTGTCACCTGCTCCAGTGTCTAATGTACTTGGAAGCAGGGAGGGCATCTTGGCCAGGGAAACGGCCCTTGTGGCGAGCACTGTCACGTAGGGATTGATGGAAGTCTGCCTGATGCTCCCTCATCATCCTGCCTGTCTGACACCAGGCTAAAGCTCCCTCAGCACCTCCTCACTGGACTTGTCCTTGTAGTGGTTGACATTTGCTAATTTCACTTTTCTGGCTAATGTACTAAAGAACAACATGGCTTTTAGTGCATGCCGCAATCACCAGGGAACTTACTCCATATATATATATATATATATATATATATATATATATTTATTTTAGTGAGTTATGGATTAGGAGTAGGTTAAAACAGGTTGAAAACTTAGCCAGAATAAAGAAACTTTATTAACAGGATTGCAAGTATAAGAAACCAGAATAAAATTCCTAGATACTTTTCCTCCCCCTACGCAACTTTTTCTTTCCCTAACTGACTACGCAGAGACAAAACTTGGGATGGTAAAGCAGAACTAATTATACACTAGTCTTATATGAGTTTTCGTAGGATGAGGAGGGGGGTTTTGCTTATGTTAGGGAGACTTTTTTAGAAAAAACCAGGTTGTTTGTGTTTTTTCATTATCAGGAATTGCAGGAGCCCTGGAAAAAATTCTGCTATCCTCATATCCTTCTCATTTTCACAGCTTTCTCACAAGTATGTTTATGGGCTAGGAACTCATGGCGTATTATTTTATGGATGAGTTGTTGAAAGGCAAAGGTTTTTCTTCCTTGGTTTTTGCCATCATCTCTGGAAACAGAGGCTTTTATCTTCTCTCCCTGGGCGCAAAGGATTTGCATCACGCTCATCTCTTTCTCTCTGTAAAGTTTTGATGGGGTTACAGCTACTTTAACATTTGCTTGGCTTTATTACTGGATGTTTTGGTTCAGATTTACAGTCTTAGTACTTCATTCCCCCCCTACTCTCATGAATTAAAGGAGAAATTCTAGTCTATTATTGTTTATTTCTATGGTACTACTAAAAGAGTATTTTAGTCCTATTGGCCATTTTCTCATCCCTCTTTGATTTCAGGTTTGACTCATTCTTTTATTGACTTCAAGGTTTTTAGGTTGTTTTTTCCCATGCTGTCACTGTTCTTTTCTCTCCCGGGAGACAAGAACAAGGTCTGGAGGTCTCATCTGTCTATTTGAAAGGGTTCCATTTCTTATCTAGTGGCCACACCAGGCATGGTGCTGGATTTCAGGCCACTCTGGGCACCTCTCTGCCCTGGCAGGGGAAGCAGGCTCGGCCTGGAGCTGTCAAGCGCCACGGAGGACTCAGCGTCGGCAAGATGTCAGCAGCCGTGGCCAGGCCCAGCCTGGGGCCGGGCTCCTGCGGCCTCCATTCCTCGCCCGGGAGCCGCTGGCGTCCGGCCCGGCCTCCCCCAGGCCGCACAGGCCGTGGGCGAGCAGGGCCGGCCTCACCACAGCTCTGCTACCTCCTGGGTCCCGAAGCAAAAGGGTGAGCTCCCAGGCACGTGGATTTTACAGTGTTGCATTCCCAGGGGCAGATTGAATTTTTCAGTGCTGTTGTAAAATGTTGTCACTTCTCAAAACTGGCTAACTATTGGCTTCTTTCAGGCACAAAGGTAGTACCCAGCACCTTCTCACAAACAAATCATTTTTCCCCTGTGCTCCTTCCATCTTTCCCCAAATAACAAATAAATCAAACCACCACAGTCATCCACAGCCTTCCCCAGTGCCCTTGTCCTTCTCTGGACACGCTCCAGCCCCTCAATGACTTTCTGATCAGAGAGGCCCAGGACTGGACACAGCACTCCAGCTGCAGCCACGGCCCTGCCCAGCACAGGGGGACGCTCACTGCCCTGCTCCTGCCGCCCCACTATTGCTGGCACATGGCCAGCATGCCCCAGGCCTTCTTGGCCACCTGGGCCCAAGCTGGCTCACGTTCAGCTGCTCTTGAGCGGCACCCCTGGGTGCTTTGGGCCCAGGCAGCCGCCCAGGCACCACGTTCCGCATTTGACTTCAATGACCGCATCCGGAATTTGGATATGCCTTTCCTGTTCTTAGCAACACAAGACAGCACAAAAAGAGACTTGCAGAGTCACCCCACATTGGAGGCTTCAAAGCAGCTTTCAAAGCTGCACTCCTCACCACAAAATGTATCCAACAGAAGCTTGCCGCTTCTGCCTTTAGCCTCAGAGCCACGCAGTTTGTTTCTTTGGCCACATCAAACAAGAGTCACCTCCCCCAGCTTCATGGACAAGACAATCAGCGCCCAGCAGCAGCTTAACAAAAGCCAAAAGACAGATGGGCCAACAGACTCTGTAAGAATGAAGAATTACTCCAGACAACCACAGAACACTTCCACTGGCAGTACACAGGGTTCCAAAAAGGGAAAGCAAACAAACCAGACCCTTTGAGGCCCAGAACTCCCACCTGTGCCCTTGGCCATGGCATTGGAGAAGCCAAGAGACAGAGCTGCACTGAGCCAAGCAGCCGCATGCTCACCCGCAGATGAGCACCAGCGCTTTGGTGCCTCAGCACGACAGCTCAAAGCCCAATCCCCACCTGTCTTGTGCTGCAGGGAATCGCTAGGTGCTGCCAGGACTCCAGCCCTCAGCACCCTCAGCCTCCAACAGCAAGCGCTGGCTGGCCAGAAACTTGCAGCTCTGTCCCGCACTAAAGACAGCTCCACCCAGAACTGGCACTTACTGTCTGGAATGGCTCCGGCTCTTCTGTGAGCAACGCTGGATGCTCCTGCTCCTCTTGCTCAGATTCCCCCTCTTTGGCTTCTTCTCCTGGAGCAGAGGGAGCCAGGGGGGAGACTGCTCTTGGTTCTGGGCTCTGTGGAAAGAGACAAGCACGAGGGACAGGCCATTACCTATCACTTCCAACTTTCTTGCTTTTCACATCTACAGCCAACCTGCTCTACTCAGCAGAAATCATCAGCTTGGACAGCAAAGGGATTCTAAGTCACTCCCTCAAATTGAAAAAGGGCTAATTCAAGCCTACTGCATATGGCTCTGAATTCCATATTCCTCCTTGGCTACTAGCAGCAAGCAACATTCCCTGGGCAAAACAAGGCTTGTAGTTCTCTAAAGCCCTGACACAGAAAAGGAGGAAAATAGCGCGCAATGCCTTTGCACTTCCTACTGGAGATCTGCAAAACTAAAAGTGTATGGGAATCTCATCCAGTGCTGGAAGAGTGCAACAAAGCTTGTGCAGAAGTAACTTTCTTTGCTGGAGCAAGGGAATAAGGAACCGGCCTTCTCCCCCTAGCAAAACAACAAACCAACAGATGAAAGTGTCACCTGCTCCAGTGTCTAATGTACTTGGAAGCAGGGAGGGCATCTTGGCCAGGGAAACGGCCCTTGTGGCGAGCACTGTCACGTAGGGATTGATGGAAGTCTGCCTGATGCTCCCTCATCATCCTGCCTGTCTGACACCAGGCTAAAGCTCCCTCAGCACC
The DNA here is from genome assembly GCF_030490865.1 of Poecile atricapillus. Classification (NCBI taxonomy): domain Eukaryota; kingdom Metazoa; phylum Chordata; class Aves; order Passeriformes; family Paridae; genus Poecile; species Poecile atricapillus. The sequence goes on from NC_081289.1 coordinate 72,728,634, forward strand.
TCCTCACTGGACTTGTCCTTGTAGTGGTTGACATTTGCTAATTTCACTTTTCTGGCTAATGTACTAAAGAACAACGTGGCTTTTAGTGCATGCCGCAATCACCAGGGAACTTACTCCATATATATATATATATATATATATATATATATATATATATATATATATATATATATATATATATATATATATATATTTATTTTAGTGAGTTATGGATTAGGAGTAGGTTAAAACAGGTTGAAAACTTAGCCAGAATAAAGAAACTTTATTAACAGGATTGCAAGTATAAGAAACCAGAATAAAATTCCTAGATACTTTTCCTCCCCCTACGCAACTTTTTCTTTCCCTAACTGACTACGCAGAGACAAAACTTGGGATGGTAAAGCAGAACTAATTATACACTAGTCTTATATGAGTTTTCGTAGGATGAGGAGGGGGGTTTTGCTTATGTTAGGGAGACTTTTTTAGAAAAAACCAGGTTGTTTGTGTTTTTTCATTATCAGGAATTGCAGGAGCCCTGGAAAAAATTCTGCTATCCTCATATCCTTCTCATTTTCACAGCTTTCTCACAAGTATGTTTATGGGCTAGGAACTCATGGCGTATTATTTTATGGATGAGTTGTTGAAAGGCAAAGGTTTTTCTTCCTTGGTTTTTGCCATCATCTCTGGAAACAGAGGCTTTTATCTTCTCTCCCTGGGCGCAAAGGATTTGCATCACGCTCATCTCTTTCTCTCTGTAAAGTTTTGATGGGGTTACAGCTACTTTAACATTTGCTTGGCTTTATTACTGGATGTTTTGGTTCAGATTTACAGTCTTAGTACTTCATTCCCCCCCTACTCTCATGAATTAAAGGAGAAATTCTAGTCTATTATTGTTTATTTCTATGGTACTACTAAAAGAGTATTTTAGTCCTATTGGCCATTTTCTCATCCCTCTTTGATTTCAGGTTTGACTCATTCTTTTATTGACTTCAAGGTTTTTAGGTTGTTTTTTCCCATGCTGTCACTGTTCTTTTCTCTCCCGGGAAACAAGAACAAGGTCTGGAGGTCTCATCTGTCTATTTGAAAGGGTTCCATTTCTTATCTAGTGGCCACACCAGGCATGGTGCTGGATTTCAGGCCACTCTGGGCACCTCTCTGCCCTGGCAGGGGAAGCAGGCTCGGCCTGGAGCTGTCAAGCGCCACGGAGGACTCAGCGTCGGCAAGATGTCAGCAGCCGTGGCCAGGCCCAGCCTGGGGCCGGGCTCCTGCGGCCTCCATTCCTCGCCCGGGAGCCGCTGGCGTCCGGCCCGGCCTCCCCCAGGCCGCACAGGCCGTGGGCGAGCAGGGCCGGCCTCACCACAGCTCTGCTACCTCCTGGGTCCCGAAGCAAAAGGGTGAGCTCCCAGGCACGTGGATTTTACAGTGTTGCATTCCCAGGGGCAGATTGAATTTTTCAGTGCTGTTGTAAAATGTTGTCACTTCTCAAAACTGGCTAACTATTGGCTTCTTTCAGGCACAAAGGTAGTACCCAGCACCTTCTCACAAACAAATCATTTTTCCCCTGTGCTCCTTCCATCTTTCCCCAAATAACAAATAAATCAAACCACCACAGTCATCCACAGCCTTCCCCAGTGCCCTTGTCCTTCTCTGGACACGCTCCAGCCCCTCAATGACTTTCTGATCAGAGAGGCCCAGGACTGGACACAGCACTCCAGCTGCAGCCACGGCCCTGCCCAGCACAGGGGGACGCTCACTGCCCTGCTCCTGCCGCCCCACTATTGCTGGCACATGGCCAGCATGCCCCAGGCCTTCTTGGCCACCTGGGCCCAAGCTGGCTCACGTTCAGCTGCTCTTGAGCGGCACCCCTGGGTGCTTTGGGCCCAGGCAGCCGCCCAGGCACCACGTTCCGCATTTGACTTCAATGACCGCATCCGGAATTTGGAGATGCCTTTCCTGTTCTTAGCAACACAAGACAGCACAAAAAGAGACTTGCAGAGTCACCCCACATTGGAGGCTTCAAAGCAGCTTTCAAAGCTGCACTCCTCACCACAAAATGTATCCAACAGAAGCTTGCCGCTTCTGCCTTTAGCCTCAGAGCCACGCAGTTTGTTTCTTTGGCCACATCAAACAAGAGTCACCTCCCCCAGCTTCATGGACAAGACAATCAGCGCCCAGCAGCAGCTTAACAAAAGCCAAAAGACAGATGGGCCAACAGACTCTGTAAGAATGAAGAATTACTCCAGACAACCACAGAACACTTCCACTGGCAGTACACAGGGTTCCAAAAAGGGAAAGCAAACAAACCAGACCCTTTGAGGCCCAGAACTCCCACCTGTGCCCTTGGCCATGGCATTGGAGAAGCCAAGAGACAGAGCTGCACTGAGCCAAGCAGCCGCATGCTCACCCGCAGATGAGCACCAGCGCTTTGGTGCCTCAGCACGACAGCTCAAAGCCCAATCCCCACCTGTCTTGTGCTGCAGGGAATCGCTAGGTGCTGCCAGGACTCCAGCCCTCAGCACCCTCAGCCTCCAACAGCAAGCGCTGGCTGGCCAGAAACTTGCAGCTCTGTCCCGCACTAAAGACAGCTCCACCCAGAACTGGCACTTACTGTCTGGAATGGCTCCGGCTCTTCTGTGAGCAACGCTGGACGCTCCTGCTCCTCTTGCTCAGATTCCCCCTCTTTGGCTTCTTCTCCTGGAGCAGAGGGAGCCAGGGGGGAGACTGCTCTTGGTTCTGGGCTCTGTGGAAAGAGACAAGCACGAGGGACAGGCCATTACCTATCACTTCCAACTTTCTTGCTTTTCACATCTACAGCCAACCTGCTCTACTCAGCAGAAATCATCAGCTTGGACAGCAAAGGGATTCTAAGTCACTCCCTCAAATTGAAAAAGGGCTAATTCAAGCCTACTGCATATGGCTCTGAATTCCATATTCCTCCTTGGCTACTAGCAGCAAGCAACATTCCCTGGGCAAAACAAGGCTTGTAGTTCTCTAAAGCCCTGACACAGAAAAGGAGGAAATAGCGCGCAATGCCTTTGCACTTCCTACTGGAGATCTGCAAAACTAAAAGTGTATGGGAATCTCATCCAGTGCTGGAAGAGTGCAACAAAGCTTGTGCAGAAGTAACTTTCTTTGCTGGAGCAAGGGAATAAGGAACCGGCCTTCTCCCCCTAGCAAAACAACAAACCAACAGATGAAAGTGTCACCTGCTCCAGTGTCTAATGTACTTGGAAGCAGGGAGGGCATCTTGGCCAGGGAAACGGCCCTTGTGGCGAGCACTGTCACGTAGGGATTGATGGAAGTCTGCCTGATGCTCCCTCATCATCCTGCCTGTCTGACACCAGGCTAAAGCTCCCTCAGCACCTCCTCACTGGACTTGTCCTTGTAGTGGTTGACATTTGCTAATTTCACTTTTCTGGCTAATGTACTAAAGAACGACATGGCTTTTAGTGCATGCCGCAATCACCAGGGAACTTACTCCATATATATATATATATATATTTATAGATTTATATATTTATTTATTTATTTATTTATTTTAGTGAGTTATGGATTAGGAGTAGGTTAAAACAGGTTGAAAACTTAGCCAGAATAAAGAAACTTTATTAACAGGATTGCAAGTATAAGAAACCAGAATAAAATTCCTAGATACTTTTCCTCCCCCTACGCAACTTTTTCTTTCCCTAACTGACTACGCAGAGACAAAACTTGGGATGGTAAAGCAGAACTAATTATACACTAGTCTTATATGAGTTTTCGTAGGATGAGGAGGGGGGTTTTGCTTATGTTAGGGAGACTTTTTTAGAAAAAACCAGGTTGTTTGTGTTTTTTCATTATCAGGAATTGCAGGAGCCCTGGAAAAAATTCTGCTATCCTCATATCCTTCTCATTTTCACAGCTTTCTCACAAGTATGTTTATGGGCTAGGAACTCATGGCGTATTATTTTATGGATGAGTTGTTGAAAGGCAAAGGTTTTTCTTCCTTGGTTTTTGCCATCATCTCTGGAAACAGAGGCTTTTATCTTCTCTCCCTGGGCGCAAAGGATTTGCATCACGCTCATCTCTTTCTCTCTGTAAAGTTTTGATGGGGTTACAGCTACTTTAACATTTGCTTGGCTTTATTACTGGATGTTTTGGTTCAGATTTACAGTCTTAGTACTTCATTCCCCCCCTACTCTCATGAATTAAAGGAGAAATTCTAGTCTATTATTGTTTATTTCTATGGTACTACTAAAAGAGTATTTTAGTCCTATTGGCCATTTTCTCATCCCTCTTTGATTTCAGGTTTGACTCATTCTTTTATTGACTTCAAGGTTTTTAGGTTGTTTTTTCCCATGCTGTCACTGTTCTTTTCTCTCCCGGGAAACAAGAACAAGGTCTGGAGGTCTCATCTGTCTATTTGAAAGGGTTCCATTTCTTATCTAGTGGCCACACCAGGCATGGTGCTGGATTTCAGGCCACTCTGGGCACCTCTCTGCCCTGGCAGGGGAAGCAGGCTCGGCCTGGAGCTGTCAAGCGCCACGGAGGACTCAGCGTCGGCAAGATGTCAGCAGCCGTGGCCAGGCCCAGCCTGGGGCCGGGCTCCTGCGGCCTCCATTCCTCGCCCGGGAGCCGCTGGCGTCCGGCCCGGCCTCCCCCAGGCCGCACAGGCCGTGGGCGAGCAGGGCCGGCCTCACCACAGCTCTGCTACCTCCTGGGTCCCGAAGCAAAAGGGTGAGCTCCCAGGCACGTGGATTTTACAGTGTTGCATTCCCAGGGGCAGATTGAATTTTTCAGTGCTGTTGTAAAATGTTGTCACTTCTCAAAACTGGCTAACTATTGGCTTCTTTCAGGCACAAAGGTAGTACCCAGCACCTTCTCACAAACAAATCATTTTTCCCCTGTGCTCCTTCCATCTTTCCCCAAATAACAAATAAATCAAACCACCACAGTCATCCACAGCCTTCCCCAGTGCCCTTGTCCTTCTCTGGACACGCTCCAGCCCCTCAATGACTTTCTGATCAGAGAGGCCCAGGACTGGACACAGCACTCCAGCTGCAGCCACGGCCCTGCCCAGCACAGGGGGACGCTCACTGCCCTGCTCCTGCCGCCCCACTATTGCTGGCACATGGCCAGCATGCCCCAGGCCTTCTTGGCCACCTGGGCCCAAGCTGGCTCACGTTCAGCTGCTCTTGAGCGGCACCCCTGGGTGCTTTGGGCCCAGGCAGCCGCCCAGGCACCACGTTCCGCATTTGACTTCAATGACCGCATCCGGAATTTGGAGATGCCTTTCCTGTTCTTAGCAACACAAGACAGCACAAAAAGAGACTTGCAGAGTCACCCCACATTGGAGGCTTCAAAGCAGCTTTCAAAGCTGCACTCCTCACCACAAAATGTATCCAACAGAAGCTTGCCGCTTCTGCCTTTAGCCTCAGAGCCACGCAGTTTGTTTCTTTGGCCACATCAAACAAGAGTCACCTCCCCCAGCTTCATGGACAAGACAATCAGCGCCCAGCAGCAGCTTAACAAAAGCCAAAAGACAGATGGGCCAACAGACTCTGTAAGAATGAAGAATTACTCCAGACAACCACAGAACACTTCCACTGGCAGTACACAGGGTTCCAAAAAGGGAAAGCAAACAAACCAGACCCTTTGAGGCCCAGAACTCCCACCTGTGCCCTTGGCCATGGCATTGGAGAAGCCAAGAGACAGAGCTGCACTGAGCCAAGCAGCCGCATGCTCACCCGCAGATGAGCACCAGCGCTTTGGTGCCTCAGCACGACAGCTCAAAGCCCAATCCCCACCTGTCTTGTGCTGCAGGGAATCGCTAGGTGCTGCCAGGACTCCAGCCCTCAGCACCCTCAGCCTCCAACAGCAAGCGCTGGCTGGCCAGAAACTTGCAGCTCTGTCCCGCACTAAAGACAGCTCCACCCAGAACTGGCACTTACTGTCTGGAATGGCTCCGGCTCTTCTGTGAGCAACGCTGGACGCTCCTGCTCCTCTTGCTCAGATTCCCCCTCTTTGGCTTCTTCTCCTGGAGCAGAGGGAGCCAGGGGGGAGACTGCTCTTGGTTCTGGGCTCTGTGGAAAGAGACAAGCACGAGGGACAGGCCATTACCTATCACTTCCAACTTTCTTGCTTTTCACATCTACAGCCAACCTGCTCTACTCAGCAGAAATCATCAGCTTGGACAGCAAAGGGATTCTAAGTCACTCCCTCAAATTGAAAAAGGGCTAATTCAAGCCTACTGCATATGGCTCTGAATTCCATATTCCTCCTTGGCTACTAGCAGCAAGCAACATTCCCTGGGCAAAACAAGGCTTGTAGTTCTCTAAAGCCCTGACACAGAAAAGGAGGAAATAGCGCGCAATGCCTTTGCACTTCCTACTGGAGATCTGCAAAACTAAAAGTGTATGGGAATCTCATCCAGTGCTGGAAGAGTGCAACAAAGCTTGTGCAGAAGTAACTTTCTTTGCTGGAGCAAGGGAATAAGGAACCGGCCTTCTCCCCCTAGCAAAACAACAAACCAACAGATGAAAGTGTCACCTGCTCCAGTGTCTAATGTACTTGGAAGCAGGGAGGGCATCTTGGCCAGGGAAACGGCCCTTGTGGCGAGCACTGTCACGTAGGGATTGATGGAAGTCTGCCTGATGCTCCCTCATCATCCTGCCTGTCTGACACCAGGCTAAAGCTCCCTCAGCACCTCCTCACTGGACTTGTCCTTGTAGTGGTTGACATTTGCTAATTTCACTTTTCTGGCTAATGTACTAAAGAACGACATGGCTTTTAGTGCATGCCGCAATCACCAGGGAACTTACTCCATATATATATATATATATATTTTTATAGATTTATATATTTATTTATTTATTTATTTATTTTAGTGAGTTATGGATTAGGAGTAGGTTAAAACAGGTTGAAAACTTAGCCAGAATAAAGAAACTTTATTAACAGGATTGCAAGTATAAGAAACCAGAATAAAATTCCTAGATACTTTTCCTCCCCCTACGCAACTTTTTCTTTCCCTAACTGACTACGCAGAGACAAAACTTGGGATGGTAAAGCAGAACTAATTATACACTAGTCTTATATGAGTTTTCGTAGGATGAGGAGGGGGGTTTTGCTTATGTTAGGGAGACTTTTTTAGAAAAAACCAGGTTGTTTGTGTTTTTTCATTATCAGGAATTGCAGGAGCCCTGGAAAAAATTCTGCTATCCTCATATCCTTCTCATTTTCACAGCTTTCTCACAAGTATGTTTATGGGCTAGGAACTCATGGCGTATTATTTTATGGATGAGTTGTTGAAAGGCAAAGGTTTTTCTTCCTTGGTTTTTGCCATCATCTCTGGAAACAGAGGCTTTTATCTTCTCTCCCTGGGCGCAAAGGATTTGCATCACGCTCATCTCTTTCTCTCTGTAAAGTTTTGATGGGGTTACAGCTACTTTAACATTTGCTTGGCTTTATTACTGGATGTTTTGGTTCAGATTTACAGTCTTAGTACTTCATTCCCCCCCTACTCTCATGAATTAAAGGAGAAATTCTAGTCTATTATTGTTTATTTCTATGGTACTACTAAAAGAGTATTTTAGTCCTATTGGCCATTTTCTCATCCCTCTTTGATTTCAGGTTTGACTCATTCTTTTATTGACTTCAAGGTTTTTAGGTTGTTTTTTCCCATGCTGTCACTGTTCTTTTCTCTCCCGGGAAACAAGAACAAGGTCTGGAGGTCTCATCTGTCTATTTGAAAGGGTTCCATTTCTTATCTAGTGGCCACACCAGGCATGGTGCTGGATTTCAGGCCACTCTGGGCACCTCTCTGCCCTGGCAGGGGAAGCAGGCTCGGCCTGGAGCTGTCAAGCGCCACGGAGGACTCAGCGTCGGCAAGATGTCAGCAGCCGTGGCCAGGCCCAGCCTGGGGCCGGGCTCCTGCGGCCTCCATTCCTCGCCCGGGAGCCGCTGGCGTCCGGCCCGGCCTCCCCCAGGCCGCACAGGCCGTGGGCGAGCAGGGCCGGCCTCACCACAGCTCTGCTACCTCCTGGGTCCCGAAGCAAAAGGGTGAGCTCCCAGGCACGTGGATTTTACAGTGTTGCATTCCCAGGGGCAGATTGAATTTTTCAGTGCTGTTGTAAAATGTTGTCACTTCTCAAAACTGGCTAACTATTGGCTTCTTTCAGGCACAAAGGTAGTACCCAGCACCTTCTCACAAACAAATCATTTTTCCCCTGTGCTCCTTCCATCTTTCCCCAAATAACAAATAAATCAAACCACCACAGTCATCCACAGCCTTCCCCAGTGCCCTTGTCCTTCTCTGGACACGCTCCAGCCCCTCAATGACTTTCTGATCAGAGAGGCCCAGGACTGGACACAGCACTCCAGCTGCAGCCACGGCCCTGCCCAGCACAGGGGGACGCTCACTGCCCTGCTCCTGCCGCCCCACTATTGCTGGCACATGGCCAGCATGCCCCAGGCCTTCTTGGCCACCTGGGCCCAAGCTGGCTCACGTTCAGCTGCTCTTGAGCGGCACCCCTGGGTGCTTTGGGCCCAGGCAGCCGCCCAGGCACCACGTTCCGCATTTGACTTCAATGACCGCATCCGGAATTTGGAGATACCTTTCCTGTTCTTAGCAACACAAGACAGCACAAAAAGAGACTTGCAGAGTCACCCCACATTGGAGGCTTCAAAGCAGCTTTCAAAGCTGCACTCCTCACCACAAAATGTATCCAACAGAAGCTTGCCGCTTCTGCCTTTAGCCTCAGAGCCACGCAGTTTGTTTCTTTGGCCACATCAAACAAGAGTCACCTCCCCCAGCTTCATGGACAAGACAATCAGCGCCCAGCAGCAGCTTAACAAAAGCCAAAAGACAGATGGGCCAACAGACTCTGTAAGAATGAAGAATTACTCCAGACAACCGCAGAACACTTCCACTGGCAGTACACAGGGTTCCAAAAAGGGAAAGCAAACAAACCAGACCCTTTGAGGCCCAGAACTCCCACCTGTGCCCTTGGCCATGGCATTGGAGAAGCCAAGAGACAGAGCTGCACTGAGCCAAGCAGCCGCATGCTCACCCGCAGATGAGCACCAGCGCTTTGGTGCCTCAGCACGACAGCTCAAAGCCCAATCCCCACCTGTCTTGTGCTGCAGGGAATCGCTAGGTGCTGCCAGGACTCCAGCCCTCAGCACCCTCAGCCTCCAACAGCAAGCGCTGGCTGGCCAGAAACTTGCAGCTCTGTCCCGCACTAAAGACAGCTCCACCCAGAACTGGCACTTACTGTCTGGAATGGCTCCGGCTCTTCTGTGAGCAACGCTGGACGCTCCTGCTCCTCTTGCTCAGATTCCCCCTCTTTGGCTTCTTCTCCTGGAGCAGAGGGAGCCAGGGGGGAGACTGCTCTTGGTTCTGGGCTCTGTGGAAAGAGACAAGCACGAGGGACAGGCCATTACCTATCACTTCCAACTTTCTTGCTTTTCACATCTACAGCCAACCTGCTCTACTCAGCAGAAATCATCAGCTTGGACAGCAAAGGGATTCTAAGTCACTCCCTCAAATTGAAAAAGGGCTAATTCAAGCCTACTGCATATGGCTCTGAATTCCATATTCCTCCTTGGCTACTAGCAGCAAGCAACATTCCCTGGGCAAAACAAGGCTTGTAGTTCTCTAAAGCCCTGACACAGAAAAGGAGGAAATAGCACGCAATGCCTTTGCACTTCCTACTGGAGATCTGCAAAACTAAAAGTGTATGGGAATCTCATCCAGTGCTGGAAGAGTGCAACAAAGCTTGTGCAGAAGTAACTTTCTTTGCTGGAGCAAGGGAATAAGGAACCGGCCTTCTCCCCCTAGCAAAACAACAAACCAACAGATGAAAGTGTCACCTGCTCCAGTGTCTAATGTACTTGGAAGCAGGGAGGGCATCTTGGCCAGGGAAACGGCCCTTGTGGCGAGCACTGTCACGTAGGGATTGATGGAAGTCTGCCTGATGCTCCCTCATCATCCTGCCTGTCTGACACCAGGCTAAAGCTCCCTCAGCACCTCCTCACTGGACTTGTCCTTGTAGTGGTTGACATTTGCTAATTTCACTTTTCTGGCTAATGTACTAAAGAACGACATGGCTTTTAGTGCATGCCGCAATCACCAGGGAACTTACTCCATATATATATATATATATATTTTTATAGATTTATATATTTATTTATTTATTTATTTATTTTAGTGAGTTATGGATTAGGAGTAGGTTAAAACAGGTTGAAAACTTAGCCAGAATAAAGAAACTTTATTAACAGGATTGCAAGTATAAGAAACCAGAATAAAATTCCTAGATACTTTTCCTCCCCCTACGCAACTTTTTCTTTCCCTAACTGACTACGCAGAGACAAAACTTGGGATGGTAAAGCAGAACTAATTATACACTAGTCTTATATGAGTTTTCGTAGGATGAGGAGGGGGGTTTTGCTTATGTTAGGGAGACTTTTTTAGAAAAAACCAGGTTGTTTGTGTTTTTTCATTATCAGGAATTGCAGGAGCCCTGGAAAAAATTCTGCTATCCTCATATCCTTCTCATTTTCACAGCTTTCTCACAAGTATGTTTATGGGCTAGGAACTCATGGCGTATTATTTTATGGATGAGTTGTTGAAAGGCAAAGGTTTTTCTTCCTTGGTTTTTGCCATCATCTCTGGAAACAGAGGCTTTTATCTTCTCTCCCTGGGCGCAAAGGATTTGCATCACGCTCATCTCTTTCTCTCTGTAAAGTTTTGATGGGGTTACAGCTACTTTAACATTTGCTTGGCTTTATTACTGGATGTTTTGGTTCAGATTTACAGTCTTAGTACTTCATTCCCCCCCTACTCTCATGAATTAAAGGAGAAATTCTAGTCTATTATTGTTTATTTCTATGGTACTACTAAAAGAGTATTTTAGTCCTATTGGCCATTTTCTCATCCCTCTTTGATTTCAGGTTTGACTCATTCTTTTATTGACTTCAAGGTTTTTAGGTTGTTTTTTCCCATGCTGTCACTGTTCTTTTCTCTCCCGGGAAACAAGAACAAGGTCTGGAGGTCTCATCTGTCTATTTGAAAGGGTTCCATTTCTTATCTAGTGGCCACACCAGGCATGGTGCTGGATTTCAGGCCACTCTGGGCACCTCTCTGCCCTGGCAGGGGAAGCAGGCTCGGCCTGGAGCTGTCAAGCGCCACGGAGGACTCAGCGTCGGCAAGATGTCAGCAGCCGTGGCCAGGCCCAGCCTGGGGCCGGGCTCCTGCGGCCTCCATTCCTCGCCTGGGAGCCGCTGGCGTCCGGCCCGGCCTCCCCCAGGCCGCACAGGCCGTGGGCGAGCAGGGCCGGCCTCACCACAGCTCTGCTACCTCCTGGGTCCCGAAGCAAAAGGGTGAGCTCCCAGGCACGTGGATTTTACAGTGTTGCATTCCCAGGGGCAGATTGAATTTTTCAGTGCTGTTGTAAAATGTTGTCACTTCTCAAAACTGGCTAACTATTGGCTTCTTTCAGGCACAAAGGTAGTACCCAGCACCTTCTCACAAACAAATCATTTTTCCCCTGTGCTCCTTCCATCTTTCCCCAAATAACAAATAAATCAAACCACCACAGTCATCCACAGCCTTCCCCAGTGCCCTTGTCCTTCTCTGGACACGCTCCAGCCCCTCAATGACTTTCTGATCAGAGAGGCCCAGGACTGGACACAGCACTCCAGCTGCAGCCACGGCCCTGCCCAGCACAGGGGGACGCTCACTGCCCTGCTCCTGCCGCCCCACTATTGCTGGCACATGGCCAGCATGCCCCAGGCCTTCTTGGCCACCTGGGCCCAAGCTGGCTCACGTTCAGCTGCTCTTGAGCGGCACCCCTGGGTGCTTTGGGCCCAGGCAGCCGCCCAGGCACCACGTTCCGCATTTGACTTCAATGACCGCATCCGGAATTTGGAGATACCTTTCCTGTTCTTAGCAACACAAGACAGCACAAAAAGAGACTTGCAGAGTCACCCCACATTGGAGGCTTCAAAGCAGCTTTCAAAGCTGCACTCCTCACCACAAAATGTATCCAACAGAAGCTTGCCGCTTCTGCCTTTAGCCTCAGAGCCACGCAGTTTGTTTCTTTGGCCACATCAAACAAGAGTCACCTCCCCCAGCTTCATGGACAAGACAATCAGCGCCCAGCAGCAGCTTAACAAAAGCCAAAAGACAGATGGGCCAACAGACTCTGTAAGAATGAAGAATTACTCCAGACAACCGCAGAACACTTCCACTGGCAGTACACAGGGTTCCAAAAAGGGAAAGCAAACAAACCAGACCCTTTGAGGCCCAGAACTCCCACCTGTGCCCTTGGCCATGGCATTGGAGAAGCCAAGAGACAGAGCTGCACTGAGCCAAGCAGCCGCATGCTCACCCGCAGATGAGCACCAGCGCTTTGGTGCCTCAGCACGACAGCTCAAAGCCCAATCCCCACCTGTCTTGTGCTGCAGGGAATCGCTAGGTGCTGCCAGGACTCCAGCCCTCAGCACCCTCAGCCTCCAACAGCAAGCGCTGGCTGGCCAGAAACTTGCAGCTCTGTCCCGCACTAAAGACAGCTCCACCCAGAACTGGCACTTACTGTCTGGAATGGCTCCGGCTCTTCTGTGAGCAACGCTGGACGCTCCTGCTCCTCTTGCTCAGATTCCCCCTCTTTGGCTCCTTCTCCTGGAGCAGAGGGAGCCAGGGGGGAGACTCCTGTTGCTCTTGCTGTGCGCTGTGGAGAGAGGCAAGCACGAGGGACAGGCCATTACCTATCACTTCCAACTTTCTTGCTTTTCACATCTACAGCCAACCTGCTCTACTCAGCAGAAATCATCAGCTTGGACAGCAAAGGGATTCTAAGTCACTCCCATTAATTGAAAAGGGCTAATTCAAGCCTACTGCATATGGCTCTTAATGCCACCTTCATCCCTGGCTACTAGCAGGAAGCTAGGTTCCCTGGGTAAAACTGGGTTTTTATTTCTTTAAAGCTTTGAAATGGATAATTAGAAAATAAATAGCCACACCTTTCCTATTGCTGCTGCACACATGTTAAATATTTACTTTCAGCCTTGTCTACTGGCTATCTATACTCTTGTGTTACAGGCTAAGGTTACCCCTTGCTCTACCATTCCTAAACACCTGCAATACCAAAGATTGCTTTCTTACTCACCTTTGAATGGCCACATCTGCATACGCGCCTCAGGTGACCTGCAGTGAGCAAGCGAAAATTAACCCAATGGGGTGAGAAAACTGCCTGGGCTGCTGAATCCCACAGATTAAGTTAATTCAAACAGAGGGTCTTTTTCTTCGACAGCCTTCCACAGGAGACACAATTCTTTCACACATCCAGCGAGGAACTGGGCAATATTCTTGCTTGTGCCTACATTTTGGCCTCTTTTGCTAGTATATGATTACAAACTTGATCAAGATAATGCCATTTCTTCTTTAACACTCAATGCTTTTGTTCTACCCAGGACATAAAGCAGCTTTTTCATTTCTCTCCTTCAAGTACTCCTTTTTTTCTTTTTTTTTTTTTTAATTTTATTTGTTGCATGCAGTAGTTCTCATTAACTTGCTGAAAAGAATTCCTCAGAAAATCTTCCCCCAAATCTGGGCTGTGGCAGATCTATTGTGAAACAGAGCAGCACCAGCTCCAGGCTTCAGGAGCAGACACTGCTTCGGAGTTTGCCCTTCATTGCAAAGGGAATTACTATTTTAGCCCTCAGAAAAGGGTGAACTTAGATAGTCATATCCTTTCATGATTTTTTTTTTTTTTTAAGAAGCTTTCTTTGAATTCTGGGAACAACTGCAGAGATTTTAGAAGGCCTTTCAAGAAGGTCTCTCAGTCTACATTTTCAAAGTTGTCCTCCTTCATCCAGCAAACTGAGGAAATGACAGACTCTGCTGCCACAGACTCCCCTTCTCTCCTTTTCCTCACTTGTGGAGGGAATGGAACCCCTGCAGGTTGCCCTGCAAATGCTGCCTGCAGACCCCTGGCTACAGACACCCTGTTTTTTGCTGAATGTGTTGACAAGAGCTCTACCATACCAGTAGCATCCTAATAGTCTTTCTGTTTCAAAATCAACCCAGGCGCTAAGAAAAAGCAGGAAAACATACAAAAGCTGGGTTAGGTTACACCCAGGGAAAACCTCTACTTACATGCCAAGTTTGTCAGATAATAGCCAGAATAAATGATGCCATAAACAGTGCCTACTGCAGCAGCAAATTGCTCCATAATTGGAGCACTGCTGTGGCAGTTTGTAGACTGTGCTCCAACACAAGAAAGAATAAGGCTCCTTTGCACTGCCCACTGACAAACGCTTCAAGCAGGAGAACGCTCCTGCACTGAGCAAGCCCAAGAGCTGCTCTGACCCTGAGGCCTTCCATGCACCAAGGCAACCTTCTGATGTCACCCCGACAATGGTGGCAACCATGCCCTGACATCACAAAGCAAGTGTTCTGCGTTGGAATTTATGCAAATTTATGCAAAGCAACCCAACCTTCCCTACAGCAAGCACAAAATAGCCTGGGAAGTTCTCCTCTGTCACAAAGCTGCACAAACTCCCCTGGTGAAACAAACCCTGTTGTTCAAGGGATCCAAGAGTAAAAGCAAGAGTGGCCCAAGCACCTACAGCCTGTTCCCCAATTGAGCACCCAGATGAGACCAAAGACAAGGAAACCAGTCCAAGAAAATTGCCCAAAACATTGCACAGAACCATGAAAGAAAGCACTGTTGCCATAACAGCTGAAATAATTCCTAACAAATCTCTCCACATATTTGCACATTTATTGGACATGCCCAGGGTTCCTTTGTATGTCGGTCTCTACCTCGGCCTTTATTCCCCTTTGGAAGCAGCCAAACTGGCAGGATTTGCTCACCAGCAGCAGCTGCTGCTCTAAGCTGGGAATAATGACTGGTGGTGCTGATTTCCAGAGGATTCTGTCCCCCTGGTGAAGCCAAGGCAGGAGCAGGATGAAAGGTGCTGGCACTGCTGCTGCTGCTGCTGCCCTGTGCCATAGTCCTGGCTGGGCAGGGCACAGTGCCCTCTGTGCTGTGGGCTCTTTCTCCTGACAGAACTGGACACACCTGGGAACAAGTCATGATGGGAAAATCATGGTGTTGGGAAATCCAAGGCGTTTGTGGGGACTGCATTGCTCCTCACACACTCAGGCCACCTGCAGCACAGAGCTTTGGCCCCCAAAAAGGTAAACCAGAGGGAAACTGCAGCAGCGCAACAGGAGCTGCTAAAGCCTTCCCGAGAGCTCTGTGTCTCCAATGGAAAGGGATAGCTCTGAGCACCAAGCACTCATGCACCACTGCGTTGTCTGAGGGTTGACAAATAAGTACGAGAGGTGTTCTTTCTATGGCGTTCCTGTGGAGTCTATTGCTCTCACACAGAAGGGAACCAGGGACAAAGAACCCAGAACAGAGGAGGGACTACGGTTATCCACAGATAGGGAACATCAGAACTGAGGACCACTGGTTGAGGGCACAGGGGCAGTGCAAAAGTGGAGCCAACCAGGGTCTTGGTGGTGGGGTGACAGGGAATGGCAACCAACAGGGAAAACAAAAGCAGGGAACATTCTAGAACTGGAGTAGAGACTAGGGATGATATAATTCTTGGCTGGGACAAGGAATGACATAACTAGGATGCTGTAAATGGGGTACATAAAACACCAAAGGAAACATAGGAGAACATTCTTTAAACAGAGGTCACATCCCAGGGCATCTTGCTAACAACTTCCCCCACCAGCTCCTGGGGTGCAACAGGAAACAGTTGGAAAATGTTTCATTTGGACTTTTCTTACCTGCTCAACAGAAATTGCCAAACTTAACATCACCAAGCAAGGCCCAATCCCCATGGCCAGCTCAGGGTTAGAAAGGAGGCATTACTTTATTTCTGCTCTGGGAGTGTGGGGAATCCCTTCCCTAACTTGTGCACACCCAGCAATCTCACCTACTAGTTTGTATCCATGGAACTAAGACATATTCAATACTTTGCTGAAACTCACAGGCTAAACACTGCCCCAAATTATTGGACATACTTAAATCACTTCTCAGAATTTATTGACATGAGAGCAGGGCTGTCCTGAGGCTCTCTGGTAGTCATTGTCATAGGTTCAAGAGGAAACCAACACACAAAAGAACCTGACCCAACTGGGGTTGCAAAGCAAATTTATTCTAGTAGTTGCAGTAGCAAATAATACATACCAACCCCTGAATTCTCAAAAACCCACTGAGTAGAAGAAGGAGAGGAAGCATAGTGCTTGGCAGGAGGGCAGGTAGGCAGTGCACTTTTAGGACATCCCATGCATCAAAATGGTGATTGTTTTGTATCTCACCCTTCTCACCCCTCCAGCCCAGAACCAGGCCTTATATCTCCTGCTCAGGAGTGGAATTTTCCCAGTGACAGCATCAGCTCCCACATGGCCAGCACATGAGATGAGACCACGATGGCTCAGAATACCGACTCCATGCCAACAACGTCTCCATTATGTACTGTTCCTCTTTCAAAAGTTAACTGCCCACCTATTAACCAATACATTGTTTCTATTGCAAGAGCCAAGTTCCCACCCATTAAACTGTATAGTTTTCTTTGAGTTTTCTGAAAGAGTCAGAAGGAGGGGAATCTTCCAAATGAGTTGATGTTTCAGAAAACTTTATTTATTTGCAATCCTACTCTATAATCCTACTTTACAAAACTACTAGGCAAACCTACACTACAGTCCTACTCTACACTAGTTATGAAGATAATGTCTATGTCTTCTGTCACATTTTTGTCATCATCTTCTTCTTCAATGAAGTGATGAGTGGTGACAGGGTGGATGCTGGCTTGGCTGATGTTACAAATGGATGCTGTCCACAGGAAAAAAAACAAAAAAAAAAAGCATTGAATCATGACTTCCCAAGCTCAAGAGCTTCACAGGCTCACTCAGGATTCCTCTGCTTCCTAGAAAGACCCAGAAAGGGGGCAGACAAGACCATCTGCACCTCCATCTTCATGTGCAGTACCACAGGCAAACCTGGCCCAGAGTGCCACTCATCCATTAATTCTGGTGTCTAAACTTGATGGGACTTTTTCCCCACCAGTGCTCTAGAAATGGTGCTTTCTGTCCCTGGGGTTTCTACCTTTCAGGAAACTCCAAAGCCTCACATAGGTCCCTCTCTTTGAAAAACAGGCACTGTGCTAATTTCCACAGGCAGACAGAGCAGTGTCTACCTTTCCATGCTCTGCTCCTCCAGTGCTGAATGGCACCTTCCTTCCCAGCAGGGACAGCCGAGTGGCACTGGGTCCTGCAGTTCCCTTTCTGCCACACAACCTGGCAGTAACCCTGGGGTTAGTTGCTGTCTGCTTGACTGTGCCAGGCTGAGGATGGGGCAGGGACAAGTCCCTCTCAGCTGTCCCTTTTTGCGTGGCAGAAAGCTGTAAGAGAGGGGCAGGGGGCACAAACCAGGGCCCCTCAGAGTCTCACAGTGAGCCCTCGACAGCCCCTCCTTCCCACAGCCAAATCTCTGACTGCTCGGCCGGGACTGGTTTCCTTGGCTTCCTCCACCACCATTTCACACCTCTGTACCCTGGATTGCTCTACTTCAATTCTCTTGCCATTAGATAAAACTGAACACCCCACCAAATTACAGAACAGGGCAACAGAAACAGTCCAGGAACAGAGCACCTCTCCTCTGAGAACAGGCTGAGAGACCTGGAGTTATTCAGCCTGAAGAAGAATAGACCCCAGGGAGACTTCATTGCCACTTTCCAAATCTTCAAACTGGCTTCAGAGGGAGTGTGGGACATCTTTTTGAACAGGTCCAGTTACAACAGGATGTGGGCTACTATTTTTAAGAAAAAGGGGAGTGAGTCAGTGTCCCTAAGGTCTAAGGAAGAACTTCACTCAGACCATGGTGCAACACTAGCACAGATTGCCCTAAGAGCTTGTAGGTGCCTCGTCCCTAGAACCATTCCAGGTTAGGTGGGAAGGGGCTCTGAGCATCCTGATCCCTTTAAAGATCTCTCTGCTCATTGCAGGGCACTTGGATCAGGTGACCTTTACAGGTCCCTACAGGTGAGGAGGAGAGGGGCTCTTCTGATGCCTTGGATTTCAGTGGAGGAGGAGCCCATCCCTGGGTCACTGTTTCACCTACAGCCCCTTGGCATTTTACCTGCAGGAGCTCCTTGGCAGACCAGCGCCGCGCCTCGTCTGTCTGCAGGCAGCAGCACAGGAAATCACACAGGCATGGTGAGAATCGGTTGGGCTGCCGGAGCTTTGGTCTCCCTCCTGTGGCTATCCGTTGATGCTGGAGAAAAAGGAAACACAAGGCTCCACCTGTTTCTTTCCCATCTCTAACTGCTCTCCCAGAGTCCATTGTTTAAGCTCCACTCTGCACTGGCAGTTTCTGCCATGGCAGAGAGGCAGAGATGACTGTCCTATACCAAGAAAAAACCTAATCCCGATGCAGCTTTTCCAACATCCAGCAGAACTTGCCTTGGCAGCTGATTTCATTGACTGACTTGGTTATGGGAACTGCATCACCAAAAGCATGTTTCCTTCTCTGAGGATTCACACCAGCTTGACATACTTTGTCATATGACTATTTTGGAGACTTAGCTATACTAACTCTACTGTTTCCAAGGATTATTACATGAATAATCTCTGCAGTGCTTGTTGGTCCCTTAAGCACAGCTGACAGAAAACAAAACTCATCAAGCTGTTTCCACTGTTGTTCTTGAAAACAATGGTAATTGGAAGAAAAGAAAGGAAATCCACCAGGCATTCCTCAGGCAAGGAAACAAGCATTTGGAATCTCTTATTCAACAGACACATTAAGATGCCTGTACAAATGTATTGGGATGAAAATGCCAGTTTGGGCATAAAGGAGCAAACAAGGGCTGCCTGCAGCTCTGTGTCTCATCAGTCTGCAGGTTTCAGCTTCTTTACGTGGCAAAAGGAAACCTTTTCATGGTCAACTCAGAAGAAGGAGAAGTGCCATCCCTATGGTAACCCTCTGCTCACTTGGATACTCAAGTCAATGCATTAAGGATGTGCCCATTCCACAAAGTGCCAGGCAAGAAATGGGAGGTGTTAGGAAGTTGCCCATGACACCAGGCTCTGCCATGGTCTCTGTAAAAGTACCCATCCCAATGCTAACAGCTCTGTGCTGGTGGCACTGAAGTAGGGGGTAACCAAAGAGACTTTGTTATCGTGTGTTCTTCAATCCAGAGGACAATTTCCAATCCTAAAACAGCCAACATATTCCCCGTGAGTAAAAGTAATTCTTGCAGCTTTCTTTCCTTTTCCCACATCACCAGAGGTCACAAAGGAGGTTTTAATCTGTCCCTGTGGAGCTGAGCTCAGCCACAGGACATGGTGGGGAGCTGGAGTCCTCACTGTCACTGTCACTGTGCAACCCAAGGATGGCCCTGCTCCTGTGCTAAAGGAACAGCACCAGTGTCAACTACACACCTTGGATCCCGGCCCCAGGCACCTGACTGCAAGTTCATCCACTTGTTAAACGACCAAGAAACAGACAAGGGTGATTTTTTTTTGTCTTTCTCTTTTTCTTTTTTCTTTTTCTTTTTCCTTTTGCTACTTCTATTTCTTTTCCTTCTCCTCTTTTCTTATGTTTTCTGTAAAACTGAAACTGGGAAGATTCAACCTCCATTTTGAAAGATATTTATCACACATCTTACTGTTCCACTGAAATATTCAGAGACAAAGCTCCAACAGTGTTCAAAAAGCAAAAGAGAAATGTCAGGAATGGCAGAAGGACCAAATGGCACGTTTCTGAACTGGGTACCTACCACTTCTCTTCTGATGCAACCAAACCTACAGCAGATGCTGATGTGCTGCAGGGGCATTTTTAGAAGGGGACCTTGGTGGAAGTGGTGCCAGCAGATGGCAATGGCATTTTGTCCAGTGGCACACAGAACATGGGACAGGTGAGAAAATCAGCAGGATCAGAGAGTATTTGCTCCTTACCAAGACAGGAATTTCATTCCAGGAAGGAACTTCTCGTTCCACCATTTCGATGCCCACAATTCCAAAAGACCATATGTCCATTTTGGGGCCATATGGTTGACCTGTCACGACTTCAGGCACCCTACACCCAGAAGTGCCGGCCACTGAGCACCGTCTTCTCTGCTCAGGGGTGAGCTGAGCAGAAAGGCCAAAGTCAGCTGTGGAGAAAACAACACACCATGAAAGGCAGCTCCAATTAAGAAACCAAGCAAAAGAATTTCCCACTCCCAGTCTCAGAATTGTTGTTCAATCTCCTGGAGAACTTTCCATTCTCGGTTTCCTTGGAGCCGTAGCCAAGAGAGTATGGTATTGGCCACCTCCCAGAAAACCCAGGGTTTTAAGCACTGCTCACAGCAATGGCCTTTATTCCCCTGAAGGTTCAGAATGTTGCTCCCTCCCTCTGGTAGGGACACACACACACACACAGGCCAATGCCACTCTTGACTGCTTGTGCTTCCTTGTCATACCTCTGTGCACATCGCAACTGTGCCTTCAGCTCACATCAGGGCCCCTGCCCCGGCAGCAGCACAATTTTTGGGGAGCTAGCAGTCACTGAAAGCAGCCCCACACTGTTACCGCTGAAGATGAACAGATCACACGGACACAGGTCGAGGTGTGGTGAAGAGAAGAGCGAGGTTTATTTTTCCCTCCAGGATTTATAGGCTCCTGACCACAGCCAGGGATTGGATGGTCAGGATAACACTTTCTCACAGCACTGGCCATGAGAGATGTCCATCACAAGACGTGTAACAGAAAGAATGTACACATATCTATGTTTACAGTTACTGTCCTGGGAAAGTCTTTAGAAAACCATGTCAGCAAGCTCAGAAGCTGAGTTTTCAGGGCGACACCACACCCCACATCCCTGGAAGGCTGAACCTGACCAAGAATACACTGACCCAGCTTGACAGAGCCGTCAGTTCTGAGAAGGATGTTGCAGCTCTTCACATCTCGATGGATGACATGGTTGGAATGAAGAAAATCCAGTCCTTGCAGGCACTGAGAGAGAAAACAGAAACAGGGGGGCAAAAAGGAGTGATGTGATTTAATCACACAAGAAAGGAAACAGCTGTAAAAATTCCCTTTCCCGGGGAATAGGGAGCAATGGCAGAACACAGTGCCACTGAGAGGAAGAGCCTGCTGCTGCAACAGTAGCAGAGCAGGAGCTTTGTCAGGAAAGGCATGCCAGCTTTTGAACCAGCAGCAGCAACTGCTGTTGTAGACTGTCCCCTGCAAACCAGGCAGAGTGACTGCAGCTGCAGTGGATGTCCTCTCCCCATCCAGAGGACAAAGGAAGGCTCTCCAAGACAGAAAAAGTCCCTCCCTTTGGTGTGAAGTGGATCACTTTTGGGTGTGAGGCTGCATGACAAAGGATTTATTGCTGGCCTCAGCAGAGACTTGGAAGCATCACATCAGTCACCTGCCAGAAGCAAACAGCATTTTTGACGCATTACTACCCTTTCCAGCTGAGGACTGTGAGAAATGAGCCTCTTTTTCTTCTCTGCTGTTCATTTCAAGTCCTGCCAACCAGCACCTTTGCTTTTACAGGCAAGGAATGCAGTGCAGGCAGGCTCAAGATAAACGTTTAGAGAGGCAAGGTGGAGAACAGCAAATCCAAATACAAGTGACAGAACTAGAATACAACAGCAGGAGATAAGAGTACAAGAAGTGAGTACAGTGAGTGCAGGGACACTGGCAGGCAGTTCACTTGAGATGCTCTTGATTGCTCATAGCATACCAGCAACACAGAAACAAAGCCTGGCACATGAAATCACTCCCATTCTGAGCCCCAGTTTCCCAGACAATCCTGCCCAAATTCTTGGAAGCATAGATGGGATCACTGACCTCCCGACTGATGGCTGCCATCTCGTCTTCAGACAGGTAGGTCTGGCTGATAACATCACTCAGAGTGCCTCCGTCCATGTACTCCATCACCAGCCACAATTGCTCATCCACAAGGTAGCTGAAAGAGGGAAACGAGTACATGGAGACACACATGCATGACTACTTTGTTTTCTTGGTTGATTCTTGTTTCTAGGTGTCTTTGTGATGAGGACAGAATAACAGGAATAGCCACCTCCTCTAGGCTGTGCAGTGTTTGCAATCTGTCTCAAGAAGAAAGACACAAACTGCAAAAAGGAGATGTCTTTAGGTGGCCAGCAAGTGAAAAATGCAGCTTAGTAACAGATAAGAAATCCTGTCACGCCATGTCGTTCTGGAAACAAGCACCTTGTCTTTCTGGCATGGACAGCTATGGGAAAAAGGGGACCCAATTCAAGGGAAATCCTTGTTTCTTTATCCGCACATAAGAAATCATTTGAAAAAAATCAAGCCCCAAAAGAACGTGGTGAGCATGTGAACTTACAGGCTATTGATTTAGTAAGATATGACTGATCCAGGTTTTTGAGCAATTCTCAAACTACATGTGCAGGAGAAGACTCATGCAGACAAGATGCACTCTCTGCTGATACTTTGGAGATGAGCAATGTCAGGAAAATCCATCCACAAACACCAGAGGTTTACGTCCAGAAATGAGACAGAGGAGTCCTTTTACTTCATTTGAATAAAGAGAGAGGCCATGGGGCATTCGCCTGGGGTCTCTCAAATTTTTGGAGGGCACAGCCTCCTTTTCATCCTCATTTGCCAGCCGCATGTCCCTTCTCTCTTTCCCCATTGGCTGAGGTACTTGAGCGATACAGACTTCCCAGAATGCCTAATACCTAAGATTCCCCTCTAATGTATAACTCCCCTCGTAATTCTTAACTCTTGTGGAATTTATAGTGTTTCCCCATGTCTCAGCAATAATAATTCACCAGTAATTAACAGCTCTATTTTCTGCCAGGGACCAAAGTGGGTTTTTGCCTTGCATGTCTGCAGTATGTAAGCAAACATTCATGGGCAAAAAGCACAACAACTCACCTGTCTAAACAGGTAACCACGTTGGGATTCCTATTCTTCTTCAGGACCATGAGTTCATTGATTCTTAGTCCCTTCTTCCTCAGTCCTTGGAGATTTATTTTCTTTATGGCCACCTAAAATGACATTGAAAATCAGTAACTTAAGAAGTTGGTGGCACAAGACCACAACGCACACGGCGTGAGTAATTTTGCAGTGACACAGCTGAGCTGTGCCAAAGTGCCTTTGGTTAGACATTGGAGTAATTAGGAACTGACATTCCAACAGCCCATTTTCTCTGCTCCCTTGGGTGTCAGTGACAGGACACATGGCCACTGACATTTTGCCTTGCCCACTTGGCTACAAAGATGTCCCAGCTATCACCCACAAAGCTCTGACCACACTCTTTTCTGCTCAGTCTGGGATTCAGAAGAAACACTCCATCCCTTAGTACTCAGTGGATACGTCGTGTGCTATGGGCAGCGCTTGGGGCTTTTAGGAGCACATTGCAGATCTCTCCCTGCATGTGGCTCCCAAGTGCAGCACTGCAGGTGGCTAAGCAGCTACCAGTAACATTCAGATGTATTTGCTGGCAGTCAGAAATGACTCTTCAGGACTCTGAATTGTAGCCTCAAAGAGCAGTGAGATGCCTTAAGGCACCACCTTTGTTTTAGCAATTGAGAGTGAGTGGGCTCCTTGCCTTCCTACTGGCAGCTGAGAAGGACAAAGACTGTCCCAAGTGCAATTTGCAGGCTGGCACCAGTCTGTGCTTCTTGTGCCTTTTCAGCACAGCTCTACCCAAAGTTCCAGGCACAGCTCCCATCAGTGGGGAAACGCCTTGAGAGCAGCAGAGTCTGTGAGGGTTGTTGACATTTACCTCTCCTCCTGTGGCAGTGTCAAGTGCTCTACAAACATTTCCAAAAGCCCTAGAAACAAAACAGCAGCAAAGAAAGGAGAAGCCACTTAGATCTTGGAGTGAAAGCCAGTCCAGACAGGAAATCTCTGCTGTAAATGCCTAAAAGCTGCAGGATGCAGGAGGGGTCTGCCAGAAGGCAGATGATGCATTTTCCCCTCAAGTCCACGGGCAATGGGCCTGTTCCTGAAGCATTGGGCTTTCCTGCCTCAGCTCAAAAAGACAGCTTATTCCTTCATCTCAGCTATCAGTTTCTAAACTGTGCAGTTCTAATCCTGAGCATGGAGTATTTCCTTTAGCAAACTCTTGGAAATAAATGCTCTCGAGAGCTGTTATCTGACAGCTCTCATTAGGGGTAGCTTCTTCTCCTTTTATTAGTGTGGATGTATGATTTGGAGATATGCAGAAATGCCAAGGAAATTAACACAGAGCTGTCCCACACTTGAGAGACAAGACTGTCTTCTTCCACGTCCTCCTCCTCGCTGCAGTCAAGACCTTGACAGCATGGAGATGTCTTTGACAATGCTTTCTGACCACACTTGCCAATTTGAGCCAGCAGTGAGCGATGGGACAATCTATCCTCAGTGTCTGAACATGTTTGCAGCTTGTCTGACTTCACACTTGATAGATATTCCACTAGAAAAACACCCGGCCCATGGTTTTGGAGAAGTAACTGGGGTTGGACTCACCCACTGCCAATATTTTCCAGTTCAGTATACTTCTTCATGGGATTTTCCATGTTCACCATTTTCCCTGAGGGAAACAAAATGGAAGATGCTCACTTTAAAGCAGAGATCCCAGCTTCCAGGAGATACAAAAGGCAGCCCCAGTGCCTGGGGCTCTGAACCCTTTGTGGCTGGGTAACAGCAACAGGAACCACACAGAGAGCTCTGCAGCACAGACAGATGGGCAGCACACAGACTCATTTTCCACAGCAGTTCCTGTGGGGATTCCAAAATGTCCCTGTGACATCAAACTGTGGAGGATCATTTGGTACACCTATGCTGGCACGTGCACACAATACACTGTCCCTTGGACAAGAAATACACAAGACATACTCAGTAGCTCCAGGGAGTCATCCTTGCTCTTGTGTTGCTGAGCAGCAGCTGTGTCAGTGCTGGACATGAGCAATCTGCCTGGGCTCTGCTTCTCAGGTTGGGGAACAAAGGCTTCTTTGCAGAATACTGATGCTGCAGGAGGTTCAGTGACAGAGCCTGTGTAGATCTTAGAGAAGAAATGAGTTTTTAAATAAATTGGGTAAGACTAGAGGTCCTTTTTTAATGCCTTTATTCTAAGAATCAGCTTAGGCAGCACCTCCACTGCTCCCAGATTCCACGCAGAGGAGTAGGAGGTTGACTTTGCAACACAGCAGAGTCGAACCTTCCATACTCACAGGATTCTACAGGAATGCTTGTCTTCTTTGGCTCGGAGTCTAGGATGTCATCCTGATCAAGTTCCCTCTTGGTCATGTCAGCACTTGGGAGGAAGTCAGGGGATTCCTCTGGGTCTTCCTCATTTGGTGGTGCTGTTTTTATTCTTTCTTTTTAGTGTGGCTCATTGGCTCCGGGTTCTTGTCTGTCTATGTGTGTCCCATGTGTCTCTGGTCTCAATTACTTATAGGCCCTTATGTCATCCTCCTCCTCAGGGCCAGGCGCACCATTTTTGGGAAGCAGCAGTGGAGATCTCCCAACGGGACAGGGACATGACAACAAAGGGTAAGTACAACTAATACATAATAAGAAACGAATTAACGACTTGAATTTGGGATAGACAACTGGTTTACAACAAAACACTAACCAAGGTTTAACATTTGCATCCGGGTTCTCAAAATTGTTTCTCACAAGTTTGTGTCAGAAAGCTGGCTGGCAGAGATTACCCTGAGATCCCATTTCAAGTGCAAGCCCTCAGCAAGATGCTATCAGCCATATACAGGGCTCTTAAAATGGATTTTTTGGATGTCCACTTTTCAAACTGCACAGGTCAAAACCAAAGGTTGGTTTTATTTAAGTTCATGGCCAGATTCATGTTAAATTTTCCTAGATTTTCTGAAGGATGACTGCAACAATGACCATTCAACTTCCTCCCAAGGATTCCTTTCCCCCTCCAAGGGCTACAGACGCACTTGCAGCTCCTTCTTCAAATGTTCTACGTCCTCCCACTGAGTCCACTTTTCCTGCACCTTTTTTGACACATGCTGAACCCTCAGCTTCTCTGATTTTGGCTGTTTCTGTGCCTCATATCCACCTTGGGACTCTTCATCTCCACTCATTTGCTGGAATCCTTTGCAGCCTGGCTGGTGAGATGTCAACACTTCCACCTCAAGTCAAACAGAAAAAACTGTCAGAGACTACAGCTTGGCCCTGTCAGCCAAGAGTCATTGACTGTGAGGAAAGGGACAGAGCAATCCGCCCTCTGGGTCACCATGTTCTCGTGTAAAAACACCTCAAGAAACAAGGACAGCAGGAACAGGCCAGCAGGAATCAATTTGGATAACTGCTGGCCAAAAGGCCAGAGGATTAGTCCCATTGTCCAGGGCAACATTTGAGATTCAGCACACCAGGAAATGCCCTTCAGTGTGGGTACAGAGGAGCCCGCTGGGCCTGAGATACTGGCCCTCCCCTGGAGAGGAGATACTTCTCTGTAAGAGCGACACAATGTTGCTCCCAGGGGTCTTTGAGTTAGTTCTGTTAAACTGTTGTGTTTCATTGGTGTTCCCCCTGCTGTCCCACCCCGATACAGGTATCTCGGGCTTCCCCCCGCCCCTCTCCTTCCCCATAAATATCCCGGGTTTTCCTCTGTTCAGGAGATTCGCTGTTACCGGCACCCTTTGCCGAAGCTTTGCCTGAATAAAGGCTTGTGCCTCGGTGGAACGCTGGACCAGCTATCTCGTCCCTGCTTCCTGTGTTGCCTGCCGCCGCCGCTGCCGAGCTGAGCTGAGCTGAAATCACTATACCATTACTGAGCTGAGCTGGAATCACTCGACTGCTCGAAGCTGCTCACATGCGCTTCGGGTCAGCCTTTCTCAAGGCTGCTTCTGGAGAAGTCGCGGTGTTCCGGGCTTTCCGCCGCCGCGGCAACTGGCGCCCGACCGTGAGGCTTTGAAGAAGCCCTGAAGAAGCGTCCGCCCGCACCTTCAGCTGTGAGGCGAGCCGCCGTTGGAGCCGCCGCCCCTCGAGGAAGCTTGCTTGCGTTCTAGCAAGGAGCAATCCAAGAGGCTGCGACCGGGACCCTCGCTGACCATCTGGGGCAAGGGAAAGCCCCTGAGGACCGGTCGCCAGGTGACCACCCACCCAGCAGCTTTGTTTTCGCCCGCCGGCATCTGCCGAAGAGAAATTGTAAGTGTATCCCTTGAAAGGTTTTTTTTCGGGCTTTTTTCTTTTTTTTTGCTGTTTTACTGCTGGGTGGGGAGTGAAAAAGGATGGGGAATGAGTCCTCTGTATTGAGGCTGACCCCACCTGAGAGGGACTTTTATATCCAAGTTGTAACTACCTTAAAAGCGGGAAATTTTAAGTTTTCTAAAGGGGATTTAAAAAGATTTATTCATTGGGTTTTTAAGCATTTTAAGATTAATTCGGACTCTGCTAAATCAGGAATTTTTTGGGATAATGTGGGGAGAAAGTTATATACAGTTCAAGCTAAAGGGGATTTTTCTGTTGCAAAGTTTTTTCCTGTGTTTCAAAATATTATTTTCTCATTGGAAAAAGAGGGAAAAAAAGAAGAGGGAGTTTTGGGTCCCCAGTTAAATCCCCCAACCCCGTCAGCCCCTCCAGGTGTCCCTGAACCCCTTTCCCTGCCTGAGAGCCAGTCGGCGGGTGGACATTGCCCCCGGGCACAGGGCTGCTGCCGTCTCCCTGACACCCCCCTACCGTCTCTCTACCCGTACCAGGGTGGCAACGGCCATGCCGCTCTGGGTCTTTCCCCTACCCTTTCTCCTATGCCCTCACACCCGGTTGTGTCCCCCCCAGTTCCTAGCGTTAGCACAGATGGTGCCGGCAGCGTGGCCAGCCCCGCCATTTTGTCCCACTCCCACCCCAGTTTTCCCGCCCTCGATGCCCAAAATGGCCGCTTTCCCGCCTTCACCCCTTCTCTTCCTGCCGCGTCCTGCTCCTCCTTCCCCCCCACTGCGTCGTTGGGTGTAACCGCGTCGGGCCCTCCCCCATCCATCGGGAAACTTCTCGTCGTGGGCCCCGCTCCTGTCCCTTTGTGCCGGGGCCCCGTCCCCAGCGGCGCGCCCGCTCCAGGGTCCCAGTGCCCCGGAGGTCAGGACGGCTCCGGCCGGAGCGGGGCCACCCCCGCTTCCCCACGCAGCCACAAAAGGGCCAGCTCTAGACACCCGAGCCGGCCCCGCGCTGCCACCAAGCACCCCCATCTCCACTAGGAGAGGAGAGCAGTGAATCTTCTTATTCAGATTCTGAGTATGAAGATCACTGGGCTGAGGTGCAGAGGGAAGCCACACGGGCGGGGAACTCAGCTCTGTCCCAGAAAATACTTGCCTTTCCTGTAATAATGAGGAGAGACAGGACAGGGGCACAGGTTGCTGCATGGGAATCCCTTCACTATAAGGAACTGCAGGAACTTTGCAAAGCTGCCAAGGAACATGGCAGGAGTTCACATTTTTTTAAACACTTGTTGGAAGCCTCCTTCTCTGCCCACGTCATGGTCCCTCATGACATCAAAAATATTATGAACTGCCTCCTCTCTCCAGCAGAATACATGTTGTGGGAGAGGCAGTGGAAAAAACATTTAAAGCAATTGGCAGATGTTTATGCAAGAGATGCTAACAGACCCAATTTTACTTTAGAGCAATTAGCAGGAGAAGGAGATTTCCAAAAGCCCTGAGATCAGGCCCGGGATCTGCCTGAAGCAGCTTTACAGGATATAGCTAATGCTGCCAAGATATCTCTTTTTACCACCCCTGATGATAAAGTGCCAACGCAGTGCTTCACCAATATTAAGCAGGGGGCAACTGAGTCTTTTATTAAGTATATTGATAAGTTAAAAATAGCCATTGAAAAGCAGATAGAGAGCCCTCAGGCACAAAAGGAATTATTAGTAAAAATAGCAATGGCCAATGCTAATCAGGAGTGCAAAGCAGTTTTGCGAGCCCTCCCTCTGGACCCCGAACCAACCATAGATCAGATGGTTGAAGCCTGCACCAAACACTCCTCTGCCTCAAGTGAGAATACAGTGGCACTTGCAGTGGCTAAAGGAGTGGCAGAGGCGATATCTGGAGCTTATGCTGCAGACCCCAATAGAAATTGTTGTTTTAATTGTGGTGAGCCTGGACATTTTTTCAAAGACTGTCCGGAGAGACATTCTATACAACCGCCAGCCCACCAACAGTTCCCCAGACAGAACTGGCATTCGGGAAACTTCAAGCAGAGCGCGGGACGGCCCCGCGCTTCGACATCAAATCAAATGCCGCACCGCTCCACCCCTCCTGCCAAACCCACCATCCTGCCTCCACGGGGGCCTCGATATTAAACCCAGCAGGTGGAGCGCTTCAGATGGGAACCCGGCGTCAACTGGTAACTAGACTCTCTTTACATATGAAAGGTGACTGTGTTTACAAAGTCCCCACAGGGAAACGTGGACCACCAGGCGGTCCCTCTAACATCTTAATACTTGGGGATCCAACTAACTGTCCAGGACAAATTCAGACTGTTCCTGAAGTCCAGACTATATACCCTGGAGATGAAATTTCCATCTCTTTGACCTGCATAGACCCTCCTTATTATTTAAAGGAACAGACTCCTGTGGCACAGGCCTTTTTACTTCCTAGTGACTGCCCAGATCATGTTCCCCTCAACCCCAGTGCTATGTGGACACAGGTTGTGGGTTCCTGCAAACCCATTGTGGACTGTAGCCTGTTTTGTTATGGGGAAAGGATTCAGCGCCCAGGAATGCTAGACACTGGAGCAGATGTTACCATCATCGCTCGCTCCGAGTGGCCAGACAATTGGGAATTACAACCTGTAGAAGGCATGATTTCAGGAATTGGAGGGATGACAGCTTCCATGAGGAGCAAACGGAATATTGTCATCGAAGGACCTGAGAGATAAATGGCAACCATCAGGCCATTTGTGGTGAGAGCACCAATCACCCTCTGGGGACGGGATCTCCTGTCCCAATGGGGAGCTTCTCTGAGGATTCCCAGCAGGGATTTTTAGTGGGGGTCACTGAGAAGCGCGCCACGCCTACCATCCCCCAACTCACCTGGAAACAGCACCATCCAGTGTGGGTTGATCAGTGGCCCCTGTCTGAGACCAAACTGCGCGCACTGGAAGCCCTTGTGGAAGAGCAGCTTGCCAAGGGCCACATCACTGAGACCAATAGCCCTTGGAACTCCCCTGTCTTTGTTCTGCGTAAACCAGGCAAAGACAGGTGGAGACTCCTTCATGACCTCAGGAAAATCAACGATGTCATTGAAGACATGGGCCCCCTCCAGCCTGGCATGCCCTCCCCTTCAATGCTCCCCCGAGATTGGAAGCTGGCTGTCATTGACATAAAAGACTGTTTTTTCAACATATCCCTCCATCCTCAGGACGCCCCCAGATTTGCATTCTCGGTTCCCTCTCCAAACAGACAAGCACCTTTAAAAAGATACCATTGGCTAGTCCTTCCTCAAGGGATGAAAAATTCTCCTACCATCTGCCAATGCTACGTGGCCCGCATCCTGTCACCTGTGAGGACCCTGTTCCCAGATGCCGTCATCCTCCACTACATGGATGACATCCTGGTTTGTGCTGCTGACGATGACTATCTGCACCGGACTTTACAAAAAACTATCCAGACAATCGAGGACGCTGGATTTGAGATCCGTGAGGACAAGATCCAGCACACCTGCCCGTGGACCTACCTAGGACTCCAGATCCGTGAGCAGACCATCGTGCCCCAGCAGCTGAGCATCAAAGACGACCCCAAGACCCTGCGGGACTTGCATCAGCTCTGCGGGTCCATCAACTGGATACGCCCTCTGCTTGGGGTAACAACAGAAGTCCTTGCACCCCTCTTCAACCTGCTCCATGGCAGTGAGGCCCTCGATTCACCACGCTCCCTCACGCCGGAGGCTCGAGAATCCATCACCAAGGTCCAGGAGGCCCTGTCTTCACGGCAAGCCCACCGCTATGAGCCCAGCCTGCCCTTCCAGCTGGTTGTCCTGGGTAAGGCCCCGCGCTTACACGCGCTCATCTTTCAATGGGACACTGCATTGAAGGATCCTCTCCTTATCATCGAGTGGATCTTTACACATAACCAGCCCACTAAGACTATCACCACTCCACAAGAAATCATGGCTGAACTCATTAAAAGAGCTAGAGTCCGTCTCCGCACTCTTGCAGCCTGTGAGTTCACCTGCATCTTCCTCCCATTGGCAACTGGAAGTTTGGAGCCTTTGCTCCAAACCAATGAGAGCCTTCAGTTCGCTCTCGATAGCTATTC
Source organism: Poecile atricapillus (assembly GCF_030490865.1). Classification (NCBI taxonomy): domain Eukaryota; kingdom Metazoa; phylum Chordata; class Aves; order Passeriformes; family Paridae; genus Poecile; species Poecile atricapillus. The sequence continues at coordinate 72,759,851 of NC_081289.1, forward strand.
AGGCCAAATTTCTATACACCCACCTGGCCACAAACTTTTCAAAACCACATTTAATTTGGTCCCCAAATCATTACAGAGCAAAACACCGCTCCAGGCCCTGACGGTTTTCACAGATGGATCAGGGAAATCCCACAAGTCAGTCATGACTTGGAAGGACCCCAGAACACAGAAATGGGAGTCTGATGTCCAAGTGGTCGAGGGATCACCACAAATTGCTGAATTAGCAGCCGTTGTCAGAGCTTTTGAGAAATTCCAAGAACCTTTCAATCTCGTGACTGATTCAGCTTATGTGGCTGGAATAGCTATGAGAGCAGAACATGCATTTCTGAAAGAAGTCTCTAACCCAAATTTATACAAATTGCTTTCTGAATTAGTATATCTTATCTCTCACAGAAAGCAACCTTACTATGTCATGCATGTGAGGGCGCACACCGACCTCCCAGGTGCCATTGCCGAAGGAAACAGGAGGGCAGATGCCTTAGCCATGCCTGCTGGAGCAGCCAATGTCCCTGACATTTTCGCACAAGCGAAATTGTCCCACCAGTTCTTCCACCAAAATGTGCCTGCACTGATGAGAATGTTCAGATTACCCAGAGACCAGGCTAGGGCAATAGTTGCCACCTGTCCTAATTGCCAATCATTCCAAATACCTGTCGTTAACTCCGGGGTTAACCCCCGAGGACTTAACAGCTGCCAGATATGGCAAACCGATGTCACTCACGTCCCATCCTTCGGGAGAGTCAAATACGTACATGTCTCCGTATACACCTTCTCTGGTGCAGTGTTTGCCTCAGCCCATGCAGGAGAAAATGCCAAGCACACCATCCGACATTTTCTCCTTGCTTTTGCTACCCTGGGAGTCCCAGAACAAATTAAAACAGACAATGGACCTGCTTACACCTCTCACAAATTAAGAGACTTTTTCAATGAGTGGGGGGTGAAACACACCACGGGCATTCCTCATTCCCCTACAGGGCAATCAATAGTAGAAAGAACCCACCAAAACCTAAAAAGAGTCCTTGATCACCAGCGGGGAAGAACAGAGATCATTCCTCCCATTGAGAGGCTCTGTAAGGCTCTATATGTCATGAACTTTCTAAATTGCTCGCCTACAGAGCCTGACCCCCCTGTAATACGGCACTTCTCTAACTCAACTCATGCCAAACTCACAGAGAAGCCGCCAGTGCTGATCAAAGATCCTGAATCACAACAGACATCAGGACCCTTCCCACTGATTACCTGGGGGAGAGGGTATGCGTGTGTGTCCACACCATCAGGACCTAAGTGGCTCCCAGGGAAAAATGTAAAACCTTACTTAGGCCCTACAAACCCTGCACCAGATTCAGAACTTTCAAAGTCTCCTGAGACCCACACAGGTCCAGAAAAACAGCAGCCCACTGCAGCCTGGAAACGGAGACGTCGTCAGAGTCCACAGAACCGACCTGCCACCAGACCAACAACCAGACAGAGGCCAAACCATCCTACCAGAGCTGCAATGAGACGACTGCCAACATCACGCCTGACACCGTGACAGTACACAAGTCTTCTTAACCCCCTCCCCCTTCCCCTTCTTGCCCTCGTTGCCTAGCCCAAATTGCCACCTTACACCCAAGTGCACCTCTGCTGCTGCTGGTGTCGAGTCTTGTGTCCCCAATACACAGAATAACCTTGCTTATAATTGTTTGTTTTTTTGTTTTTGTTTTTTTTTAAGAGGGGGGAGACGGGAGAGGAAAGGGAGAAAGAAAATAGCTCCCCCCCCTCCAAAAATTAGAGCTAATCTTCTATGTCCTGTTGTAGAAAATGTAGAGCAAAACCATCCTTGAGTTCCTGATTTCCCTGATTATCTGGATGCTCCTGAAAACATCAGCTGTGGATGCCTGGCTAGTAGCACAGCCCCAGGAGAACGTGTGGATCACCCACGCAAAGACACTCCAACAAGACCACATGTGCTTGTCCATGGGCAGCGCCACCAACCCTCTGTCATCCTGCCTGGTAGGGATTCCTTTAAAGCCCCATGAATATCCTTTCACAGGGAAAGAACCCAACCCAGTAGACACTTGGGATGAGTGGACAAAGATCTTGCCCCATGCACCAGAGGAACCCCAGGAATTAGAGCTTCTGGGATCCTCCAAAGCTGCCTACTGCATAAATTTTATTTATCACCCAGTAGCCAATGCATGGCCTGCCTCGAAATACCAAAAGGCAATTAAATCAAGGAAAAATGTGACTCCCAACAGTAAAATTTACAGTCAGTCCAAATAGTGCAATTACACCAGCAGCACACGATCCACCTCCTCTCACTATCCCAGAGTGCTGCCCCGGGGAGTGTTCTTGATCTGTGGGGATAGAGTGTGGGCAGGAATCCCTTCCCGACTCCGGGGAGGTCCTTGCACACTTGGACAGCTTACCATCCTCACTCCAAATTCAACTCTAATAAATGATTGGCTGAAAAAGAATGAATTGGCCCACCAAAAGAAAGATCTCACACAATTAGATGAAAAATGTGATAACCAAATTAAAGATCGGTCCTACACGAAGAAGATGGTGATGTCAGCATTTTTGCCGTGGGCAGCTGCTGCTAAAGCCCTTGGTGAGCCTTCTCACCTGGAGTGTTGGCTTGGTAAGCAGGCCAACCGGACCTCCTCTGTCCTGAGTGACCTCCTGACAGATGAAGAAACTGTTAGGCATGCTACGCTACAAAACCAAGCTGCCATAGACTTTCTGCTCCTGGCCCATGGACACGGCTGTGAAGAATCAGATGGTTTATGCTGCTTTAACCTCTCCAGCCCCAGTGAAGACATCCACGCCCGCATCCAGAGACTCCAACATGCAGTCCAAAAACTCCAGGCTGAAAAGGAGCCCCAGTGGCTTGAAGACCTTTTTGTGAGCTGGGGACTCGAGAGATGGGTTGCCTTCGTTCTCAAGAACATTTGTTGGGTTTTCTTGATTGTTATTATCTTCCTAAGTATGTTTTCATGTTTTAAGAAGCTATCAGCTAACTCTCTAGGGGATGCTTTTTTAATAAATAAAGAAGTGGGAGTTGTGGGTACAGAGGAGCCCGCTGGGCCCGAGATACTGGCCCTCCCCTGGAGAGGAGATACTTCTCTGTAAGAGCGACACAATGTTGCTCCCAGGGGTCTTTGAGTTAGTTCTGTTAAACTGTTGTGTTTCATTGGTGTTCCCCCTGCTGTCCCACCCCGATACAGGTATCTCGGGCTTCCCCCCGCCCCTCTCCTTCCCCATAAATATCCCGGGTTTTCCTCTGTTCAGGAGATTCGCTGTTACCGGCACCCTTTGCCGAAGCTTTGCCTGAATAAAGGCTTGTGCCTCGGTGGAACGCTGGACCAGCTATCTCGTCCCTGCTTCCTGTGTTGCCTGCCGCCGCCGCTGCCGAGCTGAGCTGAGCTGAAATCACTATACCATTACTGAGCTGAGCTGGAATCACTCGACTGCTCGAAGCTGCTCACATGCGCTTCGGGTCAGCCTTTCTCAAGGCTGCTTCTGGAGAAGTCGCGGTGTTCCGGGCTTTCCGCCGCCGCGGCACTTCAGAGTGGCTGTAATAGACACTACAACAGGAATGCACTCAGAGGCATCCCACTACCCCTCTATGCTCTGCAGTGGAAAGGTGACAAGGGCAGAAAACACCAGGCTGGTGACTGCAGTGTCTATTGCTGTTTCACTCACTTGCTTTTGTAGAGTCTGAGGGAGGGGACTAAATTTCTCTCTGATGGCTTGCATTTCTTCCTCCAGCCTCTTCGCCCTTGTTTTGATCCTAGCCTCAGTTTCCAGCAACTCTGCCTGCCGCTTTTCCTTGATGTTTTGTAAAAAAATAAGAGAGAGGAAATTTCATGAATGGAGTGGCTGCCACTCTTTCACTACCCTGGTTTCACTGATCACCCTTCTGCCAATGGAGCCACATTTCCTCTTGGATGTTTCTGATGTTTTCCTCATGCCTCTCTTCACTACCATGATGTTACTCTGAGCTTCAGGCAGCTCTGCTTGCGGCTCTGCCTTGATGTTCTGCACACACAAATGCAGAGCAAGTGACTGGGAGCTGCCATCAGGCTCAGCTTTTCCCTCTTTCAGCCTCAAATCATACTCATTCAGTCACTTTTTTCTGCTTCCCTGCCCGCCTCTGCTTCCACTGTAACCCTCCTGTCCCTGTGCTCATCTCTGCAGATTACAAGGCTCTGTGCATTCAGTGCCTCTGGGACTCCTGGCCTCCTCAGTCCCAAGAGCTGTGTTTTATGCCCCTCTTCCTGCTCTTCACTCTGTCACCTGCTGAGTCAGGCTTACCTGGCCATTCTCCAGTGGCTCTTCCACCTGCTGCCCAAGCTGCTCTTCCTGCTCTCGGGCTGGCAACAGCTCTCGCTCAGTCTGGCACGGCATCTCTGACAAAGCAATCTGCTCCTGCTCTTTCTCCAGAATGACCTGCACAGAAAGCAAGAGAAAGAGGATGGGCTTCAACTTCCCATAAAACATTTGTGGGCCAAGACTCAAACACTGATTGGCTCACAGGTTCCCAAAGCACTGTGCTGCTGCTCTCCTGGCTTGTTCTCTGCCCATGGGGAGACCCAGATTCCAAAGGGACACTGGCAGTACAATCAGAGTCCATCTGGGTCTGAATCCCCAAGAGACTCTTGGGCAGCTGACAGAAAATGTGTGCCATTTCTCAAGGGTCTGCTGAGGGCCTCCCTCCCCTTCTCCTCTGTCCTCTTTGTCTTTCCATAGTGACTGACACCCAGCCCTGTCCCACAGCTCCGTCCTGGCTCTGCAGGTGCTTTCCTGTGTGATTTCATCCCTTGTGAGAGACACTTGTGGAGTTTATGTTCTCTTCAGGCCTGCACCAGCATTCCTGCCTTTCTGACATCCATTTTTAACTCTTGTTAAAAATCCTGATCATTCAGGAGAAAAGGATGTGTGCAATTTGATCCTCTGATGGAGGTCAGAGAGCTCCTATGGCCACCTGAGTATATGGAAGAGGACCAAGGTGTTTATCCTCCCTCTTTTGTCTGCTGAGAATTCTGAGCGGCAAGAACAGAGATCCTCAAAAGGCCCTATCAACAAATGAATTGACACACCCCTAGGGATGCCAATGAAGGAAACCATGTGTCATGTAATCCATGTATAACCAAAGTCTCCAAGCTCCACCTATGCAGTGGTTTAGATTCACCAATTTGATTTCCTGGCCAAGGCACTAAATAATGTGGTGGGTTTAGTGTTGGCTAAAATCACCAGTGCATTCACTCATTTCTTTCTGTGAAATATGGATTAGGAGGAGGGAAAAACAGGCTTAAAACTTACAATATATGAAGAAAACTTTATTTAAAAAATTAAATAAGAAAAATCAGAATGAAAACCTTCAGAACACTTTTCCTCCCCCCACACAACTTCTTTTCTTTCCCAAGAAAATGACAATGTAGAAACAACACATGGGATTTTAAATCAGTTACCAATTCTACGATAGTCTTTCATCAGTTCTTGTAGGGAAAGGAATTTTCTCTTGCCAAGCCATGGGGACTTCTCCACAAGAAACAGTTCTCTTGTGGCTTTTCATTTCCATGAATAGCAGCTGCCCAGGAAAAGATCTGCAATTGTGAAATTTCTCCCATTTTCATAGCCCTGCTACAGTTGCATTCATGGACCATATCAAATTATGGGGTATTATTTTAAGGATGAGCTGTTCAAAAAGCAAAGGCTGTCTTCATCTATCTCTGGGATCATCTTTCTCTCTAGGAGCAGAGGCCTTCTTGTTCTCTCCCTGGGGAAAAGGGTCTTCATCACTCTCTCTCTCTCTGTTCAAGCTTCCCATTGAATCAGTCTCTTCAGCATCTAGTTTGCTTCATCATGGATGCCTCTGTTCACATATACAGTTTAAACACTTCATCACCCCATACTCTCTCATGAATTAAAGGGGATATTTCAGTGTATAATTGCCCATCTCCATGGCCTTACCAAAAGAACTTTCAGCCTCAATACTAAGGCATCTCCTCATTCACCTTCCATCTGGCACTTGCCTCTTTCTTTACTGACCTTGGTGTCTTCATGTTGTCTTCCTAAATGTCTTCATTCTATCCTTTTTTCTCACCCAAGGGGGCAGTTGTGATCTGCAGGTCTCATCTGTGCACTGAAAGGGTTAACATTTCACCCAGGCCTACAGAAGACTGTCACTGCTGGCAGTGGCAAATTGTCCCCACTGGGACCCTCCCTCTGCCAGACGATGGCAAGGGGGGTGGGGGGACATGGCAGAGAGGGGCTTGGCCTGGCCTAGAGCTGCTCCCGCAATCTGGCAGACTCAATGTAGACTGGTGGTGGAAGTGGGGGACAGAGCTTGGTGTCAGCAAGATGTCAGCAGATGTGGTTCAGCCCAGCTTCAGCCAGGGCCCCAAGGCCTCCTGTCCACTGCCCAGGGGCCACTGGGGCCCAGCCTGGCCCCAGCCAGGCCACAAAGGCCATGGGAGAGATGGACTGGCCCCACCAGTGCTCAGTTACCTTTCAAGGCTGGAAGCAAGAGAGACCTTTCCCAGGCTTGCCTGTTTTTAAAATGTGGAATACACAGAGGCCAATCCAGCTTCTAAATAGTTCTAAATTCTCAGCGCAAGCCAGCTATCATTTTTTTTTTTCAGGCACAGAGGAAGCTCTCAATAGCTTCTCTCAGAAATCTCATTCCATGGGTGGCTTCTAGCCTCAATAATGTCAATCAATGCGAAACCAACATGACCTAAAACATGGAATTGTTCCACCTCACTACGACAGGCAGAAATTTAAAGAATAGACTGAGGACTTTAGGACAGAAGAGGCAGGAGGAGGAAAACAGCTCTGAGGGGAAAAAACAATCAGATCTACAGGGGAAACACCTCTGCCTGCTCAAGACTGGTCGATGGAACATATCTCTCCTCCTCTCCTGAAAGGGATGCCTTTAGGTCAGCTTTGTACCTTCAACTGCTTTGCACCAGAGCCCGGAAGATTCCACAATGTAAATGTTAGATAGATAGATAGATAGATAGATAGATAGATAGATAGATAGATAGATAGATAGATAGATAGATAGATAGATAGATAGATAGATTGACTGATCTCAGATACAGAGATCTGATTATTACAGACAAACTGTCTTTACTATCCTTTCTGTCCCTACACACATTAACATTGTAGCCAGTGCCCTGATCAGCAGCAATGCTGAACTTGCTCTCCTGTTGCTTCAATAAACCACACTCTTGGGGAATCTGGAGTGTGTCAGTCGTTATGGAATGTGATCAGACCCAGAACACTGCTCTGGGAACTGCAGTCTTTGTCCATCTGTGCTCAGACAAGTTCTTCTCTTGGACTCAGGCACAGTGACGGTGCCTAAAGTGGCTGTAAACAGAAATGAAGCCCAGCCTCTCCCAGTTCCACTGATCCCTGAGGACCAGCTGGAATGCCAGGGTGTTGATTTCCTGACCAATTCCCAAAACACAATACATATTGATCCCCTGCCAGTGGCCGGGATGAGAGCTGCCAAAGACACAGACACTGTTAACCAGAAAGTGATGTGCAAGGCCCTGCTGGCTGGTCAAGAAAGAGAACAGCTCCTTCTGCACCAAAATCCCCACCTCAAAGTAAGTGTTCTCATGCTAACATACTCCATCATACAGAACTGTGAGCTGGAAAATTAAAATTATATCAGAACCTCTTCCAGTTCTGGAAAAATGCAAGAAATATCCCACAAAACCACCTTTGCTTCCTGGAAAACGTGAAAAATAAACACGTCTTCTCCTCCTAGCAAACCAAAAATGCAACAAAAAAAAGGCGAGACTCCCAAGTCCAATCTGGGCTGTGTTCCGATTCTTAATATGGCCACTGGTAAACACCTGACCCATGACAATTGGGTTTTAATCATTAATTTAGCCAGAGTTCTCTTGAGAGGTTGGTTCATCTTTCCAATCAACCCTGAACTTTGTGGGTACCAGGGAATGTGTAATTTCCATTCTATACCTAGATCTTGAACAAGTTGTTTTAATATTTTTGATATGAAATTAGTTTCTCTGTCAGAGTTAATATTATTAACTATTCTATATGGAGCGATGATTAGTTCTAGCAGAGTTTTGCATACTACATTGGCAGCAGTCTTAGCAGTTGGCACCAATTCTACGTAATGGCTTAACTGATCTACTATTACAAGTAAAAAATTCCACCATTGCACTTGGGTGAGTTCAGTGAATTCTACTTGGATACTCTGAAAGGGCCACAGGACTCCCCCCCGCCAGTGTGTTCCCCTCATGACCTTTCTGTTTATGTTTTGCTATATTGCACACTTTTCAGTTATTTACTTCGCCATTCTAAAAATTCTTATGCAACCTCAAGTTCTCAGGAACTGATCACTTAAGGCTTGGTGTCTTGATTTTGGAAGACACATGCCTGCTAGGGAGAGCAGGAGCCTCCCTTAGAATGAAATTTCTTTTTGAACAATCTCACTTCAGAGGAGTTGAGTGAGACAGTTACAAACCCAATTTCCCCCGGTCCTCTCCCAGTGGAACTTCTCAGAGGGGATATAGTGATACTACTTGGTGGTCCTTTCTTAATCCCTCCCGCTGAGCTATTCTTCTCCACATATTTTGACTAGGCCTGTCAGGGGGTGGAGGGGGTGCATGAGGTGCTGGAAGATATGGAGGCAGGAGACAGTCTAAGGGGTCCCAATTCTTGTCTTCGTCTAATTTAAACACCTTTATTTCTCCCAGAGAGTTTCCCTTCCCCCAGCAAGCAGTATAATCTTTTTCTTCTTGGCTATCAGCTTCCTTGGCATTTACATGTGTATTTAAAGCTTGACACAATTCCTTTTTGAAAGACCCATGTAGGGGCCAGAATAAATTATCTGATTTTATCTTTTCTTTGGTCCACTGGATTATACAATAATGTATAATTTTAATCTTATTTTTATTTTTTGGGTCTGGGTTGCATTCCTACTGTGCTAGTTTTATTCCTAGGGAACTATCGAGGGGATATATTGGCCTTTCTTCCCCTTGGTGGCTTTCTTCTTGCTTGTCTTGTGTCCCATTTTATCAGTTTCTATCCCACCACTTCTTGCATAGCGCCTTTGTCTCTCTTTTACTTTAACTTCCACACAAATCTAACTATAAACATCTTACAAGTTTTCTCCCAGCCCCCCTCAGATATAATCAAAATTCTGGGAACTAAATACTGTCTACCACACACTACTTCAATTATTTCTGCTTGTCATGATTCAGCCTCTATTTCCCTACGGGCTGTTCTTATTCTTGGGCTAATTCCTCATGTCCTACAGTAATTAAGAATCACACTGCCTGATATCTGGCTCTTACTTCAGCTTCTTGACCCTCCTGACACCAAGCACCTCTGAGGGTAGCAGTGCAATACCACCTCTTGTGACAATTTTTACACTCGCACAAAACCCAGGGCTCACAGCCAGGTCCACAACACAAGCAAAAAACTCCACTCATACAGACACCACAAAATCTTTTTTATAAAGAAAACCAAAAAACACTTTACTCTTTTTCAGCTGCCCCAGTCGTCTGATCCATTTAGCAGTTATATCTGTCAGTCACACTAAACTAAGAACAAACACGTACACCTCACACACATTTACACAATAATAGTGTTACTGAATTAGGTGTTTGCCTTCCTTTTTAAATGCTTATTCATAACACACTGACCTACCTCTAAAAGCAGTCCTAAATCTCTCTAAAATTCCCTTAAACTTAAAACTTTCTCTTATTAGCCACACACCTATAAAACCCTAGTCATAACAGCACTTGAAACAAACCTCAATGCCTTACTGCAGGGGTTTCACTCCCCCTGTTATTAAACAGGTTTAATCTGTCTCTTCAGATGTCTCAGGAAGTGTTTTTCTACTTAGAAGCATAACACCCCAGATCAGCCCAACCATTCATGCCTCAAGGGTATATTGGGATTTCAGGTTCTCAGCATCTCATCTTTTGCAGACTTTGCAACAAGTTTTTAACTATTGCAACCTCCAATATAGCTAAGATTTCTATAGGCAGTCAGACATGGGTTGAGTGCAGTACTACCTTGGAATTAGGATTCTTGCAGTCAAAATTGCAGGTAGTTCCAGTCCCCTTTGTTTCCTTAATCCCCATGTTAACCCCAAGGCAGCTAACTGTTACCCCCAAGGGTGCAATGCAAATTGGTAGTTTTCATGAATGAGAGTCATGCAGTGATTCCCACAGGGGTCACTGGAACATCATGGAATTTTAGTTATAGGCAAGGGTAGAAACAATACTCTAGGGCTCATTGTCTATCCATCAGTCATCTCAGTGAACTATAATGAGGAGTTGACAGTTTTGGCCCAGCCCTTGTGTCCTCCATTGATCGTTCCACAGAATACTTCAATAGCCAAGACCATTGCTTTGCCATCTAATGTGGTACTGCAAGTCAAGCCAGTGGCAAGCCAACAGATTTCACCCAACAATGAGGACACAGATGTCCATGTCTTCTGGATAAAGCAAATAGGCCGTGATCAACCCTAAATTAACTGCAACTTGACATATGGTGACAAAACAATCACAGTTATGGGCATGTTGGACCCATGTGCAGATGCCACAGTCATTTCTTGTCCTTTGGCCCAGAGAAGGGAGCTTGGTGATATCTCTGAACTCCCTCTCAGGCACTAGAGGAAGCACATTATGAATGCAGAGTGAACATGCAATTGTTGTTTCAGGGCCAAAAAGAAAGACAGTAATCATTCATCCCTTTGTTGTGCACAAACCCATCATGGTTTAGGGAAGAGACATCCTATCACAATGGGGCACAAAAATAGAAGTGGATTTTTGATAGAGGTCACTGCAGCACTCACCACCCTAAGATTGACTTGGAAAACAGATATGCCTGTCTGAGTGGACCAGTAGCCCCGGACACGGAGGAAATAGAGTGCTTTCAAAAAATTAGTGAAGGAACAATTGCAGAAAGGACACATCAAACCAACAAATAGTCCTTGGAATTCTCCAATTTCTTGTGGATTCATCATCCACAAGAAAACCTCCAATTCATGGAGGTTGCTTCATGACCTCAGAAAACTCAACTAGGTCATTGAAGAGATGGGACTACTTTAATTAGATCTGCCTTCTCTCTTGATGATCTCAAGAGATTGGCCACTTGTGATCATTGGTCTGAAAGATTGTTCCTTCAACATTCCACTTCATCCAAAAGATGCATTTTCAAACAAGCATTAACAAACAAGAACTTTTATGAAGATACCATTGGGTGGTCCTTCTTCAAGGACCAAAAAACAATCATCAGTGATGAGTTTGCACCACCTTTTGATCTACTGAGAGGAGAAAGCAACATTAAATCTCCCAGAACCTTCACTCATGAGTCTCAAGGAGCCCTTGAGAGGATCACTGAAACCTTTCAATAAAGACAAGCACACCATTGTGCAATGTCGCAATAATTTTTTCTTGCAGTGTAAGGAGAAAACATACAATTTTATGGTCTTCTATTTCAATGGAACACTTCAAATCAAGATCCACTGCTAATAGTTGAATGGATTTTTCCACCATACAGGTTTTGGAAAACAATTTTCACAATAGAAATGATAGTACAGATCACAACTGGGACAAGAATGAGATTGTTGACAATGGCTGGCAAAGGTTTTGTAACAATTTATCTGCCTTTGAAAAGGGAACATTTTGATTGGGCAATGTAAAAATTAGAAGAAATGCATTGCTGAATTATTCAGATGCCTGTTCGATTCACTTTCTAAGCCGCAAGTTGTTGCAGTCAAAACTAAGATTGAGAGAGAAGCCCATGTTGAGTGAAGTGCCTTCAAAAATAAATTAGAAAGCTTATGGATATTGCATTTTTGATAATATCTAATGTTTTTGCCTTTTATAAGTAACATGAAAAAATGATGAATTTCATTAATATTAAGAAGTTCAAAAGTTTTTTACTTTGTTTCAGTTTTATTGTTGATGCATGAAAGTTTTGGAAATACTATCTTTTTTACACATTTGCTGCTGATGTGTCATTGTATGATATAAATTTGTGGATTTTTTATGATAAGCATGGTTTATAAGGTATAATTACTGTAATTATAGCCAGCTTTTCATATCTTCTATTATTTTTATTCTCTAACTGCAAAATGTGTTTCCTTTAACAGATTGTTTAGCCTTTTCCGTTGTTTGAGCAGGTTTGTTATAGATTTAATCCAATGCAGTTTCATGGCTTTCCAGAATTTCCAAAGTTAAACTTTGAAGGGAACCAAATTTTGGATGTTTGATTAAATTCTAATTGTTAAGAGTTTCGTTTAGAAAAATAAGTTAGGAACATCCTTCCTAGGCCCTGGCCAGGCCTTGACATTACCTGGATGGGAAATTTACCAACAGACCCAGATGTTTTCTTCATCAAAACAATATTCAAGTTGGTTTGGCTTGCTAATTTGACCTTATTAACATAGCAGCTGAATCTACTTTTTAAGTGAGCTTGGAGAATTGTTATCCAGACATAATTTTCCAATTCATCACTGACTTGAGGTTTATCAGCTGTTGCAGACACTGGGATGATAGTACATCTAGTACATTTAGTAATTAATGATCTTCTAATTTCGCATATATTATCAGTTATGTGTATTATCCAATGGATTCCTAATTATTGTAAGTTTGTTGTTTGCTACATGTATTGTTTTGCTTTGTTGTTTTGTCATGTTCATAACAAAAAGACACATGTCTTTAAAAACAAAAAAGAGGGGAGGCAGAGGCTGCGCCTCAAATGCAATTAAACAAGACCCTATACATTTTAAATTTTCTGAATAGTTCTTTTGCAGAACCAACTCCTCCAATTATCAGACATTTTCCCAACAGTACTCAGGCAAAATTAAAGGAAAATCCCTTGGTTCTGATCAAAAATCCAGAAACAGGACAGATTGAAAGTCCATTTCAATTCATAACCTGTGGCAAAGGGTATGCTTGTATCTCCACAGGTTCAGGGCAGAAGTAGCTTCCAGTGAAGAACATGAAACCTTATTGACTGCAGAAACAAGCAGACAACCCCAGGAACAGAGGAGCAAGCATGCAGGCGTGAACTGCATCGAGACCGCAGTTAATGACAGACATCTTTTATCCCATATGTAGAAGCAGTGAACTTTGAGTTTTATGTAAAAAAGCATGGGAAGTTCTTAATATTGTAAAACCTTGTTTCTTAAAGCATGGTGTGGATTGTATCACGATTCATAATATCATATGAGAAATAAGGCCATTGAACATGAAAGTAAATCAGGTATCACCCTTGTGCCTTATCACTTCATTGACTGCTTTAAGTAATGTGATCCTGCCCATGAGTCAACCAAAAGAAAATGTCTGGGTGACTCTGGCCAATGTATCAGCCCAGATGTCATATGTTTGACTCACTCAAGTCTGGGGAAACCATTCTCGACTTGCTTGGTCAGTTTGACAGTAGACAACTGGCTAATTCCATAAAACACCCCTCTGGACCAAATTCCTCCCTGGGGCATCCTATGAACCCTAAGAAGCGGAAATCCTTGGCTCAGTGAGAATTGATTTTTGCATAGTATTCAATTCTCCTGTGTCAAAACAAAACAAAGTTACAGATATCACTCCAAATCACGCTTTGTACAAAAATGTGACATCTTGGTTCAACCTCACCTCAGTCCTAGTCACACCACCCAACCATGTTCCATTGCAATTGCCACAAGGGACTTTTATTTGTGCAGACAGAATTTGGCTTGCTGCCGAGGCTTTCATTTCTTCATGCTGAAAGAGAAACTATGGCACCAATATGATCATCAGATCATTTGTTTATTCTCTTGTACCAGGTTATAAATGTACCAGTTTGAGTACATTTATACTGTATACAAATCTCTACGCTCGAGTATCTCTTCTGCAATTGGCTGCATGCGCTGTTCACATGCCCTTATAAGCATTTTTATTGGATAATTACATTTGCGTATATTGGACCACATCTTGTTCAATTTCTTTATTTCTCATCGTGTTTAGCTCTTTTTGTTCTTTTGCTGACCATGACTTGTTCCTTTCCTGTCTGATAACCTTGCCCTTTGTTCTTAGCTGTTTCTCTTTATGGTCAAATTTGTTCTAATGCAGCTGAGACTCCTACAGCTTGCCATTCCATCAAATATTAAAGGTGGTCCATGCAGCGCTGGAAAACTCTCTCTGCTGACACCTAAAGTAACAATGATAAAAGAGAGGCAGAGAGAAGAGTTTTGTAGATCGGTACACACCAGATTGCAATAATGAGTTTCATTCATGGAATCTTAGGCAGAGATTTTTAATACTTCTCCTTTTACCTCAGGCAGCTTCAGCAGCAGCCCTGAACCAATTGGATCAACTAGGCTGCTGGCTAAGCAAGCAATCAATTCCATCTCTCTTGCACTGAGCAAGTTGTTAACTGACGTTTGAAATGTGAGACACACTACTCTGCAAAACAGAGCAGCAATTGATTTTCTCGTGCTAGCACATGGATATGGGTGTGAAGAATTTGAAGGAATGTGTTGTATGAATCGCTCCGATCATTCAGGGTCTATCCACAAGAACGTAAAACAATTGAAAGAGCGTATAGCCAAACTTGGAGTTGAAAAAGGGTCATGGTTGGATGGTCTGTTTGGTTGGTTGAGCTTTGCACCATTGTGGGGGGAACTTATAAGGATAGGTATATCCATATTGATTGTCAGCGTAGTCCTCCTGGGTTTTGTGCCATCTACCTCAGTGGATCCAACAGATGATAGACAAGGCTGCTAAGGAAATGTTCAAATAGGAGGGGGAGATGTTGCAGTCAGAGACACAGGAAATATTCCTTTATCTGTGCTCTGACACCCAAGAGAACACTGGGTTTGTTGCACTATATTGGGAACAGCAAGAAGGGAACGACATGGACTCTCTTGTGAGTTGAACAGGAGAGCAAGGTTTATTACTCCAGATCTTCTTTTATAGACCAATACACAAAGGTCCAGAAAGGTAAAACTCCTATTGGTCAGTGAACTAACACATCACCATCATTGGTCAGTGGAGTACACCACCCCTCGACCTTCTCTTGCAAGAAAACCAGAAACTGACAAGCAACACCTGCAAGGCTGTCTTCTGTCTCTAAGGATTGTTTTGATTCCTCCTTATGATTTCCTAGGCTGCTTTCTTAGGCATGTCTGAGAAAGTTATGCGGCTTGCTTTTCCACAGGAACTGTGCAAACTGCTTGCTGCTTGCATTTAGCATCCATAATTCCCCTTTTTTGTTTTAGAGCAAAAAGGCAGTGTTTGTGATTTCCTGCTGGGCCCTTGCAGGAAAGAGAACAAGCATAGCACAAGAGGTCTCCTTTCAGTTATCAGTGAAACCTCGAATGGACACTGATTTAGAATGATCAGGGCGATTTTCTGACGTATGTTACCGAATCCTTGATGTACCACTGTCAAGTCTTGTTTTTTCTTGCAAGGAACTAATGGCTAACTGTAATACAACTCCTTAAACTTACACAGCAAACAAAACGTTGTTAGTCTGCTCAAAACTGACAGTCTAACTTGTCAACAGGTCAGAATGCTCACTTTTTACTTGGAGAAGGACCATCTAATTGATGATCAGCATCCTGGTCATCATCCAAAGATTGCCTGTTGGCTACTTTCTGCCCTTGGTGTCACAGGTCAGGGCGAATGCACCTTGCAGGTATCCACTGTATCCCAATATCTGTGGAAATGTATGCATACCCACGACCCCAAGTGATGAGCTCACACAGGCCTTGCCACTTGTTAGTGGTTAGGTCTCTCATCCAAACTTTTGCTCAATGCAGGTGTGTCTCACCTGAGGACTGCAACAAAAGGAAATTATTCAAAATGACAGGGTTGTTGGAATTTTTTGGCACTATGAGATGATTGATTGTATATAGGGCTTTCTCCAACCAACTGTGTGGGGTTTTTCCAGTCACTCCCGTTTTTTGTTTTTCCAGAACACACTTTAGGGTACCATGAGCGTGTTCAACAATAACTTGCCCAGTGGAATACCGAATTTGCGTGAAACTCCCCACAATTGTAAAAACTGTTGTGTTTTCTGTGAGGCGTAGGCAGGACCATTATGTTTTCACAGAAGGTATGCCTAAGACTGCAAACACAATCTTCCAATGAGCAATAACATCACAACCTTTTTCTCCAGTTTGAGCAGATGCCCAGATAGCAGATGAGAAGGTGTCAATAACACATGCACATACTTAAACCAACCAAATTCAGCAATGTGAGGGACATCTGTTTGCCAAAGCCGCAAGGCCTTTAGACCTCTGGAGTTTACCCCTGCTGGTAAAAGTGCAGCAAATCCATGACAGTCAACACAAGAGCTGACAATGTCACAAGCCTCAGTTGGTGTTAAGTGAAATTGCTTTTGCAGGGTATGTGCACTTTGATGAAAAAAATCATATGATGCCCTAGCTTGTGCAACTTTGTCAGGCTGAGGTGTTACCCATGCAGGGTTAGCTAACCTATCAGCCTGGCATTACCTTTTGTTGTGAAACCTGATAAGTTGGCGTGACTCCGAATATGCAAGATGTGAATTCACCAAGGGCAACTAACTTCTCTTTTTCCTGGGGCCACTGGTTTTCCCAGATGGGTTTGGTTACCAGCCACTGTAAAGGCAGCGTGGAACTCTGTGTACCCTTCACCACAACAGCCCCCATCAAAAATGCATGCCAATTCATATCCCCACACTGCCAAAACATCCCACCCCCAGAGGGTAAGTGGAGCTGCAGTGACATAAGGCCAGACTGTAGCTGTTTGTCCCTCTAGGTTTTTGATCAGCACAGACAGTTGGCTCACAAAGTTCTGTGTAGTACCTCCCAGGCCCTCAATGGCTGAATCAACCAAAGTCAAAGGCCAGGACGGAGGCCACGCAGAAAAGGAGATGATTGTCACATCCACACCGGTGTCAATGAGACTTTGGAGCTGGATCTGAGGCGGGCTGGCATTTGGTAGATTCAGGGTACACGTCATTTGAGGTTGCTGATTGGAAATGCATGAAGACCAGAAAACCTGCGGCAGACCAGTAGATGCAAAGCCACCATCTCCATGAGTCCAGTCAACAGTCCTAGGGACACAGGACTTCAAAGGCACAAGTTGAGCAATATGAGTCTTTTCAGGGATAGTAACAGGGGTCGTGGGCATGGAAACCATAGCACAAATTTGTCCTGTAAAGTCAGCATCAACGACTCCTGGATGCACAAAGATCCCCTGTAGAGTCGCACTAGATCTTCCCACAAGCGGTACACTTAATCCTTGACAAGAAGGCCAGATGCATCCAGGGGAACCTTATACACACAACTAGAATCTAGTATGACTGTTGCTGTGGTGTGTAAATCCACCCTGGCAGCTCTTCGGGTGCTGCCACTAAGCTGGCTGAGTAGGTCTGCACTGGAACTGTGCCCTGGAAACTCATTAGTGTCAAGAGTGCAGTTCCCTTATGCACTCCTGCCCACATTTCCCGAATCCATGAAAAGCTGGCATGGTATCTAAATTTACGTTGGTTCACAAAATGACCTGGCTTGTTACATCTAGCACACAAGAAATTACCCTTTCCTTTTTTCTTCTGCTTCACCTATTGAGCCTTACTCTGAGCATCTCTTTGCTTCTGGGAACCACCCTGATGGCCCGCATGTTTTGATGTTAGAACAGCAGCCAAAGCTGACATTTTGTGCTCTACAGAGCCTACTTCGGCACGTGCTTGGACCATCTCTGTTATTGAGGGATCCCCTGGAAGAGCCTCTATAATCTTCCTGCAATCATCATTAGCATTATCCCTTGCTAGTTGTTTACACAGGATCTGTCTCAGGTTATCATTCTCAACCTGTTTCTCCAAGGCCACTGCTATTTTCTCAACAAACAGCAAGAATGGTTCCTTTAAAACTTGAGTGATTTTCACATATTGTGACCTGGGAGCAGCTGTTTCTATAGTCTTCAGCAATGCTCCAATACCAATTTTCTGTCCCTGTTCAAGGACTCAATGGGCCTGGAGATCAGGACTGGAATAATCACCTGCTTCTATAAGGACATCCAGTTTAACACGTCTAGGATCATGTACAGGCAGATGCATGTTCTCGTCTGCAGCTCTTTGAGCCATCTGCCTCCAATTATCCTCAAAGACTTTGAAATTAATGGGCAGGACTAGAGGTCCTTTTAATGCCTTTATTTGAAGAACCAGCTTAGGCAGGGGCCTGAGGGGTCGCGCACACCGCCACTGCTCCCAGATTCCACACAGAGGAGGAGGAGGTTGATGTTGCCACACGGCAAAGTCAGAGCTTCCATCCTCATGGGAGTCCACAGGAATGCTCATCTTCTTTACCTCGGAGTCCAGGATGTCATCCTGATAGAGTTCCCTCGTGGTCACATCAGCTCCTGGGAGGAAGTCAGGGGACTCCTCTGGGTCTTCTTCATTTGGTGGTGCTGTTTTTACTTCTTCCTTTTAGTGTGGCTTGTTTTCTTTGGGTTCTTATTAGTCTGTGTGTGTCCCATGAGTCTCTGGTCTCTCTCATTTACATATAAGCCCTTATGTCATCCTCCTCCTCAGGGCTGGGGATGCCATTTTGGGAAGCAGTGGCAGTGGTTTCCCGACGGGACAGGGATGAAACGAAAGGTAAGCACAACCACTACATAACTATTGAGAGACCACCAGCTATTCACAACCCTTCACAGAAATAAACGTGAACACTGTTTATTTCTATCTTTAGCACACCTTTTATAGGGTTCTACAGGGTCCGCAGGCTAAGCAAGTTACTATTGGCTAATACACACAGGTTTACATTTTTTCTCCTACACACAAGGATATTGTTTTGCTTTACTCTCTCTTCTGCAGGAAAGTTTCAAGGACTTTAGCCTTTAATATCACAACTTATTCCAAAGGCTGGTTCGTGCAGACAGGTCTTTACTAATATATAAAATATAACAACAGTTCCCCCTTTCTCTTTTTGCACAAACCAGGCTTTGGATGTGACTCATTCTATACTTTTATGAAGACAAGATAACATACAACTTAAAACTGTCATCTCAATTAGCACTATAAGTAAAGTCCATCCCCCTTCTAGCACAAGAGACCTCAACTATCCAGTGATGCCCCAGCTGGCGAACCAACTTCTAATGGGGGTCACTATCTTCTTTCAGGGCATGTAACCCGTCCTGTAGCTGTTGTAGTTGCTTATGGATGGAAGCTGAATGATCAGTAAGATTCAGACAGCACATGCCTTCAAACTCCTCACAACCATGTCTTTGTGCTAAGATGAAAAAGTCAATTGCAGCTCGATTTTGTAATACTGCATGACATATACTACTCACATCGACTGAAAGTTCACTTAACATTGTGGATGTTCAATTCTTTCTTAGTCTAACAAGCGAGCCTTTTTAGAGTTGCTAAGCTTTAATTCATTCAGGCTTCACTTGGACTGTTTGATGTTTTTTTTTATTTTATCAGCTATATTCAGCAATTGGTGGAAGCTTGGATGGAACAAAGTAAGTTTCTCAAGATAACAGGGTCTTCTATGTGGATTAGCAGGAATTCCATTCCATGCTCTATCTCCACAGATAAGGAATATGGAACTACGTAATCGCTTTGGTAATTGTCCTTTGAGATAGCACCGGGAATAAAAGGCTTTGCTTTCAGTGTGAGTAACAAGATCAACTATAGGGTTGACTGCAGCCCAGTGCTGCATTACTTTGTTGGAATGGCTTTTGTCGGGGGCTCAAACATTATCCATCCACCTGAGGTACTGGTGGAACCTAACAAGTCTAATTCTTCTGGGCGCCCTAAGGTAACATTAAGAACTTCAATAATTTTTGCTTGCCAGCAGGCTTCAAGTTGTCTTAATGTGAAGCCAACAGTGCGACTGCACTCTTGCAACATTACCAATCGATTCAGTCGAGTCTCATTACTAACTAAACCTTTAAATGGTTGAGGATCCCATTCAGGGACTCCCATGAGACAGGTGTGAAAAGGATCTCCAGGTGTGGCTAAGCTCAAGCACATTGATTTTTGGCCTGTCAAGTGTGCTAGAATGACCCATATGTTCTGTCACTTTTGGATGTTAGTTAGCAGACAGTTGGTTGGGACTATACACAGCACAATTACTATAAGTAGTTGGTTCCATGTAAATGACACCATACTTGCAAACTCACAGCTAAAACGTTAACATTAAATGAACTTTCAAAGATGCTTACACTACCTCTTGAAGGGGAGAATGCTTGTACTTCTTACTAATATAACAATTACTACACAGGCTAAACTCTTTATCTTAAACTATTATCTAACTACATTTAACACAGGTGCTCTGGTATATGTGTAGTCTAAGCGTGAAAGCAATTTGCTGAAAGGGTAAACGCACAACTACAATTTGCTTTATATACAATTAGATGGAGTCTCTACACTCTTAAATCTTCTACAGAATTTCCCTCACAAACAGACTATGATTTAACATGATTCAGTCTTGGAACTTTCACTGCTCCCGTGATGTCAGCTGGCAGCTGATCAGTGACTGAGGGCTTCGATGTTTAGGTTGTTCTTCAGATCCTTCTAAATCTTAAAACAAAAGATAACTGAAAAAAATTGGTAGAAACACAACATCATAATAACAACATAAAATTTCTGTTGGCAACTGTCTGTGCAGTGTTCAGACACAACTGTGTCCTGACAGGTCCACTTCTGATCCATGTCTGGAGTACCAAGGCTGTGTGATGACTTCTCTGTTCACTGGATCTCGTGTGTTCAGAGGCACAGTCTGGTCAGATGAACAGGTGACCTTTTTGAACCTGCCAACAAAACACAGACACTTCTCCCCTTGAAGTTAATGAACTACACTAATCAAATGCTTTTAGGGTATCAATTTTCCCTGTTTTTTGAAAAAAAAATAAAAATGAGATGTACTTCTGTTATACACATCACCATTAACACAAAACCATAGACACAATGAATAAAAACTTACGGCAGTTAAAAATCAATCAAATCATAAACATTATTAATAACATATATAATATAAAACTACTATTAACTACTAAAACACTGCAGCAGCATCCCATAGTTTGCAAACAAACAGAAACAAAAAAAATCAGTGAAGGATTGGATAACCACCTCCGGAAATGATTCTCCAAGCCCACTTCAAAATTGATCTAGCTGTCATATTAATAGGGTCAAATTGTTGAGTCAAAAAGTGACTCAAATACTGATTTGGACCAGAAAACATCTGGATCTGCTGGCAAACATTCCATCCAGGTAAAGTCAAGGCTTGGCCAGGGCCTAGGCTTTAAACTGGAAAGATGCCTCTTAACATATTTCTAAAACAAGGTTCTCAATTGTAGCAGCTATGAGATGCTTACAGCACAGCAAACTGTTAAAATGCATTTGTACAAAGCAAATGATCAGAAGCCTCAGGTACCAGACCAATTAAACCATTCAGCAGTTGGTTTAATCTGAAGCCTCTCCTATGGCAGCTGATCCTCAGCAATGGTACATTTTCTTGAACTTCTGGAAACACTGAAAAACAACAAAGCTATTAAAAACAAAAACTGCAGAGATTGCAACAACCAATAGAACTTCTAATGAAGTCAAGGGTGTCACAGACTGCATTCACTTCTATTCATAAGCAGGCATTCATCAGCGTTCTATCACAGCTGTTTTAGTTGTAGTTATCTTAATTTTTTCTAGGAAAATAACTATACTTTGCAGTTTAGACAAGTGTCTCTGATAAAACATAAAACAATTTAAATTAAACAATATTTAAACCTAATAATAATTATTTATGACAAAAGGAAATAACAAAACTTAACCTTAAAAGAATATCCAAGTTACAAAACTTACCTTAAAAACATTCAAGCCTAAACATAATAAAACTTGACTTTTCTTAATTCTATAAACACTTAATCTATATTAAATAAAAACATAACTTAATCTTATTCTGTTACTACAAAGAGGCAACTAAAAGTTTGATATATACCTTTGAAACACAATATAACAATAACATGGATTCACTATAAAGATTATAAAAATGTAACAAATACATCACAATTCTGTCATCTAGCTTTGAGAATAACTCACAATAACTGCAAATGTTACTAAAAATACTTATTCATAACAGGAATTTGCCTAGTATATGCTTAAGTTGGTTAGGATTTTAAAGTGCAGTTTTTCTAGAGAAAAACCACAACAACACAGGATTTGGCAAGTTGCCATCCAGGTTTTGTAGCACTTTTCAGGAACATCAAGTCCAATTTTTAAACTAAAATCCAAAATCCAAATTGGTATATATGCAGTTATATGTGTTTTATATAACAAAAGGACTCACATTGAAATCACCTCATTAAAGTTGTGGAAAAAACAAGCAAATAGGTAATATATGTTTTAACTTAACTTTGTCTTGTGCAGTAAAGTTCTCTTAACTAATTATTTTTTAAACCACAAATCTCTTTTGTAGATAACATTAATTGGAAGGTTTTCTTAGTAGCTGTAAATCACACCATATTTTAACCTTAGGTTTTAAACCTGATTATTGCAAGGTAACTTCTGTTAATATTCACCTTAAACACCTTTTTTTGAAAAGAGGCTTTTTAACTTTCATAGAATCACAATAATTTTTCTAGTAAAACTCTAAAAACTGCAACTGAATAAACTCATAATTACTTAAAACACAAAATTAACTCTGAAAGAGTATATAAAAACATTTTGAAAAACCAGTGAATCATGACTTTTTAACAAACTGGGTACTATCCCAGTGCTTTTTCTTAGAGAGGAAGCAGGGGGGATGGACTGCCCGCTCTGCTGCTATCTTTCTTCACATCCCCCACATACTCTCACAGAGAGGAAAAGCAAAGAGAAAGAAAAAAAAACCAAAAACCTCACAAAGTTAATTTTAACAAATGCAGTTATTTCTCTCAGTTTCTCTCTTCTTGTTTGCAAATAGAGGAAAAAGGGCACGATTTTACAAAAGCAGGCAATGTTACACGGAAAGTCTCTCAGGGCCAGGTGGTAACAACGGTGACCATTGCAGCTTATGAACTTTTAATTACAGTGATGAATTTCGAACCATATAGTTCACGATTTTTGGGTTATTTTGTCTCTCTTTGAAGCTGTCTGAGCCACCTGTTTCTGCTCAACTGCTTCTGTAATTGTTCAGCGTGGCCTTGGAACTTTTTCTGCACTGCCTCTGCCCCCAGGGTGCCTTTGTTCCCTGCACACCTGCACACACCTCAGTGCTCCCCCATGTCCCCCTGGTTCGGGTGGAAACCAATCTAAATTTGGCTTCTTTTCTTCCAGGGTAGTAAAGTTGGAACTTAAGTAAGATTGTAGTGTTAAGAGTGTCTCCAAAAGTGAAGCAAATAGTTCAGGACCTATCACATCTTGCCGTTGCTGAACAGACTCTGCCTGCTGCTTCGGTGTTTGATGCAGAGCTGCTTTCTCTTTATAACGCTGTACTTCATTTGCACATAGTGTCTGCTCAATCTGAGCTTGCAGCTGTTGCACAAGCTGTTCTATTTGTTGTTGCCTCCCTAACAGATCTTTTCTCGATGCACCATTATAATTTACTGATTCATCTGCTGCCAGTGGTTGCCTGTTTGTTGAATGTATCAACACGCCTAGGGGGGAGAGGGACGTCCTGCAGCTTTCCCCAGTGAACAGTAGATGGGGGCTGGCGATCTGGGGCTTTGATTTCTGATGACGTGTGAGGCTCTGCCCCCCTGGGGCTGGCGCCATCTCCTTCCGGAGACGAGTCATTTCTACATCCGCATTCAGCAGAGAAACTTCCGGTTTGGGCTCCGCTGACGCGGACTCAGCCGCTCTGGAGCACCCCAGTGATTTAAAAGTTTCGATACGGTGCTACACTGCCTTCCTGTAAGCCCCTTCGCTGGCCAAATGTGCCCAACCCTGAGAAAGGCACCCAGATGGCTGATTGATGTGGCAGGAGGTGACTGTGATGGCACATCCATTTCGGGTCTCACCATGGCTTCTACAGTGGCGGCTACAACCCTGGACTCCTCCTTCATATCTTTTAAGGTATCCAACACAAGTTTCCATATTGAACCGAGTGCTACTATGTCTTTACTCTTTCCCGTGACTGCCATTTCCCACATCAGAGCCCTTATATCCATCCATTCCACTGCAAAAAGCAGCGGGGGCACCAAAAAGCACCGATTTTCATTAGCCCATACATCGAGCCTTTCCAGGGCCTTTTCCCTGACTGCTTTGCTTTGTTTAACAATAATGATAAGAAGCAGTTTTTTAGCTGCCGCAGACTCCACATCCATTTGTCCTGCGTCCACTGCGGGAGGAGGGTCACGACCCCTCACTTACTTCTCTGCCTTCAAACTCCTCCAGCGACTCGCCCCCCTTTATCCGCGGGCCGCCTATCCGGTACCGATCCAAGGCAGCATCTATCTGTGCTCAGATCCGTTCCACCAACCTCGGTCCAAGGCCTCGTCCCACCGTGCATGGACCCGTCAAAGCCCCCCTGCAGGGTCCCTGTTTGGGCACCAGATATTGAGAGACAACCAGCTATTCACAACCCTTCACAGAAATAAACGTGAACACTGTTTATTTCTATCTTTAGCACACCTTTTATAGGGTTCTACAGGGTCCGCGGGCTAAGCAAGTTACTATTGGCTAATACACACAGGTTTACATTTTTTCTCCTACACACAAGGATATTGTTTTGCTTTACTCTCTCTTCCGCAGGAAAGTTTCAAGGACTTTAGCCTTTAATATCACAACTTATTCCAAAGGCTGGTTCGTGCAGACAGGTCTTTACTAATATATAAAATATAACAACACATAACCAGAAAAGAAATAACAACCTGAATGTGAAACAGACAACCAGTCTACAAAAACACTGACCAAGGTTTAGCACTCACATTCAAGTTCTCTAAATTATTTCTCACAACTTTAAATTGCAGAGGCTGGAACAATACTTGAGCCAGGTGTCTAATATCAAATGCAGCAAGCAGATCAGTGCTTAACTCCCTGATAATCTGCATAACTTTGGAAGAGACAACTCCATATTGTGCCACTTTGTATATCCTGTATTATACTTTGTATATCCTGTACTACCTTCTGTGCAATCACATCATGCCTCTCAGTCTGACTCGTGTTTGGGGCACCCTTAAACACAGGGAAGGCTTGGACAGCCCTTTGTGGTGCCCCACTGATTTCCTGATCTGTCTGCATCTCTTCATCAGAGCCTGAATCGGCTCCTGGTCCTCCCTCTATTTCTCCCCCTGCCAGCACCCATGTCATTAATAATTCTGGTTCCGGCTGTTCCCAGCCTCTTGAGTAATTCCCAGTCTCCCACTTCTAAAGCTCACTGTTTTACCACATCCAAAAGTGTCCTGGACTCTTCGGACACGCGGTCACCTGACACGTTGGTAGCATCCAGAGATGGCTCTGGGACGATCTCACAGCTCAGTGGTTTTGGTGGTCAGCTACCAGACTTGCACACTGCTGTGTGGTGGAGTGCTGGTCGCCAGCCGGATCAGTGTCCATGTCCCGAGGCAGCAGCCCGTGAGATGATGCACAGGGAGCAGAGGAGGGCAGGCTGGCCCAAGATGTGAAGGCGGGGGGGCAGCTTCTGCGGGCTGTTGCTCCAAAGCAGCAGGAGGCACGGCAGCAGAGCAGCTGCAGTGGGTAGGGGGAGGAGGCAGTGCTGGCACAGGCTTTGGCCCTGTAGCTGGAAGTGGAGGCGCCAAGGGGGCAGCAGTCTGCAGCAGTGGTTGCCGTGGCAAGGCTGGCACATGTACAGGCCCTGAGGATGGAAGCGGGGGGGCTGAAAGCACATCCCCCTGCACCGCGCTGGCAGTCTGCTGTGGGGACTGTTGTACTGTGCCTTGAGATGCAGGAGAAAGGGGTGCAGGGGGCACAGGGGGCACAAAGAGGACTATCAACAGCAAAAGAGGCCAAAAGAGTCTGTCCCACAGAAAGGGACATCAGAGAGTCCTTAGAATGGACGTCCTGAATGCAAGAAAAAAAGGGCATCTAAAAGAGGATTGTAGAAAAAGAATGCAGAATGAGAGGATCTTTAAAGAGGAGTAGGGACATCGGGGGGTCTTTATTTTGGGGTCCAAACCACCACCTGAGCCATTGATAAAATTAAAAACAGGACCCCAAAAGGAAAAGGTATTTTTTCTGATTGATACGGGGGCCAAACGGAGTACTGTCCATAAATTGCCAAGAGGGTGTATAAAGAGTAAGGATACAATGATGGTAAAAGGGGAAAAAGGGGAACCCTTTAAGGTCTCAATTATTAAGGATGTGTAAATAGAGTCAGAAACAAAGATTTGTTTAGGAGGTATGTTGCTGGTTGAGGAGGCAGATTATAATTTATTAGGAAGAGATCTGATTGTAGCTCTGGGGATAAACTTTACAGTACAAGGAAAAGATCTCGTAGTAAGCCTGTACAGACTAACTCAAGAGGATGAGAGCAAAATTGATCCCCAAGTCTGGCACACTCAAGGAGAAGTCAGAAGGTTGGAGATGGAGCCAATTTCCATTGAAATACAAAGGACCAAGGACCCAATTACAGTCAAACAGTATCCCACTTCTATGGAAGAGAGAAAGGGATTATAATGTGTAATTGATGAATTGATAAAAAGGGGGACTCTGGAGCCTTGTATGTCAAGGCACAACACCCCCATCTTGCCAGTACGGAAAATTATGGAACCTGTAATTTAGTTCAGTATCTGAGAGCAGTCAACCAAAGAACAAAAACGTTTTCCAGTAGTTGCAAACCCATGCACCTTTCTGAACCAAATTTCTCCTACAACACTTGATATAGCATAATAGATCTGAAAGGTGCCTTTTGGACTTGTCCATTAGCAAAAGACAATTGAGATTATTTTGCCTTTCAGTGGGAAGATCCAGAGAATAAAAGGAAACAACAGCTTAGGTGGACAGTGCTCCCCCAAAGGTTTGTTGATTCTCCCACTTTATTTGGACAAGCAGTAGAGCAGCTATTAAGTCAGTTTGTGCCAACAGAGGGAACCAAGCTCTTTCAGTATGTTGATGACTTATTAATAGCTGGTCAGAAGGAAGAAGAAGTAAGAACAAATGCAATAGCATTATTGAATTTCTTGGGAAAGAAAGGATTAAAGGTATCAAAATTGAGGTTGCAGTTTACTGAACCAGAGGTAAAGTACCTAGGTCATTGGATCACAAAACGGAAAAATAAGTTAGACCCTGAAAGAGTGGCTGGAATTGTTTCATTACCACCCCTGCAGACAAAAAGAGAAATTAGCTACTGGGACTACTGGGGTACTGTGGGCAATGGATTGAAGGGTATAGTGAGAAAGTAAAATTTTTATATGAGAAACTGACTACTGAGAGAATAAAATGGTACTGAGAGAATAAAATGGACAGAGCAAGATGAAAAAGGATTTAGAGAATTAAAGGAGACTCTTTTAGCAGCTCCAGTATTAAGCCTCCCTGATGTAAGGAGGCAGTTTCAGCTATTTGTAGATGTTAGCAACCATACTGCTCATGGAGTACTAACACAAAATTGGGCCGGAACTAAAAATCCTGTGGGATATATGTCAAAGCTCTGAGACTCCGTAAGCCAAGGCTGGCCCACTTGCTTACAAGCAATAGTAGCAGTAACACTATTAGTAGAAGAGGCCAAAAAGATCATGTTTGGAGCCCTGCTGATAGTATATACCCCCCACAATGTAAGATGTATTTTGAAACAGAAAGAAGACAAATGGCTCACAGATGCTAGGCTTTTAAAATATGAGGCTATACTGATTCATTCACCTGACCTGGAATCACGAATAACTACCGCTCAGAATCCAGCACAGTTCCTATTTGGTGAGCCACTGGAGGTATATAATCATAATTGTGCAGAGGTGGTAGAATTACAAACAAAGCTAAGACCAGGTTTGAAAGAAGAGGAACTAGAGGAAGGGGAAAAGTGGTTTGTGAATGGATCCTCAAGAGTCATAGAAAGGAAAAGAAAGTCAGGGTATGCAATAAATAGATGGAATGTCAGGAGAAGTGGTAGAATCAGGACCCTTAAGAGCTAGTTGGTCAGCACAAGCTTGTGAATTGTATGCAGTTTTACAAATGCTTAAAAGGTTGAAAGAAAAGAAAGGAACAATTTTTAGAGACTCCAAATATGCCTTCAGGGTACTCCACACCTTTGGGAAAATTTGGGAGCAGAGAGGTTTAACCAGTACCTGAGGGCAAGGATTGATTAATGAAGAACTAATAAAACAAATCCTAGAAGCTATTAGGGGACCGAAAGCAATTTCTTTAGTCCATGTTAAGGGCCTTCATGTGGGGAGGCAATTTAGAACTAGAGGAAACAATTTGACAGATATGGAGGCTAAGAAAACAGCACTATTAGTGATAGATATTTCAGAAATTAAAGGGGATAAATTCCAGGAACATCCCTCCTGTCCTACCTCAAAGGAAACTGAAGAATATAAGAAGATAGGGGGCGAGTGGAAAGAAGACAAATGGGAGCTTCCTGATGGAAGGGAATTGCTATCTAGAGATTGTACAAGGAAGGTTTTGAACAGGTTACAACAACAGACTCATTGGGGGGCACAAGCACTTGCAGAGCAGCTTCTGAAGTTTTTTGGATGTAAAGGGATCTGTGAGTTAGCCAAACAAGAAGTACTAGGGTGCATGACATGTCAGAGGATAAATTGGACAAGGACACAGCAAACCCCATTAGGAGTCTGTCCTTTAGCATACTGCCCATTTGAGAGAATGCAAATAGATTTCACTGAACTACCCAAAGTAGGGAGGTATAAATATCTGTTAGTAATAGTAGATCAGTTAACACATTGAGTAGAAGCCTTTCCCAGTGCCAGAGCCACAGCTCAAACAGTGTTAAAGGTACTGCTAAAGGAAATAATACCACGGTACGGCATAATAGATCATATTGATTCAGACCAGGGGATGCATTTTACATCAAAAATCATTAGACAACTGGCAGATGCTTTAGGTATCTGCTGTGAATACCACATCCCATGGTACCTTCAGAGCTGTGGACAAGTAGAAAGGATGAACAAAACACTAAAAGCCCAGCTGTAAAAATTGATGCTAGAGGCAAAAATGTTGTGGGGTAAGTGTCTCTCCATAGCTCTGCTAAACATACAAACTATGCCACACTCTGAGAGTGGACAGTCGCCCTTTGAGATGCTTTATGGAATGCTATACAAGCACGGGATACCAGTAGGACATCCAAGGCTAGATGATCGCCAAATCCAGCCTTATTTAATAGCCATTAATAAGAATTTGCAGGAGCTGAGAAATAAAAGAGTTAATAATGCAAAGCACTCCTTTGGGCTTTGCCACACATAAAATACAACCAGGAGATGAAGTGTTGATTAAAACTTGGAAAGAAGTCTCCCTCACACCTCACTGGGGGGGGGGGGGGGGGGGGGGGGCGGTCCTGTCCTTGTACTTTTAACCACGGACACAGCAGTACAAACAGCTGAAAATGGTTGGACACACCATTCCCGAGTAAAGAAGACTGAACACCAGGAGAAAATACCTGAATGGAAAGTGACTTCTCCTCCAGGAAGTTTGAGGATAAAGCTAAATCAGTTTATTGATGACTGAAAAAGACAAGACAAGGTGTTTGGTACCAGGGTGCAAATGTTATTCTTTTGTTCATTTTAAGTGCTATTATTGTCAAGGAATTTGGGTTAAACACTACAGACGTGGATATAAACCTAAAGGGCTTTGTCCAGCATGGTGGGTGGAAGAAACCTCTATAACCAGCAATTCATTAGTGGCCGCTACTGACTTGGGCATATTGGAATTAGACTCCCCAGAGTGGAGTCTAATTGTTTCAAGAGGGAGTGAGAGGTAAATTGAGATTGGAAGCACAAGTTCTTATAACTGAGTGTTGACGAACAAACAAAGCATCCTGTTGTGCTGATGCAGTCAAAATATCAGAGTGGGATGCCTTTAAGAGGAGATATGCAGCTCGTTCCACTTATGGATCCCCTGAAGGATACCCCTGCTGCCGAGAAGATGGACTCCCTTGCCACAGGCAGCAATCCTGTGGGCTCAGGCAGAGGCAGAGGGGTACGTGTGTGGGGAACCCTGGTGGTTCTGAGTCTGATAACGGGCAGAACTATCAGTCTGCTCTCCAAGAATTACCCCAGTATTGAGAAACAAAGCTCAACCCAAGACTGTGGGCAGTGTTTTAAGAACATCCTGACAGGACAAGGGGTTCCAAAAACCCTGGCATATCTCACCCACTAGGACTGCAAAACCAGCAATAAAAGGGGAGAATGCAAGCATACACTCGATATAAGATGTGCCAGCTAGAAGCAGGGAATAGTCTGTAATGGCCCAAAAGCGACACCTAAGAATCGGTGGTTAGAGGTGCAGTCTGTGCCAGAGATTGAAAAGATATTGACTCATGCATTACTCAAATGAGCTGCTGGGTTAGAGCCTATTGTTCCCACCTGTAACAAATGTAACCATTAGGGTATGGATTGGAGAAAAAAGACAATCAACATTTATGGCACATTCCCAAATTGGTGCAACATGTTATAATCACAGCCAAGTAAAAACGTGCACTGTGGGTGGGAAAACATATTGGGATGGAGAAAATCTAAAATATGGTAAAATAGTTTCTTTCAGTAATGAGCCCATGGTAACTAATCTTATCAACAGTAATGATGAGTGAATTTGCTTACGATACGGCAGAACTTTCTGTTCTGCAAGGGATGGAGAAGGGGTAGGTCCAGAGAGTAAGTTGAAACAAATAGCTCAGGAATTGAAGAAACAAGAGTCAGAGGCAAAAAAGAAAAGAATGGAGCAAGAAAAGTTAAAAGCATTAAATGAGCAATATGAACAGTTGGAACAGCAGTATAGCAATTGGGACTTGCCCACCTCAAATAAAAACCTTTTTGTAGATCTAATACAAGAAATTGCTAAAGAATTATCTAACTGCTGGATTTGTGGAGGGCATAAATCAGCTGAGAAATGGCCATGGAACAGTGAGAGTTGAGCTCCAGAACAACTTCTAAAATGGAATCACACCCAAATGTCCAAAACATTAAAACTACCTGAAAGGTGGGTTTTGGATCATTGAATAATTGGAACAGTTTATATCAGCTGAGAAGGAAAAAGATATACTGAGGTAGTGGGATATACTCCTTGTATATTCACTTTAGCAGTGAATTCAAATAACAATACCAAAGCCTGGAAACCAGAAACCCCAGCCGGATATTGGAGTCAAACAAAAGAAGCAAATTGTGAATGGAATGATCAAATTGAGTTATAGTGGCATAAAAGCCCTGGAGCTAATCCTTACCAACCCTTAAAAGGCTTAAAGGACTGCTGGGAGAAACCAGAAGCTGGAAATGACCAATGGAAGGCACCTGACAGAATACACTGGATATGTGGGGAAAAGGCATACAGTGAATTAACCCGCTGATGGAAAGGATCCTGTACTCTGGGAATCATTTGACCCTCCTTCTTTGTGCTACCAAGGTCTGGAAGTAAGCTGTTAGGGGCACCCCCATATGAGACCCTAGACAGAGAAAAGAGAGAGCTGAAGGCTGAGTTTTCAAAAGCAGGAGGGCATCAAAAATGGGAAGAGGATGAATGTCCTGCAGAAAGGATAATAGCATACTATGGTCCAGCAAGTGGGGCTCAGGTCAGGAGCTGGGGATGTAGGACCCCAATTTACCTATTAAATTGACTAATAAGTCTTCAGGCTGTAGTAAAGTCATATCAAATCATACTTCTGTTGCTCTCAAGTTATTAGCTAAACAGCACTCACAAATATGAGCATTCGTGTATCAAGCCAAATCACTTTGGACTATTTGTTAGCAGAGGAAGGGGGAGTCTGCAGAAAGTTCAATGAGTCTGAATGCTGTGTAGAAATAGATGACTATAAGAAACTTTGTGGCAGAAATTAAGAAAGTGGCACATGTACCAGTTCAAAAATGGTATTCTATCCTTCAAGCTTCATGGTGGGATCAATTGTTGGTGGGGGGAAGCTTGGTGAAAGAAGATAGGATTTTTATATTATGTTCAATAATGGGGTTATTGTTTTTACCATGTCTCATACCATGTTTTATCCGACGAATCCATTCTGTTGTCCAAAGTAGGCAAATGGCGGCAATGCTCATCGATCCTGAGTTAGCTACAAGGAAAACTGGTCAATTCAAGAAAACATCTAAAATATCTAAGAAAATGGAATTAAAAGAGATGGAAAGAGCAGAGCTGCTGAATCTCTGGCCAGATTTGAAGCTCAAACACGATTAAATAACATAAAAGATAATTTATACTGACAAAAGAAAGACTATGAAAAGTGTAAGGTACAGTCCTGGGACAGTTATAAGGATGGGTTAGCAGACAACATGAGAAAGCATGAGAAAGTTATTTTACCACTATAGCCATTATTAGCCTTAAGCTACTATGTAGTCAAAATATAACTCAGGATACAATAAGCACGTGCATTGATATAGAGAAAGCATGACTGGGAATCCTAATGAAAGAAATCAAAGATTAGAATAATCTGTTTTATGGGAAAAGTTGTTAATTTTATAAACTGATTAGCAGTATAGAAAGAGTAGTTGTTAAGTCTTGTAAATACTGAATATGAAATTGAAGAATGGGTGAGATTTATTGAAATCTGTCCTAAAAGTACGAATTAATGAATTAATAAAGAAAGAGGGGGACCGTGATACATGGCATGAATAAATTTGTGCTGAAATTACAGTAATCTCATATGATAAAAATCCATAAAAATGTGTATTCCAGGGGATTTGTCGGGCACTGCAATAAGGAGAGGAAGATGTACCAAGATGCAAAAGAAGACAAGACCAACGGAAGAAGGCAAGGGACCCCTGAAAAGCCTGGGAATATATAAAAATGTGATAGTAACATTTCGTGAAACATGGTGGAGCAGTGCCCAAGAGCCCCTCCCTGTCTCACCTGGCGCTGTTCACCTGGTTCAGTGCAGATCTGATCTTTGCTTGTGGCTTTTACAATTGTATTTTAATTATGGAATAAATTCTTTTTATTGATCGAATTTGCTATCCATTTATAACAGGGATAGGCTGGAATGGTCCTAAGGAAAGAGAAGAAGAAAGTCACAAGGGAATGTGGGAAGATGTAGGAGGTAGTGGGAGGAAGAAGCCAGTGGGACCAAATGGGTAACTTTCACCCAAATTGGGAGCTAGAAGGCAGGAACCCAATAGATGTGGAATAGACACCCCATCATCTGTGACTTCCTTTCTCAGTTGAAAAGAAAAAGAATAGAGAAATATCTGGGCTTTAGCTGTGTGTCTAGATATATGATGCCATGTTAGATTTTTTAATAGGGCCACAAAAGTTTTTCAAGTTGGGGGTTAGGTGTCCTTCCTTTAGTTCTGGCTCACCTATGGAATTTTTACCCATTAGTTGCACAGAAACCTGACTGCTGGTACTGAGTGGGTGCTTGAGAAGCGCAGAGTTCACCTGGGCCTGGGGTGGAAGGGAGGCAGGAAAAAGGGAGGGCAGGAGCAGCTGGGGGCTGGCTGGTTTCTTCAACTTCAGAGCAGGACTCTTGTTGGGAGCTGTTGCGGCTGAGAGAAGAGAATTCACCATCACCCAGACGGAGCTGCTGCTGCTTCTTATCCTTCTTTCTTTCTTCGTCTGCGGGCCTGGCACCCCCTGTCCTGCCAGGTCATGCCAGTGCCAGGCACTACCACAGAGCTGCTGATACACCTCAGCCACCAGCTCAGGATTCCTGCTCATCCCTGCTGTTCCAGCCAACTGTTCCTCAGAGCCCTGCAGGAGCACCAGGACTGCCCGCCCAAGGGGGTTTGTGAAACAAAGCCTCTCCTCCATCCTTTCCTGTCTCACTGAGAAGGCTGTCCCAGGGCGCCTGGTTCTGTTTTCTTGTTAATGCTGTAGTTATTGTTGTTTGTTTGCCTTGATATAAATATTAGTAAAGAACTATTATTCCTATCCCCAGATCTCTGCCTGAGAGCCCCTTGATTTCAGAATTATAATAATTCGGAGGGAGGGGGTCTACATTTTCATTCCAAGGGAGGCTCCTGGCCTCCCTAGCAGACATCTGTCTTCTAAAACCAAGACACAAGTTTTCCCCAAGCCTCCAGGTTTCCCAGCCCAAGGACCACCACTGCCCAGTGCATGAGCTCACAAAGTGCAGTGGAGAGAGCAGCTGGCCAAACTCAGTCTGTGAAATCTGGGAGGCTGCATACTGTCCTAATACAAATGTTCTTTGTGTTTCAGACTGAAAGGCAGGACATTTCACAAGAAATGCTTGACTAGATGCTTGGAATGATCAACTTTTTCAGATTTACAGGCATCACTTTTCCTACTTCTTAATGCCATCTCCAAGATTTAACGTTTGAGTTAAAGTTAAAAGAGGGTGACCATGCTTTCTTCTAGACTGGGGATCAGTAATTGGTTTCTAATACAAAAAACACTCTCCAAAACCCTGCTAACACACCTCATCCTCCATTCACAAAATGCAATTATTTCTTCAAAAGAAAGGAACTGAAAGCTCTATCAGCCAGTTCCTACCAAAGACTTTGCTAGCCATTTTTATTCTCTGCTTTCTATGTCCTACTTCTTAGCAAATGTGGTTGCTCCAAGCACAGTTACATGGAGACAGAACACAACATGTTCATGAGGAACAACAGAGCTTGGTGCTCTGGCCTGAAAGTTGGAACTGGGAGCCCACAAAAACCTGCTTTGAGGTGCAACAAGAGAATGCAGCCAGGGGTGACTGCTGGGGTCAAAGAATGATCCAGAGGCTTCTGTCCCCCAGGTGAAGCCAGGGCAGGAGCAGGTTGAAAGGTGTTGGCACTGCTGCTGCTGCTGCTCAGTGCCAGAGAGCTCTGGCTGGGCAGGGCACGGGGCCCACTGTGCTGTGGGCTCTTTCTCCTGCCAGAGCTGGACACAGCTGGCAACAAGTGATGATGACTTCTGGGAAAACCAAGGGATTTGTGGGGGCTGCATTGCTCCTCACACACTCAGGGCACCTGCAGCACAGAGCTTTGGCTCTCAAAAACGTAAACCAGAGAGAAATGGCTGTAAAATGTTTCATTGTGACCTTTCTTACCTGTTCAATAGAAGTGACTGAAATGAGAGGTTACCAAGGAGGGCCTGATCCCTTCTCCTGAGGGAGGGACCCCACACTGGCTCCTGCCCAGGGCGAGTGCCCTTGTGCCAGCTTTCAGCTCACTGGGGGCAGCGATGTTCCTGCTCTGCCCGGGCAGTGCCTGCAGCCCCCAGGGCCCCACAGGGACACACCAAGCCAGCCCAGTTACCCAGTTACCTATGCAAAGGTTCAGGAGAAGATTAGAGTGGAAAAATTTAACTGTCATGGTCATGATATTTTATTATGCTTACATGCTGTATAGGACTGTAGTTTTAAATATTTGTAGTATTTTCACAACTTTTAGTCTCTGAAATACTGTCAGATATGCTTTGATTCCCAATGGAAGGTCTTAAACTTTTAGTTTAGCTTATAAAGTGAAGTTACTGACTTTAAATGATATGTACTTTGTAGTGTAGTAGGACACAGTGATAGTGTGTGAGTGATTATGATTGCTTAGGCACAATTGGCTTGGGTCTGTACAGGAATATGAATTTTACAAGACAAGAACATTTTCCCTAAATTTTGTAAAATATTCGAGGAAACACTTCTTGTTTGAAGTAATGTGTTGCAAACATCTTTTTACTCAGCAGCTTGAGGAAGGTTCTTACTTTTGAGAGCAGTACAATTTTACATTTTAAGAACAGAAAAAGGTAGGCAGCCGATGAACTTCAGAATTATTTCAGACCAAATTTAATCTTTCAGAAAATATTACTGATATATATCTAATGTTTTAGCCAGGTTTATTTCATACATACTTTTTCTTTTCATTGGCTATGGAATATATCCAGTACACGTCAGATAAATTGCACACATGCTCAATCCAAAATTGCAGCTTCAAGCAGATTTTAACAGTACTAAGACACATGGATTCAGAAACTGAAAGGGAAAACCTGAATTTATTTTTCAGTGCACTACTTGTGGCCAACTGGTAACTATAACCCCCAAGATTCAGTTAAATGAATAGATGTGAGCTAAATGTTGATGGACCAGAAGATAACTCTGTTACTGTAAAATGCTAAAAAGCTGATCTAAGTCCTTAAAAACCAACCATACCCACCAAAAAAAACCCTCTTTTTTAAAAAAATCTTGCCTATGATAATTTTGAATTTTTCTTGGTGCCTTCTACCATATCCCCAGTGTCCACCACATCCCCACCATGCAATATCTAATTAACTCTAGCAATCGAAGATAAGAGTGTACAAGTTTGTCATAAAACTCAGCCTTCTGAAAGAATGATTTCTGTTAAAGACTTCATCAGTTCTTTCTGATTAAATCTCCTCCATTAACTCCCAGTTCTCATAAACACCACACAAATTCATTCTTAATGCAGGCCCTTGTGCTGACTGTCAGTTCTTGTCATGGTGAATGTGTTTATTTTGTGCTTGATTGAGTCGATTCTGAATTCTGCCTATTAATTTGTACTACTTTTTCTTAATTTTTTGATTTCTCAGTCATAACTGCAGTGTCACAACACAATGTTCCTGACAACTCTTTTCTTTTTGCCAAATTTTAGACATGTTTTCAAATATCAGTTCTGCAAACTTTCACTTCACCTTTACTGCCTCACATTCAAATAACAGATGACCTTTTAGCAGCCTTGCAAAATGTAAATTCAGTTCTTCAAGAAGCAATCAATTACAAACCAGTCTGTATTTCCAACCTTCTTTTTGTAGCCTCTCCATCACATATTTTACATTTCAGCTTTAAAGAACAGACAACATATTTTTGAGTACAGATTCAGAGCTGGCTTCCTCCCTTTTAATGTGTAAAAAATACAGATAATAAATATAGCTAATAAATACAGCAAACACTTCAATTTACTTTCTATGGTGATCTGGAAAGACACAGATAGAATTGGTATTTGAAATTTCTTCCAGTGGCCTCTCTGCTTCTGTGGTTTCAGGCCAGACATGCCACTCTACCGTGTGCTGTTTAGTCTGTTCATGGCATTTTATTACTTTTATATTTTACCTTTCTACCATAAAATGCTCAGGAATCACCACAGGGCACCCACTGATGCACATGCATTCTATTTGTCTCTAATCCAGCTGCCATTTTCCATCTCTTTTTTTTTCCTTCTTTACTTCCTGAGATCCTCTTAAATAAAATCCTCAATTAAGTGATTCACAGCCCTTTGTTCTAGCAAAAGCTTAGTAGCTGAAACTGGAGAGGCTTGAGCTGGAGATAAGGAAAACCTTTTTTCCCCACAACGACAAAGTGAGGGAGTGAAAGCCTGGAGAAATGGTGCCATCATAGAGGATTTCAAGTCTTGACTGCCTGAAGTCCCAGGCAACCTGGTCTGACCCCATGAAGGACTGCCTTGAGCAGGAAGCAGAAGGAGAGATCTCCCAAGATGCCAGTCTTAATTATTGCTCAATTCTACAACAGAGCCAAGCCTGGGTTCTACTTCTTTTGGGCTGGAAGGCCAAGGCAAAGCAAGGGCTGGGCTGCTGCTGCTGCTGCTGTGTGAGCCCTGCTGTGCGTGTAGGTGCTCCCAGAGCTGTGTGTGGGGATGGGCTGGAGCTGCAGCTTTCTTGTCCTCTCAGTAACCTGGTGCCTGCAGTCCAGTTTCCATCTGGGAAATCCTCAGCTGGGCAAACTGGCCAGTCTTGCTCTCCATGTTCCAGAGCTCAGTCACCTTGCTGTTGGGCATCTCTGTGGGAAGAGATGTGTGTTCCCAGACTGTCCCTGCAAAGCTGCAGCCTGAATGAGACTGTTCTCCTCAGGGCTGTGGTGGGAGGAGCACATCCCTGTGCCAGGAGCTGGCAGGACTCCTTCCTTAGTGTCCACCCTCTGTTCAATGTCACCCCACATTCAACAGTGTCAGCTTTGACAGATTTAGGACTGTGTTTGAGAAGTCAATATTCTCCATTGCTGAAAGCCTTTGGGGCCTAGAATACATTGTTAGGAATGCGGGATTGAAGGATTAAGCACAGAAGTGCTTGTGAGCCACAGAAGTGTTGGAGTACATTCCAAGTGCTTAACTTTGGGATTTTACTTTCTCAATGAAACAGGAACACTACTTGGTTGTCTTACTTGTGGGGCTTTTTTTTACCCTATAGACTTTTGCCACATTACCCTGGAAATACTCTAGGTTTGGGTTTTTTTTTTTGCCTGGGTCATACATATGGGGCAGCAGCAGAGGGCTCCAAAAAGCACCACCCTGTGATGGATTGTCTGAGTGGCTGGCTGGGGTAATGAGACTCCCAGCCAGAAATGTGTGCTTTGTGTGTGGCTTTGCAGCACACAGCCCTGGGCAGTGCTGGGAACGAGCTCTGCCCTTACTGACAGCTGTGTTGGCAACAAGGAGAGCCCCTGGCTTTCTGCTGGCTGATTTCTTACAGCTTGTGGGGTAAGCCAGGGTCAGAGTGTTCCCTCACTTGGTGTCTTCTGGTTTTCTGCATTCATATTTTTGCCTCAGAGGTCATTTTGTAACAGCTGCAATTTCACTTTGGCCACCTGAATTCTGAGTTTAAAATCTGCCTGCTGGGCACTTTGCCCTCCGTCAGAGACATCTGCACTTTTCAAAGTCTGCTCCTTATTTCACCTTCCTTGGAAAGAATGGAGAGTCCTCGAGCCTCAAATATTTCCTCCTCTTTATACAGTGATGTTTAAATTGAGATAAAATCAATTTCCATTCACTTTTTTCCAAAATAGTCTTTACAAGGTTTTAGGATTTTTTTTCTTCACATGTCTCACACAAGGAAAAAAACTCCTCCCTCTTCCCCTGCCCCAGAGGCTCTTGCACAGTTTCTTTGTGTCATTTCTGCTTCTTTATCATTGTTAAATATATGTTTAAATCTCATTGTGGTAATTGTGAAAAGCAGAGTATCTCTTGAGGTTTTTTAAAAAGTTTAGTAAGGAATAAAATAAGAGACAAAGTCCAGCGTTGGTGTGCTCCTGGTAAACACCCAAAGAACACCCCATAGACTTGGAACAGTTTATCTTTACACTGTATCATTCCTGAGGCTGTGCATATTCTTGTGTTTTATTATACAAACTTCCTTGGGAACTCTTGATTTTCCAGGTTCTCTTCTTTTTTTGATTTTTAACCTCTGACTTCCCTGCAGGATATTCTATAGATAAGGTCTTCCCATGTTCCTATCCTGTTGTTTTACACTCTGGATGCTTATGCATCAGTCCACAGATGTAAGGAAAACTAGAAATTTAGTTTTGCACCATTCTTTAAGTTGGTTACATAGAGGTATTTTCAGTCTCTATTTTTAACCGTTTGCTAATGCCTACAACACAATGTATTTATTACATTAGCATTCATATAAACTATACAGTGTAAACATAAGCTGACAGATTATACTATACAAAAGCAGTTAAAAGTAAGTATAAATTGTACTATATCAAAGTACTTGTGATACAAGAAGTTAATCTATAAATGCAAAATCCAATATTATATTGTCATCTATAACATAATGAACCCATTTCTGGATAAATGCATACGAATGTTAAGCTAATTTTAATATATGCTCTAGTGATAGGGCAGACAAAGCATGTTTTGGTTGTATAAAATGCTTTTAGTTTCTTGGTGTTTTGTTTCAAATGTGGGATTTTTTCCCCTGCTGTTTAATTTCCTCTATAGAGATTTGAGGTATATATAGGTCCCCTATTTATATAGGTCCTCAATAGAGAACTAATGGCTTTTTACACGCACCTATGTGTGCTGAAGGGAAACTCTTCATTTGAAAGCAGTCCTAGATCAGCTCAGGCAAAAAAAGAGACCACTCATTCTGTTCTAGTTAGAATTGATAGTATGCTCTCCAGTCCAAGCATAAAAGAGCTAAGACAGCGCAGATGTCCTCAGCTGTGGAACATCACTGATGACAGGGAAGCCTTGGGTGCAACTCCTTGGGGAGTAACTTACACTGTTCTTGCTGGCTTGGCAGGACATACTAAAATGAGCTGTGAGTCTTGTCCTGATCCTCCTCTTACCCATCATTTCTGCTTTATTATCTGAATCTTCTGTATCTCCATGGGAACTTGGCAGTTGTTGTTTATGATTACTTTCCCCAGGACAGGTGGGAAGTCTAATTTTACATTATTGCTTTGATGGCTAATAAAAAGCAGACTACGTGCTAAGATGCACCTGCCAGCCAAACAATGCCCACAGTGAATTTGAAATAGGGGTATTTAA
Source organism: Poecile atricapillus (assembly GCF_030490865.1). Classification (NCBI taxonomy): domain Eukaryota; kingdom Metazoa; phylum Chordata; class Aves; order Passeriformes; family Paridae; genus Poecile; species Poecile atricapillus. The sequence goes on from NC_081289.1 coordinate 72,800,074, forward strand.
ATGCAAATGGAAATTTGACATGTCTGCCATTGATCCATGTAATTGGGCTGATGATCCCGATGTTCCTAGGAGTTTTTATTTTTGGGTGTACACTGAGGAAGAAATATAGCCAAATATCAAAAAATATACATCACTAGAGAGTTTCAGAATAGCCAGTTCATCTCCTTTGCCTATTTGAGAAGCCCTTGAAAGCACTCCCTTTTTTCCTCAATAGCAAAACAAGTGGGAAAAGCAAGCCTTATTGAGCCTTGAAATGAAAAGCAGACTGATTAAGGTGACCTATGTAGGCACGCTTCCCCAGCTCACAAAGCAAAGGGACTTTAGTGACTGACACCTGTGGCTCACAAATGTTCTATTAGGGAGTTTCCCTGAGACTTAAATCCTGAAAGGAAGGCACTCCTGAGATAGATGAGCGCAAATGGGAAATATGGGTAGGCACACACTGTAGTTTTGAGAATACAAACCCTGTTATTTGCTCCTCTTCACTGTTACTTTTGTGATCTCCATTCACGAGCAACTTCACAGATGAGGAACATATGACCTGCTAATGCTACTTGAGAAATGCTACTGACCTCAAGGCCTGGACCTTGCTGAGGAGCATCCTCCTGCAAGACTGACTCCCTGCATTGAGCACCTTGACTCTCCTGGGTAATTAGGGACTCCGAAGGGCCGTCTAGGAGAATGAAACTGGCTGCTGTTAGACCAGACTTAGCAGCGGCTGCCGCTGTGCAAGGAGCACTCAAACTGAAGTCGTGCATTGGAATCACATCATGAGGTGGGAAAAGACCTCTGAAGTCTTCAGCCCAACCTCCTCCTCAACTGCATCAGCCATAGCAGATTGCTCAGGGCTTTGTCCAGTTTCTCTTGAAAAGTCAAAGCAAGGAGAGTGCACAGCCTCTCTGGGTCTGCACAGGAACTTCCAGAATCTGGTTAGTTGCAGAAAATATCTGGCCTGATGAACACTAGTCTCCCATCTTAAAAAAAAAAAAACAATCAAAAAACAAACAAACAAACCAAAAACAAAATCCCAGCCAACCTCCAAACCAAACCAACATTCTGATTGAATTGTGTCATTACAAAAGAATTAGACTCATATTTTCTATTAAGAGCTACCACCACAGGATCGACCTTTCTACCAGATGAAGAGCTGTTTGCACAGCTGGTGGGCTGATACAATGCTTGTTCTTCAAAAATCACTGGCCTATGGAACTGCACAGTGCTTACTCTGGGATCATGTTGAACATTAATCAAGTACAGGAGAGTAACCAGCCCAGTTGTGCCAACTTTTCTACTAATTGGGAAAGAAGCACTAATTCTTTGGGGGGTCAGTTATGACTTGGGGGTCACTGACCCCTAGGGACCAACAGAGACCCCTGGGACAGAAGATCACATGTCCAGAGTGGAGGAATCACATTAATGATTTGGGGGAAATTATAACGAGATGTATGTTTATTCCAGGAAAATCAATGGATATGTAATATATCATACCATACCATACCATACCATACCATACCATATAGTATCATATAACATAACATAATATACAGAAGTTTTTCTATTATGAGGATGCATAATATTTCAGAGGAGATAACCCCTTGTGCATCTGGCTGAAGAAAGAATGCCCACTTCTTAATGCTACATTGGTGTTAAGGACTTTTATTTTACCAATCTGTGGTAATAACTTGACTAAGAGCAGACAAACTAAGCCACCTAATCATCTTGTAGTAATTTTGCCAGTCCTGTAAGGACTGTGTAAGCTTGTTCCTTTATAAAAGTTGATTTGTATGGAAAATTTACAGAAGTTTTCCTTGCGCAGCTCCCAGCCCTGCCCCAGCACATGCATGTGCACAGACACATAAACATAACTCACACCCTCTAAGAAATTTTTATAAGAATTTTGGGATGCAACATTGGTGGCTGGATTCTTTTTCCCCAGGACCAAGACAGATGAGAGAGAAGCTGTTTTCTCATATTCGGGCTTAGTTGTTTATTCTTTCCTTATCTATATTACACATATACAGAGCACAAGGAGCTACATACACTAAGATAGAAAGGTGCAAAATGGAGAACAAAGAATCTCTCCAAGGTCTTTTATATGTCTATTTGTCCAATAATCAAATGCCAAGTAAGTTTTTTTTTCTTAATGACCCAACACCTGTGTGCTGCACTGTGGATTTATTTATCCAATCACTCATTATTATCCAAAAACCCTTAGAAGAAGAAGATGAAGAAGGAAAAAGAAGGAGAAAGGGATGATGCACTAAACCCTTCGTATTGTCTCTCATTCTCTAATATAGCTTAAACCCTAAACTCTAACTCTCTCACCCAGTGACTTAAGAAAACCACATCCACTCACACATTCACATTCCCGGTTTCTCAACTTAACTTTAGGAGCTGTTTCCATGGTGTTATGCTAAATGCAGTGCTCTCTTGGGTAACAGAGCCAGGCACCGCAGATAAGGGCCTGTTTTCTGTGCTTCTGACCCCAAATTTGTTCATGATAAACCTCATGTTGGAAGCAGTAGTTGTTTCTCACTACCAAAGAATGACAGCAGAAGAAATTTCCTCCTTAGCCAGTAGGTAATTGTCTTGTTGGGATCAGACTTCTTGCAGAAATTACTCTGCTCCCCACATTCAGCCTTAGAGAGGTCTGAGCTTTGTTCCCTGAGAATGGGGGAGATGAGGGCAATGCAAGGAGTCAAAAAAAGAACATTTAAAGAGTTAAATTTTACCCATAACTATATTAAATCTTCAGCTCCAAGGAAGCTGTGAAGGTCAGGCCCATGTGTTAAAATAACCCGCAGGTCAGATGGAGGACAGGACTGCGTTGCCTAGGTGGCAAAGATGTAGAATCTGAGTGCAGCAAGTCAAGGCAATGGCTGGAGATTTAAACTTGCACTTCCAGCATTCACTGCACTCATCATGATAAGGTGACTGGTACTGACAGCTTTCCTTTTCTTTTTTGTGCAAACCAAGGCTGTCAGTGTTTCTGTGTTTGTACTAAAGAGAAGGGTAGAGTTTAGATTTGTGGTTTAATGGAGAGCAAAGTGGTGTCCAAATTCAACTGATTTCATTTTGGTTTTGATGACATTTTTTCCATGATGAGTCTGAAAATCAAGGACATCTTTTTAGAAGTACTCAGAATCCAAGATCTCTGACTTTGCTTTGGTAGGAGCCCAGTGATCTCTCAGAGCCTGTTTGCTCTTGTTCTTGAGTAAGCAAAGATGTGGGCTCTTTCAGCCCTTTTTTTTTTCGAGAGGAAAAAACCCCAGACTCAAATCTAATTCCAGTGTTGAATATTCTGAAAAATCTGACTTACTGAAGGAAGTAAGACTTTGTGATACTTGTGGTATCAGAATGTGCAAATTTTAGAATTCATTCAGACACCTGTTAATCCAGACCAATAATGCTCTTATTAACGTTTTAACTCTGTTGATAGAAATAAATTTAATGGAAATTTTTTGCTTAAATTTTCAAAGATATTTTGAATGTGAGAATATTCATTTGTGAGAGAAACAGAATGCATTTACACAGTTCTATTACAGCTTTTTTCCCAACACGCAGATCCTCTCATTTCTCTTCTCTAGCTTAAGCATTAAAGCAAATCACCTGCTTTTAAAATGAAGCTCAAATGTAACTCTTTCTGCTATTCTGCTTAATTTTTTTGGTGTGATCTGAAAATATTCAGTTGTAATTTGCTTTATAGCATTCTTGTGGGAGTGAAAAATGTTGGAGTCTGAGATACAGACTGTGTGCCCTTGTTTTTGGTGTTTAGTTCTGAGATTCAAGAAAACACTGAATTTCATATAATATGAGATTCATGATCATGTTTTCATGGTGATACATGAAAACAAATGTTAAAGTTAGATAGAAAAAGCTAAAAGTGTAGGTGTGTAGATTAGAAAGTTTCTTAAATCACTGGGTGAAAAAAATAGTTTAGAGAACAGGAGACAAGATGGAGGATTTAGGGTGTTGTCCCTTGTCCCTTCTTCTTTCTTCTTCATGTTCTTCTCCTAGAGGTTTTTGGGTAATAGTGAGTGATTGGATAGAAAATGCCACAGTGCATCACAGAGGTGATGGGTCATTGAGTCATTAAGAAAAATAATATACATGTCTCTTGTTAATTGGGTAAAAATAGGTATAAAGATAAAAGAACTGCGTAGTTCGGGGCCATTTTGTGTATCAGACACGAAGTGTGCCACAAAGCCTTGTTTGTACCATCAGAAGAAAGAAATGTTCCAAATTGCAAAGATTAACCTTGTAACCAGCCTAGAGAGAGCTGTTAAGTTTTGTAAGGATCCTTCAATAAACACGAGAAACAAGATTCTAACGAGCTCGAGAGTTTACTTCGAATCATAAAGACTGAGATAAATGAAACTCCCCACGAGGGAGGATCCCAGAAGAATTCAGCCCAGAGAAGGCTGGGAAACTAGAGAAAAGCTGTATCTACAGAGAATTCAGCCCAAAGAAGGCTGGGAGACTAGAGAAAAGTTGTATCCACAGAGAATTGAGCCCAAAGGAGGCAAAGAAAAGAAAGAGAAATTACAAAAAAAGGCCAGAAGAATTTTTCCCAACCAAATGTATATAGAATGTATATAGAACTGTATTAGACTCTGTCAATATTCATATTTTGCTTTATATATAACTTTATTAAACCTATGCTTTATAATAAATTTTAGCAAGCAGGCTTTCAGTTCAATTACAGCAACTGCTTTTCAGCAAGCTAGATGAAGAAAACAAGTTTTCCACATAATCCTTGTCCATTATTCCACCTGAATGAACTCCTTGCAGATCAATAATAACTGCAGTATAATATAACAAAACTATCAGCTACTGTATTAGAGTATAAAAGGTTAATTTATTAAGGTTAACTCCTTCGTTCCAGCACCACTGCTGTAACTGGAACTACATTTTCAAATGTGCTCACATTTCAGTGTGTCAGGTTCTCTCGGTTACTGAGGGATCTCAGACTCCCAGCACCAGAGATCTGCCCCAACAGGGACTTCACCAGGCACTGTTTGGAAACAAAACCTGGGAAGACGTAGTTGTTTCCCAAAGTCACTGTAGGCTTGCTTGGTCCAGGTTTCATCACTTCCTCTGATGAGAGCCCCTCAGGGCTTCAGGGTTGCACAGGTGCTTGCCTTGGCCTCTTGCTGGGTGGGGGAGAACCCTGGGGGCTGGAGGCTTTCCTCTTTCGGGCATACCGAGACTTCATGTGAGACTGGTCCCAGCCCTGTACCTGGCTGCAGATACTGCCCTGGGCAGATGGACCTGCCAACACTGCCTGCTCTGGCTCCTCCTGGGGCTGGTCCCCCTCTGTGGGAATGAGCACAGGGAGGCGGTGCCTGAGACCCCCTTGGAGGGTGGCCTCTGATGTTCCTGCTTCCTCCTCCACATTTAATCCTGCTGGGACACTGGCAGAAATCCTCTCCTGGGAGCTGCTGGACCTGGAGCTGCTGGACCTGGAGCTGCTGGACATGGAGCTGGAGCTGGCACTGGCCACAAGGCTGTTAGTCTCCTCCCTGCCAATGCTGAAAAGCAGCAGCCTCTGGGCCTCCTCACTGCATTTGGCCACAACGACAGTGATGAGGCCATGGACCAGCAGTGCTGTGTGCTCCCCAAGACAGTTCTGCAGTGCCTGGACCAAGTTCTGAACATTCAGACCATGGAGGCAGAGATGATGCAGGATGCTGCTCTGTGCAACTTGTACCAGCCACCACTGGTCCTGGAATATTGCCTCCAGCCTCTCACACAGCCAGGGCCGCACAGGATCCAGGAGGTGCTGTCTTTGTTGGAACAGTCTTGCCCACACCTCAGGCAGGAGGCCACCCACAGGCTCTGGTCCTGCAGCCCCTTGCCCAGCTGCGGGCAGTGTTCCCTGTGGAGAAGGTGCAGGGGACACCAGAGGGCCATGGGGGCTGTTTTCATCCAGGAGGATGGGAGCTGCCCCTGTGGGGCTGCTGGTCTCTGATGACTCTTCAGGGGAGATGACAGCAAACAGCAGATAGTCCTGCTCACCCCGCTCAGAAAACTTGACAGTCTCTATCAGTGTCCTGCAGAGTGGGCAGGATGGATTTGTCTGTGTCCACCGCAGGATGCAGCCCAGGCAGAATCGGTGGTGACAGGGCAGAGCAGAAGCCACGTCCTTTGGAGTGTCCTGGCAGATGAGGCAGTTGCTGTCATTTTCTCTGGCCATTTTTGTGCTTGGCAGCATTTTGGGGAAAGCTGAGGATCAGGAGCTGCTCCTTTCCATTGGCATCACACTGCAGGAGAAGCTGGAGTCACTGACTGTCCCAGGGAGAGGAGCAAAGAATGGCCAGGGCCCTGAAGAAGAACACTCTCCCACCTCCCTAAGTCCCATCTCCCACCCCATGGCCACCCTGCAGGGACGTTTTCCTGCACAGCTCACCCTCAATGCTGCAACCACAGTGTCTGGCTGCCCCAACCAGGCAGAGCAGGGAAGCAGGAGTGATGGCTCTAGGATGATGGGCACTGAGAGCTGTTGATGGCAGCCCCCAACACACCACCAGTGCTGGGAAAAGCCTGGTTTGACTCTGCAGATCCCAGAGTCTTCCTCATCAGGAGTCAATGCTTGGGCCAGACTGGCACAGTTACTCCTGGAGCCCTAATAAAATCAGTAATGGATGTGTAGTCACAATCTGCCACTTGGGATGTCACCCTCCAGAGCCTGATGTCACAATGGGATGTTCCCCACTAGAGGCGCACAGTGCTAGGAAAGAAAACAAAATAATTTCTTGTTTTGAGCTTCTACATTTCCATGTTGCTCTGCTTTGGTCACCTGCATCATGCATCCATGGCTGTTTTTCTTGCACCTGCCCTGACACATTGCCGAGGTGTCCCATGAGCAGGAATGTGGTGGGAGCAGTCAGCATGGACTGCCTGTGGCTGGATGATATCTCCTTCCCTCACTGCCTTTCCCTGTGCAATGCCAGGATTTGGAGTACTTGTGTGGAGGTGGCCAGCCCTGGGTGAGAGGGAAGATCCCCTCCAGCCATAGGCATGTAGATCACTGTGCCCAGCTGTGAGAGGAAGCCCCTGCCAGGCCCTTCAGGCACACATGATGTGGGGGGACACTTCTTCATGATCCCCAAGCTGACACCCTGAAGTGGTGCACAGTGTTCCGGGGATACTCCTTTTGGGTGGGCAGAGCTCAAGATGCCCAACAGGCACTGGAACCAAGTGGTACAACAGGGAAGTGCTAGCAGAAGCCAGGGGTGATGCCCTGTTGGATTTTCAATGTACCTGTGACAAGATAATTTGCTCCTTCTGCCCACGCCACCTTTGTCATCTGCTGCACTCTGTGTGTGTGGCTGCAGCAGGGTTTTCTGTGAGAGGAGGCACTGCTGACATGGCCCTGAGGCTCCAGGGTCCATGGCTGTACCCCTCATCATGTGGGTGCCACCAACAGGGGGGCATGAGAGGAAGGGTAAAGGCATTAGTAGGAAGAGAATCTCAGACACTGTGAGTGAAACAACAATTTATTTCCTTTTATTATTTTCTGAATAAAGGGTTGCAGAAGTTCTGCTAGTGCTGCTGTCAGGACAGCCTCCTGCTGGGAGGAGGAAAATCCTGGGAGCTGGAGACCTTCTTCTGTAGGGGGTGCTGGGACACCTTGGGCAAGAGGTTCCCGCTCTGGCTGGGAGCAGAGGGGCTGTGGCTGCAACCCTGGGCAGAGGGACCCACCACCACTGGCTGCTGCAGTCTCTCCTGGCTCTGGTCCTACTCTGAGGGGTCAAGTGCAGGTGAGGAGCAGCTGGGGCTCTCAGTGATGGTGGATACTGATGTACCAGCTTTTTTCTCCACCTTGGAGGCTGCAGAGCTGGTGGGGATCCCCTCTCAGGAGCTGGGAGGTCAAGGGCCCTCACAGGCCCAAAAGCTACTGGAGCTGGATCTGGACCTGCAGCTGCTGGAGCTGGCCACAGGGCATTGTTCTCATCCATGACAGGACCAGAGCACAGCAGGCTCTGGGCCTCCTTGATGCACTGGCCCACAATGACTCTGCTGATGCTGTGGATCAGTGGCATGGTGTGCTCACTGAGGAGGGGCTTCAGCACCTGGACCAGCATCTCCACATCTGGACAATGGATGCAGAGGCTGTACAGGATGCAGCTCTCTATGTCCTCAACCAGCTACCACTGGTCCCAGTATATTCCCTCCAGCCTCTGATGCACAGTTGTTTTCAGGATGTTATATGAAATTCAGTGCCGTCTTGGATGTCAGAGCCAGGTATCAGAGATCAGGGCACTGTGCCCTTATCTGTGCCTCTGACTCCAACTAGAAAACCATACTTCGTTAGCTTGAGGGCTGCATAGTGCAAGTTTGGACTGCTGTGGGGGCAGGGGAGGGGGCACTGGCTTTGCCCACTAACATCTGCTCAGGTTACAGCCCCTGGTCTCTATTCACGGGGCTTCTCCTCAACCTCCCTGGGAGAGCCCATCACATCCAGTTATTTCAGGTCAATGCCTACACCAGATTTTCCTGTTTGGTTTTGAAGTCAGAGTTTGTCATCTCTACAGCCCTGCTATATCAATAGTGATGGCACAAGGACACTTTTTGCTGGTTTCTGGGACTGTGTGACTGTCCTGCTGTTGAGGGTTAGGTGTCCTTTTTTTTGTTTTGTTTTGTCGTTCTGGCCTGCCCATGGAATTTTTACCCATTAGCTGCGGAGACAACCTAACTGTGGGTATTTAGTGGGTGATTGATAAAGGACAAAGAGTGGCTGGGCCCAGGGGGGGGAAGGCGGCAGAAAAGGAGGGTGAAGACAGTTTTTGGCTGGCTTTCTTCGGCTTCGGGAAAAGATATTCGTTTGCTGGGTCGCAGAGCTGCTGTGGTGGAGAGAAGGGAATTTCGCCATCACCCAGACGGAGCTGCTGCTTCTTCTCCTTCTCCCCTCTTTGTTGGTGGCCTCGCACCCCCTGCCCTGCCGGGACGTGTGGCAGTGCCAGGCACCGCCGTGGAGCTGCTGATACACCTCAGCCACCGGCCCGGGATCTCAGCTCATCCCTGCTGTCCCAGCCGACTGTTTCCTCGGAGCCCTGCAGGAGCACCGGGACTGACTGCCCGAGGGGTTTGTGAAAACAAAACCTCTCCTCCATCCCATCTCAGCCGAGAAAGCTGTCCCGGGGTCCCTGGTTCTGTGTTCTTGTTAATGCTGTAGTTATCGTTTGTTTGTTTGCCTGGTTATACTAGTAAAGAACTGTTATTCCTATCCCCAGATCTCTGCCTGAAAGCCCCTTGATTTCAAAATTATAATAATTCGGAGGGAGGGGGGTCTACATTCTTTCATCCCAAAGGAAGATCCTGCTCTCCCTAGCAGACACCTGTCTTCTAGAACCAAGACACCTGTTTTGCTTGCCCAGTAAAAAGGTTTTTGGAAAAATCACTAGATGCTCAAACATAGATTCATTTCCTCTCTCTTCTCTTTAAGTAACTGCAAAGTCCTCCCCAGTTTTCTCCCAGACACCTAAAAGCTGCCATTAGCTCAGGCTTTTTAAAAACATAATGACAATCAGTCAGTTTTATTAGACATGTTTGAGGATTCTTTCTTGGCTTGAGGCAATTCAGAGAAGGTGTCCAACAGCAAATATCACAATCTGTTCTTAAATGTAGCAAAGAAAATTCTCATGACAGGTTTTATAAGTATTGCCAGTGGTTCCATGTCAGGAACTCTTGCTTCTGTGCTTCACTCTTTTGCAGTGGTTTTCCTTGTGCTTTTTAGCATGACTTCTTTATAATTTCTACTGTTCCTCCAGGGGAACAAAATTAAGCCATCTACTAATCCTTAAAAAAA